>NW_028186523.1:5882334-6047878 GCF_003343005.1 Rhea americana
CATTAAAGAAAAGTGGAGATTTCAGCTTCATTTCCCAGTGCCTACTTTGGGTCCTCATGCTTAACTTTGAAGCAGTTTCCTTAGGATCCAAGAATAGAGCTTGACTGTGACTTCAGCATTAAAAATTGCTTCTGACTTTGATAATCCCTTACGTGCAGGGACACCTCTCATATTCATGCTCTCATTGAAACGATTGCATGGACTGATTGTGTGGATGGTAGCATTTGAAAACAAATGCTCTCTCAGAACATTGCACTTGATCAAAATTGTTTCTATTTTTCAAGATACCATACAGAATAAAGGATGAGCACAAAATCTGTATCTGGTAATGATCTCACATTTATTCAAAACAAAACAATGCTAGTGTCCCTTTCAGAACCAAAGGGGTTAAGATTTTATTAGTAGAAGTCATGGTAGGCTGCTCCTCTGGTGTGAAATAGGAATTGATCATATATATATTTTATTCTATTGGAAAAGTTTARGGTTAGATTCCCTCTTTCAAGCCTGTTCAGTGAGGAAAAACAGTCACTCAGCAGGATTACTTCTGCTTGTAGTTTGAGTGTTACTTATCTTCGTAATTAGAGGTTACGGTATGAGGAAAAGGGATGAGGGAGAATGAGTCATCTCTTGCCGTGGTATGGTCTCTAGCTAGTGATATGAGTGCAAACTGTTTCCTTGCAGGTGGTGTTAACCATGCCTAAAATTTAATATAACCACCCTTCAGGTGTCTATTTGGATGTGAGAGTCATTTAGTGCTTAAACTGAATTTTAATACTTAGCAAAAAGAAAATTCTAGAGTCTTTACAGTTATAGCCTATTTTACTATACTTGATTGTGCTATTGCGTATAACAAATTCACTTACAATATCTGTTGCTTTAATTAACAGTGGAGCACTTAGCACTATGCAAAGTTCATAAAGTGGTGCAAGTCGGGTGCCTTCATCCCTGTCARGTATGTGAAATCTCAGGTCTAGAAGAGTGTTGATGAGCCATCTCSTGATATGTTTGTAGTTGATTCCTATTCCAGTTTGAGTTCTATGGAAAAGCATTGATCCCTAATTTTTTTTAAAACAAACTATTGTGCAACTCTGGGTGGTACTGGAAGTTCCTCTATTTCCCTGACAGAGTTTGCATTTTATCTCAAACTAAGATTTTCTTTCTCATGCTTTGTGTACTTAATACTGTAGTATTCTCCAAGCACTGAATGGAAACAAGGGTATTTCATTTGATAAATCTGTTTGATTATTTAATTCTTCAGTAAAATGCTCTTTCTAGCCTTCTAGCTAGATATGATTTTCATCTTCTTTTTGACAGGAAGAGGTTTTCTACTTTTTAAAAAACATATTTTAAACTATACAAGTGGAAGAAGAGCTACTTATTAAGRCCAGAAGATTCTTTGTAACATGCATAACAAGATTTATTTTATTTTTTCATCAACAATGACATTTTTTCTAAGACATATTATCATCATCATATTATAAATTTACTGCAACATAAATAAATCAGGATAATCAATCCTTAGCTACTTTAGTTGTCCTAATGGTTTTGGTAACTAGGGCATTGGATAGTTCTGGAATTGGTGTTGGGAGAAGCTTTCTATGTCTAACTAGAAATATTTACTACTTAGGCTACTCAAAAGGAGTTGAGTGTTTCTSCTGTAACTATCCTGTTGGCACATACCTGTGCCTTTAAAACAATTCATCCTGTTTTTTTTCAGGAATCTGTAGAATTTGTTGTGATAACTGGAGAAGGCTTAACCTTCTCAATGTAAYGTCAGACTGAGCCAACATTATGTTGTCTGCTTCAAAGTAGAGAAAAGGGATATTCTCTGTTAATTGTGTGGCTAGATCTACCTATACTGGGTTAAAATTTGTATACCAGCCTTCAGCTTTTCATAACCAGCTATTGGAGCACGTTTGAAGACTAGCTTGAGACTCTAGACCATAGAAAATCCCATTCCAAGTTAATGATGTGGATTTCCATCGTTAACTTTAATGTCAGAAAACTTCATCTATTTGCTGTATTGATTTGCTAATTAAAGCACTTTCGTATTCTCTTGTGAATGTTACTTGCTTTGTTCATTGGCACATCTCAAGATGCAGGGTGATCTGGAGGTGATAGCTATTCTCAACAGGACTATTTCTAATTCATTAGGTCTGAAGTTCCACATCTGAGTTTGGAAGATTCTTTTTGTGAAGAGTCCCTATTTTCTCAGTTTTCTCTGCCCTCTAATAAAGAGGGAGTGAAATTGAATGAAAATATGGAATTATTTGAACACTATCAGATCTACAATTAAGAAAATACAGCTTCTATGACTAGCTACATTTTTCAACAAGAATTTTCTAATAAATACAGCTCTTCCAACCTACACATCCAATTAGCGTCCACTTAGCAGAAATCAATTTGATTCCTGTCTTTCAAACCTGATAATGATTAGAAGCTTCTGAAATTGTATCTTTTTAGACAGAAAGGTTTTGTCTCTTCATTCCTTCTCCTTTAGGTAAGCGTTCTAGGATACTCTTTGAAATTCTTTATTATTAAGATAGTGCCTTGTTTGAAATGACTGTATGAGAAGGGAGCAGATCTTTGAGGTACTGAGTTATACACGCTGTGTCTCGCGGTGCGGAGGGCTGTGGCTTATCTCTGCTTGCACAAGCCGGATTGAGGCTTCTATAAGCTTTCTGGAGAATGGATTCTTTTAAACTAAATCTATTTGTGAACCCTCCTTTTCTTTTGACTATCTTCGTCTTTTTTTTCATAAAACAATTGCATTGGAGTTAAAGCGACAATTATCAACAGGATTGTTTTCCATAATTTCTCTGATGGCTGATCATCATCTTTCATTGATGGAAGAAGAAGGAAAAATACTGCATTTTGTCATATTTTGATTTCCAGATAAGAGAGAGAACAAGAGAAAAAGAACGAGAGAACACTGCATTTTGCAATGTTCTGGTTTCCAGATGAGAGAGAGAAACAGGTGGAGAAAAGTAGATCTGAAGCTTTGAATTCATGATCTTCTCAAAGAAGGGCAAGGATATTCACTGTGAACTCATGCATCGCTGCATTAAAACTTGAATCCAAAATTCAAGTCCTCTCTTTTTCTTGTTTGGAAGTTTACAAGCCAGTATTTTGGCAAAGTTTGGAGAGCTACAACACCTACCCTCAAGCAGCATCTCTGAGTGTGGAGAATACATGTTTAAATCTCCGCCTGTCCAGGTGCTCTGCTTTTTTTTCCTCCTTTTTTTTTTCTTCTTACAGCTGAAGATAAAAGTAGGGATAAGGAGAAAGTCTCTCAAGCTGAATAGTACACACTAGCTTTTTAATGCAGAGTATACATGAATCTGTGTAACATATTCTATATTCCATATCTACCCTGTCATGCACTCGATCCCTCTGGAATCTCCTTGTGTCCTTGATCAGGGTCTCCAAGAGGAGAGAAGAATGATCTCCCATATTAGTGGGGGATTRAAAAGAAGAAAAGCCAATTAAATAAAAATGTAAAGGAAATAATTTTCTTGAAAATGTTGCAAAGAAAGGGATCGAGTTTTCAGCCTTTTCTCTGAGGCATTTCTACTGTAAAGAATTTATAAAGCCAGTGAAGTGGAATTGTAAAATTGTGAAATATTTCTGAGAGGAAATGCCCTTTATCATGGCTGACCTTCCTGGGGTGGGGCAACAGTGTTTGACATTGCCTTTGCATTCTTGAAAATCCAAAACTTTTTGACAAGGGTATAACCAGCAAGGTTTATACAAATATTTCAAAAATATTGTAGATTGAAATTGCTTTTCCTTCTGGAGAAGGAAACAGTTAGGAGTGGGTACTGATAGATGGAGTTGGAGAATTATGGAAATCGAGGCATGCCTCAGAGCAGTCTTCTAAGATTATGGAAAGAGAAATGATCTTTTACCACCTCTGAGAAGAGTGGGAACCTGTGTTGGAATCTCAGTAAGATTCTACCCTCCCCCCTCTCCATCTTTAAATTTCTTTGCTGTGAATATTTATTAAAATTTGAGAGGCTTCAAATTACATAGCATTTTACCTGTTCCTGCTTGTGTTATAAACTGACCTTACCTCCAGAAAGGAGTCACTTATTTTTAATATTCCTAACGAATATTGCTACTACATTGCTGCCCTGTGACCTTTTTCTAACTGCTCTGTTGCTCTATGTACAACTCTCAATTTTTATTCATTTTTAATAAGTTGAAGATTCTTGATCTTGGCTTTTGGCATCCCAATCTTTCTTCTCCCCCCCCACCCATACAATCAAAATGTCAGCATGGAAATGATTGAGTCTGCTCTCTTGTGCCTCTATATCTGGTTTTCTAAAAGTTTCAGTTGATCAAATTCTGCTATGATACTCCTATTTCTTCTATAGTCACAGAAGTTAGTGATTCATTTGTTAGTTTTGACTCTGCTATAGCATGGATTTATAGGAGCATATGGTTTGAGTTGCTTATAGTGCTGGACAAAGGAAGGTGCTGTTATCTGAAAGGCAACTGATTTGTGCCCCTTAGTGAAATGCTGGCAGCAATATCAAAGTGCTTATATCAAACTTCCCTCTCACCTGTGAGTGTGAGGCAGGAAAAACCCTCCAGCTACCTTTTCCTTGTAGGCAAAACAAACAAATAATTTTCTCATAATTGTACCTGAAGGGACAGGAAAAAAATATTTGGTGATGAAGTTTACATTAAACGATGTGTTGCTGCAAGCTTTTTATGCCTGATTAGGGAAACCCAGAACACAGAGTAACCCAGAAAGAAAGGAGGTAAACACCTTCTATAAGACTGTCTGGAGAATTAGACTCCGTTCTCCACCACTTTAATTGAGATGCTTCAGCAGTTATTCAGGTGTGTTGTCAATAGCTGGAAAAAGACAAACTGAGTATCATCAAATGAACTTTATAACCCAACCATAACCTGTGTTACAGAGCAATATAGTGTCTATGTGTAATGTATGGACGTTTGCATTTCAACAGCTTGCATATGTACATATTGTTTAGGTCATTGAGCCAGTACAGATCAGTTTTCTTACAACAGATGTATTATTTGTAGAACTGGTCAAATTTTGTTTTGCTTTAACTTGTATTTTCTTCAAAGTAAGAATTTATTCTTAAAAAAAATGCAACGCATCTTCCTATAGTTTCATAGATTTCTTGAAAGCCCTTGAATCTCTTTCTTTGATTTTTGAGCAGCAAAATATAAAAAGAGAACACAGAGGTAGGGATTAACAGAGGAATTGGTGGGTTTCAGTCAACCTTCCCTTAAGAAAAAAAGGTCAGCAAACTAAAAACTTTTCACAGAAAAATTATCGTTTTTCTACCAAAGGTGCTGGTTAGTTTGTAAAAATTTGAAAATGACCAAACCAGAAGTGAATCTGAGGATCATTTTGGTTAGACTAAATGCTTCCTTTGATGTGAGCCCTACTGTTCTGCTGGAGCACAGCTATTCTGTTCACAAATTTACCTACAAAATTGGCTGAAATACTGAAATATTGCTTAACTGATGTAGGGATACTGATAGGTTGATACTGGGTGATAGTATTAGATAGAAGACTAGACTTGCTTTTATGAAGATGGGTGCCGGCTTTAGATATGAAGTGGCTTGGGAAATTAGTGCCATCTCTTTCAAACACGTATGTATTCATGTGCAAGGCAAGTGTATGACTGTAAATATGACCATTTTGTCAGGGTGACAGACCACATCTTTCAAGATGTGCCTTGTTCTCTACTGAGAGTGTAGCATGAAGMGGAATTGGAACAAGTAGATGCACTAAATCCAACTCAGGTGGAACAACAAAAACCCTAAAATTGACTATTTTAGAAGCTAAAATTGCAGACTGGCCTCCTATTTTCACAAATGATCTGGTAACTTGTTGCCAGCCAGAAGTGTGCCTGATTATGGAGATGACACAGTACTTCTGTAAGAATTGAATATTTTCACACATATGCATGAATTTTCAGAGGATTATACTGCAGTGAACAGTCAGAGGGCTTGTCAACCAACTCAGTTATTTGTTTGTGGGTTATGCCCTGGCATTATTTACCACCAGCCTTGTTAAGGAAATTTGTAAGTCCACGGGATAGACACTCCCTGAGCTTGGCCAGCTAGAGTTATTATTTTCCCTAGTCACTGGACAACTTTGGTCCGTCTGTAGATTTTGTTGTTGTTGTTGTTTGTTTGTTTCTGTGTCTTACCATTCAGTTATTATTRAGGTATTTGACAATGTCAAATATGGCTGGCAATATCTGATTGTCTTTCCACTCRGATGCTTTCTCACTGTTGTAGTGGTCTGAAAGGACTGTTCCACCACCATTAGCAGTTCTGACCTTTTTATCAAGTATCCTGGACAGTATACTGTTAAATGCTTGGGGCTGAGGTGATTCAAAACAAAACTTTGCAAGTTCTCACCGATGATTGTCACAGTAGTTCCTGGGTTGATCTATGACTGTCTGTGATCCAATGATGAAGTTAGATGCGGCCATCGGAACGTGTCCTAGGAAAGTGTTTTGCTCTTTTTTAGAGTTCAGGCCACGTGTGAATAGCAGCCCTTGTTATATCTTTCACATCTGACAATTCTCATGCCTACCAGATGCATATATGAGACGTATGCTGTGGTTTTGGCTCAGCCTTACATTTGTTGCCCTCAAGCTGTTTGTGAGGTCTGTTGTAGACCTGGTATCTCTCCAGTGGCCAATATCAAACACGAACATGGTGGTTGTTATTTGCAGTTCCATAACCCTAAAGCATCTGTTAGTTTTGGCTCGATTATCTTACTTTGTCTCACCACTTCAAAAGCTTTTACAAGTGGTGAGTCACCTTGGACTGGAGCTTCTCTGACACATGCTAAGCATATAACTTTAGCATAAAATCTGCCGGTCAAAGCTGTTGTCAGAGGACGTACACAGCTCTAGCAGACTTTTTCCCCATCATGTTCTTATTTCAGTTTGAAATAGGAGGAAAGTATGTGCCTCTTGTAAATATTTCAGAACAAGAAGATAAAATATTCATCAAATATACTGACAATTTCATCACCTGACTTTCCTTCKTCAGTCGTCAGACTAAAAGACAGTGTGCTTTCTTCACCAAGTATTCCCCTTAGATAAAGCAGAGAATGAATATGTGCCGCTTCTGATCTGTGTTGAAAGTCTGATGGTTGCTCTGTGTTGCACCTGGCCCATCCAATATCAGTTTTGCAGATAAATCTTCTAGTTTAGGCCRCAGGGACAGAAATCTGTGCTTACGTAAAGGATCCCTCACTTGCTGTGCAGAGCACACTGCAATAACTCACAGAGCTTCTTCAGCCTGCTRTTGGCAACAGGGCTTTTTGGTTGCTTAAATAAGGACTACTAGCATACTCTGCCTGCTGAATATGTCCMAACTAAATAAATTTAGAGTCCCAGRAAAAGCCTTTCCTTTCAATATATTCCTGACAGGCTCCACTATTCCAGAGGTTTGAAATCTAAAGCATTCTTGCTTTTGTGTGCATAAGTATATTACCACAATGCTATTTGCTGGACTGTTTGATATGATTTATCATCTCTTTTATTCCGGTCACTAAGTAAATTTCACAGTTGAAGAAGTTAGTTTGTTTTTTTTACTAAGGAAAAAAATACATAGATTCTTCAAGTTTCAGCATTGGTTGTAAGTGTATATCTGAGCTGTACAGTACTGCTATATTTATGGTTTAAGCTTGAGTATTTTCTCTCACACAGTCCCTTTACAGTAATATAGATCTAAGATATAGAAAGAATAAATAGCAGATATGTGGTCAGGCAGTGAAGACTGGGAAAAGCAGAAATTTCATCTAAGACATCAACATTCTAAACCAGTTCCCTTGCAACTGGATCACTGAATTGCAAGTAGCTAAACAAGTRCTTCAGGCAGGCACAAATTTAAAACATTAGGGAAATTTTTATGCATAACCTTTAGATAGTTTGCAGATGCCCCCCAATATACATACTACTTTTCCTGCTTTTCCAAAGATGAAAAATTGAAAGAAGAAGAAATTAAAGATTTTATTTTTTCTCTCTCCTCTGGAAAGCTACCTAGACCCAGAGCCCAGAGCAGGCAACTTAACACAGCTTTAAATATTCACATGTATATATAGAAGTTACAGATAAATATGTCAAAATGATTGTATGTAAGTATATATATTTATGTATGAAATAAATACTTTTCATAATTCTGATATTATTAGCAGCTCTTTCTTCCTCTGAATGGACAATTAAAAAGAGAAAAAAGCAAAGAGAAAGGACAATGAAGCTGTCAGTTAAGCTTGTAGCCCTTAGCATTTGGACACTATGACCTTGCAGCTCTGTTCCATAGTATTTATCACATACGACTAGCTTGGGTGTTTGAAAACTAGGATTGTCAAAAGCKGTTATGAGTTGCCTCTCTATTTGCCACTTGCATTTGTTAGTCTAAATGCTGTGGACTGACAAGCACAGAGTACTTAAAAATTAATGTAGGGCTGTCTGACTTTTGAAATATAAATGTAGCAAAAGCCTTTGTGAAACATTTTCTTCTTTATCAACATCATCACTTCTGTGCAATTATATTTCATGATTCAGCTCTCTAAGTTGTCCCCTGTAGCTTAGGTTAGAGATGGTATAAGATAGGGTTAACATTGTTTAGTCTTTAGGGTCTTCTGGGTATGATTTTGATCCTGAATTTATTACATACTTTGCTAACTACAAAAAAGGACCAAACTATGTTTTGACAACTACAGAGTTGCTAATTGGAAGACAGAATTTATTAGGAGTGCTACATACAGGAAACGTTGTCAGGAAAGATTTACATTACAACCTGGATTATATGTCTGGTAGCTTTGCCTCATTATGGAAGAAAGCCTGAAGCAACAAAATGGAAAAACTTTTCTTCTGCAMACACCAACTACGTCTTCATTGCTAGCAAATACACATAGATGACATTTGAATAAATTGAGCTTTTGTTATGTTTTGGGGAGTGTTTACTTTTGTTTGAGATTTTTAGGAGGGCTTTGGGGACTTTTTAGACTTTATATTCTTATCTAGGACTCAAAATTCAAAACTTCCACACAACCTGGTTATTCCTTTAGAATCCCAGTTGTCCAGGGACTTCCTTCTGACCAGTATAGCATCCTTTCTCTCATGAAACCCCTCTGAATTTCTTTGTTTTGAGGGAATTTCTTGCTCTTTTTATTGGATATTAGACTCCTTTCCAGACTGTTGTATATTGTAAGGCTATATTATCTCATGTCTTTAAATTATATAAATATGTTGCCTTGAATTGAAGAATTGACTGACCTACTAGTTCAGTAATATTCTGATGAAACTGCTCTGAATTCTTGCCTTTTGAATAATAATGAAAAAGAAAGAATGGTATCTCATTGTTGGGACATACTGCAGATTTGTTGAGCTGTTTGTCCTGCAGCTAATAAAGGACATTGTCATGCATGACATTTTGATGGAAAATGGTACTTAGCAAATAAAAATAGAATATATTTTACAAGCTACTTTTTTTTTCTTTAAAAAATAAACTTTTCAAGTTAATAATTTCTTTCAAAAAGAAATTGAAATGATCAAAAATTTGATTAATATGGGAATACTTTATTTTACCTAACAGGATTCAGGTTATGCTCTCTGTCTAAGTAGCTTCTTCCCTACATTGCAAGATGACTTACCTCTGACAGGAGAATAATTTCATTTGAAATTAATGTGGAGAATCCTTATTAAATTGTGTCTCCTGTCCTGTTGTATGGGTCAATGACTCTGTACTGCAATTTAGCAGTCAAAAGAATAAATAGCTCCTTTGGAGTCCAGTCTGTGATGCAAGATGAAAAGAGCTGAAGGGCTGGAGGTGAAAGGCTGAGAGTCAGGCAAAAGCCAGTGAAGAACCAGTAGTTGCTCAAGTGCTTTGGTTGCAGAATCATCTTCTACATCATCAACATCTGCTTTTTCTGCTCTAACAACGTGGTTCAAATGAAAGATAGTTTAATGTGTCAGTAAAGGTCTTAACATCGTCAACTACCTATATATTTATTACTTATATATTTATAAAAAAACTTCTAGCTAGCAAGTATTTATAAACAAGGTGATATCTAAGTATTTTATGAATAGAGAATATTTCCATACGATTCATGAATTCTGACAGCTAAGGTACTGCTAGTCACTTGTTCCTGAAAATGCCACGTGATACTGAAACTTCAAAATGATGTTCACTCCCTGAACTGATTTAAGGGCATTTAGATCTGACAAACATATTTTGGCTTAGCTGAGAAACAAATGCCAAAAATTCCCTAATYGTCACTTTTCTAACTTGTGAAAAATTAACCGAAAGCTTCTTCCAATATGCCAATGGAGCAAGTCAAAGGTACAGATGGATGCAAGTAAAATATCAAATACTTGCTCAGAAAAATTCAATAGCATTAATTAATTGTCAATATTCTCTGAGAGAGTGTAGCGCAAATAAATATAGGCAATACAACAAGCTGAATGTTGGAACAATACATGGGTCTCTAGGATAAATAAAGAGGATGACTTTAAAGAGGGTGTTGCACAAGCTGTCCAAAAATTCGAAGACAATTAAGCTTTGAGTGATGGGTTAGAAGTGTGATTTAGTACACTCATTTTTATGTTGAATCAAAAGACAATGTCTGCTCAAGTCAGGAAAAAGCTTGCTCTTTGTAACACATATTTGAGTAATCTATTAAATGTCTTATATGTTGTTATTTTATTTTCTCATTTAATCCCAAAATATCTACAAAACTAGCAGTAACCATAGCAGTGTTCTTACCACTGGTAGCGAGTGCTCAGGGGATGGGTTTTTGGAATGAGACAGAACCTAAGTTGTCCATGAAGTCAGATCAGTTTGTACTATTTTAGTATMCACTAATTGAAAGGTAGGAAATAATCTTTTATACTTTATGACAATTTGTTTGTGTATCAAATGACAATTTTTACTATTTGACAAGTTGACAATAGCATTCTCAAACTCAGGCAGGAGCTGTAATGTGTTAGAATTTGAATAAATGGATGTGCTTATTCACAAAGGCTAATTCTAATTTTAAATATGCTACAGTGCCAACCACATGCAGGATTCCTGGAGCTGAAACAAAGCTCTGAATRCTTATTTCATTACACGTACTTTCCTATAGGTCTGCATCTCCTTACCAATGAAAAGTCACATATATGTGGATTCAGAAAGATTTCCTGTCAATCTCTTGCATTAGCTTAAATGGCTATGAGCATATGGAGGGTTATTTTTTTCTTTTTTTTTTTTTTTTTNTTTTTTTTTTTTTTTTTGTCAAAGAGTTCACCCTGCAGGTGCATAGAAGCAGCTATGGTGACTTAGCAACTCTCACAATAGCAGCCAAATAAGAGGAGAAAAGCTCGTCCTTGGGAAAAATACAGAAAGCCAGCTAGGAAATGAAAGATGTATTCCCTGGAGAAGATAGATCATTTCTGTATTAATGATTAATCTACATTCTTTCACTAGTTCTGTAGACTGCTAATACTTCAAAAATTATTTGCCATGTTGATGTTCAGGTWTAGAAGATGAATCTTAATTCCTTATCTTTTCTTTAACCCCAGCCTTTGGGGAGCAGTATAAAGGACAGACTTTAGAACTTCAGTACAATCTTGTTTCAGATTTTATAATTTATGATAGGAATAGTGTAAAAGAAATCAAAGCCTTGTAATCTTCTTTATGACTTAACCCAAAATGTTCTCCTTCAAACTAAAGTTAAGAGGAAATTGTGGAAATGAGAATTTTATTCAAGACTGCAGGTTTCCTCTGACCATGAACTGTCAGGTAAGCAAGCTTAATAGTTAACTGTTTACTCTAAAAAGGGTGAACATGAGACTGCCAGTCTTTTTCTAAATAGCATTTAGGGAATAATGCAACGAATGGCACTCTTTAAAGGCAGTCTGAGTATATGAACAGCCCATAAACCTCCCTATTTTCATTTATCTAGCTCTTTGTTTCATTGCTGTGATTAGTTTTAATTCCATTGCCACTGCAAATAGATTATAAAGTATTACAGGCTCCTCTTCTGTTGTTTTAAATTGTACGCAATTAAGTTCGGAGCTTAGGATAAATTAATTTGTTGTGATAAGCAGGAGGTGCTCTGTGTGATGGTCCTACCCAAAAGATGCATGATGACCCTGGGCATCTTGTTCTTAATATTTTCCCAATGCAAATTATCTTGTTCTAGATGTGATATTCCTGGAAAATAACACTTCACAGTTTCTTACTTTTGCAGATGGTGCAACAGAAACTATATATCTGTATTTGCATTTAAGCACCTGTGAAAGGCAGGAATTTCATGGAACGAAAAAGAGAAATTTCTGGCAGGCCCTACTGTGGATTTAATTATCAGGATGTGAAATTTCTATCCACTGCAGCTGTTTCTCTTTGCTTTATGCTTATCGTCATCACATTGTTCTGGAACTCAAAGAGCAATTTAAGAGTATATCTTAATCTAAGAATGTGATTTTTTTTTGTTTGTTTTTTGTTTCTATTTGCTTTGAACAGGATTACTTCTGTCCTTACAACTAGGATAGGTGTCTTACTGAATCAAGAGTGTGGTGCTACCCTATTGTTCTCAGTAGGAAAATAGTGGAGGGAAAGATAGGGAGCATTTCTGGAGTTAGWGTTAAGCTTATACTTTTTTGAATTCTCTATTAATGATCTAGGAAGGAGCACAAGAAGCTTGGGTAGTAGAGGCAGGAACATATCACCTGGCATTGTGGATCATTCAACGTCAGAGAGATAAAGAAAGAAAGATAATGAAATTTAGATAGAAAAAAGGCAGGACAATATAACACAAGGTTTTGATTGGATGGAGTTAATTGAAAATCAGAAATGCTAAGAAATATTGGAGGTTTGGAAAGTGGACACCAAAATAGTTATGAGTATAGACTGCAATAAGGCAGAGGAAAAATGGGAGTATGAAGCAAGGGAAGAAGGAAATGGTGTGACTGATTTAAATATACAGAAATATAACACATTGTAGTGCCCGTCTGTATTGCTTTGGTGAAAACATGCCTGAAGAACTCTTCGGCGTCTTYATTCTGGAAAATGGCAAATGATAAATGCTGCTACCAAAAAAGAGTAAGTATCTGTGAAAAATATGTTTGGAGGTGGGGGATGAAAACCATTACATAAATGATGAAACTCAGTGGAATGGCGAGAAATTCACTGTCATTTCTCACATTTGACTTCCAGTGCTTGATCCCTCGTGGGCATCAGCCGTCACGATTTCAGAGGTTACCACCCCCTGCTGCCCACCACTGTTCCTTGAGGCAGGCTCCCGCCTGCTACCAAAATACACTAAGATTATTGTAATTCTGAAAATATATAGTAAATAATGCCAGACTTTGTAGGTACAGGGAGTGCAGCGGTCTAGTGTACAAATCACTTTATAAACCTTTGCGGGCCCTGACCTGGCCGAGCCCCTCGCTGAATGCCCTGAGTTTGTAGCTGTGCCTCTGCTCTGCTATACACCCCTGCGATAGGAAGGACTGGAGCTGGCTGCAGTCCTCCTTTCCCTTCCTAGCTATCCGTGAGCAGTGTTGCTCCATCCAGGGGGTGAGTGCAGAGGATCTGCGATTCTTCACATCTGACTGCGCTGGTATACGGAGATTTTCAGTGCCACAATGGCAAAGACCTTTCTGAAATGTCTATGTGGTCTTGAAACTGGGAGATTTCTCACAGCACAAGTTTATTCAAAACATACTGGATAAGAAACAGAGAACAAAATGGAAAATATTATTATAGCACAGAGTAAAGCACTTTTTCCTTGTAAACTGAGCAGTGAGTTCAAATTCCTCCCATCTAATAACAAGGTAGTAAAACTGGAAAATAAAGAGGAAGAAGGCAGCAGTGAAGGCTGAAAGTTTGGAATGACAGTTGCTTGAGAAATGWATAAATACAATATGATTTCTCAGGTTTAGAAAAGGGACAAATGAGGGGCGATATAGTAAACACCTAAAAGCCTTAAGTGCCATGTAGAAGATCTTAGGGAAGGAGTTCACTTTTTTGGCTTTTCGCCCTCCCCAAACACACAAAATTCTTCAGACTCTGAGAGAGATGTGGGGAGGTATCCCTGTGCGAGTTTTGTTCTTGAACGCTTTTGTAGGCACTTACCATTCTCCCAGAAACAAGATGCTGTTTTAAAAGGGCTTCTGGTCTGCTCAGTGCTCTCAGTGCCTAGCTTCGGTGAAGTTTTTCTGAGACTCTGTGAAGGGCCTACAACTTCCTTCAATGAGAAAAGAAAGAGAAATGATGTGTAGTTTTACTGATTTTATGCAACAATGCTAAATTTGGGGCTGAAACTTGAATGTGATACATGAAGGTATTCTTTGAAAGTATTCTTTCTTGCTTCCTATCCTGAACTGTGATATTGGCTAGTCACATAGTGTACTCTGTACTGAAGATGGCTGCAGTGCTGGATGAGTATATATTCCACTACATTAAATTTGTAAAATTTTTTGAAGGTTTTGGGATTCTTTGAGATGAAATGAGCTATATAAATGCAAGCTGGTGTTATGTTTGCAAAATCTGAGTGACTGAAAAGATCAGTCTTCCAGAAAAATGTCAGTAGATACAACCAGTTTATTATTTCTGGAGGCTGAGAATAAGAAGAGGATAGAAAATAAACCCAGCAGACTGGATAAAAGTAATCTGTTTTAGTTTCTCTTCTTTCCTAAAAGAAAGCATTGATGGATTAGAGAAAATGCCAAATATTAGCTTGGACTTGACCTTTCATAGGTCATATAGCCTATCATTATGTATCATTGCTCCTGTCTTTTCCTACATAATGAAATATTGTAACTAATTGCTCACAAGTATGAGATATATAGTCCAATAAATCTGTGATTAATTATTTAAAACCAATTCTTTCAACTTATCAGATTTTTAAAAGTATTACTTAGTAGTGTAGAAATCTATGCAGATGTTGATGCGTTATAGATGGGTTTTGTGTGTAGAATACTTCCTTTCTGCATATATCATAAAGTTTCATTTTAAACATTCAGCAAGGAGTATTTTCTAATCACATTCCCATCTACTGAATTTCAAAGAGGATGTTTTGAGTGATAGAACCAAACTCAAGAATACTACACATGAAAGAACATTAGTAGGGGACTTGAGTCCTACCAAATAATATCTGGATTGCCMAGTACCTGATTTCTTTTTTAGTACAGGCTGGAAATCTAGCCAGTTTCTTTGGGGAAACTCAGTAGTGTGTTGTCTGACAAGTGCGTGCAACTGGAAGTAGCTGGCAGCTTCAGTAGCTGTCCTTCTACATCAGATCCTTATGTCTTTATCTTATTGTCATCCCACTTTATGAACAAAAATTGGCGATGCCTTGCTCTGAATGTATAAGATCTGTGAAATATCATGTATTGGCGATTCAGTAAAAGTTCTGAGAGAACTAGATAATTTAAGATAAGTATTCTGTTCTGGTTCTGTTCATTTTGGCAGGATCAAAAATAAATGTTTGGTATATTCTGTATCACACGCTGTGTGTATGTGCAATTGATCTGGCTTATAAGTATCAGACATACTGTGAAGTTATAGATGTACTCAGCATGTCATGCAATGACTGCTGTGTGTGAGGCATGCTGGGGTTGCAATACAGAGTTCCTTCTTATGTCTGCTTAATCTCATAAGATTCAAAATAGYTCTAAATGGGATAGTCTTCTGTGCAAAGTGATGGAGGTGACAAGTTGTCTTCTGTTCTTAAACTTCCCGCTGTATATTGAAGCTTGCTTCAACGGTCATTGAAATCATCTGGAGTCTGTTCAGCGACTTAGTGGGCATTAAATAGCCACAAGTTAGTCAAGTTGTTCTGCCTTTTTTTTTTTTAACTTCAAAGTAGCAAAATCATTCATATTTTAACAGGTAAGTCTGTAGCAGAAGTTGAAATATCTTTACAAACAAAAATACAAAATTGATTCTGTTTTTGTTAGATTATCTATTATCCCTAGTCATTTGGACAATTATCAGCTATTTATAAAATATTGCTATTTTGGAAAGAAGTAAAAATATGAGTCCAAAGACTGCTTTTCTGTACAAAAAAAAWGAATGCTAAACTTTCTGATATTTCACATCAGATATTTGACAAATATGATTCTCCAGGACAAAAATCTTTCCTGCAACTGAGTGACAGTAAAAATAGCTTCTGACTGTGTAGACACAAGAAATTAGAAATGGCAAACAGGAAATAGTAATTGTTTTTAAATATATCTTTGGCTGAAAACTTATTTCTCAGTGTAGCTGAAGGAAAGAAACAAAACCCACAGAAACAATTTTTATGAAAATTTGGATAGTCTGAAAACAAGTATAAAACAGAATAAAGTGCAGAATAATGTTCTCAAAAGAGTCATCTAAGGCTTAATTTTCTGAGATAAGATGAACCAGAAGTCTTCACTGACTTCAGATGAAGATTTTGATGCTTGGAACTCTTAAAAATCAACTGTTCAGTAGAAAATTCCCATGCATGTCTCTTTCTAACTGTGTATGAATTCTCTTATACAAATATATATTTTTTAATCTCCATTTAAGAAAATATCCTTAGATGTTACATTCCTCACGTGATATATTTCCAGCTTCCAATAAGATTTCTTATTAAATGGGCTCATTACAAAAAAAAAAAAAAAAAAAGCATTATTGTGTTGCATTCCATGTCAGTCCATTGATAATAACTGGATCTCCAAGACATGCACTCTGCGGAGGGCTTGGTAAGGAGAAGCATAAAGTCCTCAATCTGAGGCCTAGAAGCTTCATAGGTGTTGGCAGTGAGGCCGTCAGCAACCCCTCTGAAACCCGTACCATGACTGCAAGTAAGTGCCCAGATACAAATCCCATGGCAGTTACAAATCCCATGGAGAAAGAAAGACTGGTTACTACTGAAAGGATGAAGAAGAGAGACTTACAGTCTTCATGCTGGACTTTTCTATGATTCTTAGAATCATAGAATCAGTAAGGTTGGAAGGGACCTCTGGAGATCATCTAGTCCAACCTACCTGCTCAGCCGGGTCACCTAGAGCATGTTAGGGTTGCATCCAGGTGGGCCTTGAGGCTCTCCGGAGAAGGAGACTCCACAGCCTCTCCGGGCAACCTGTTCCAGTGCTCCGTCACTCTCACAGTGAAGAAATTCCCCCTCACATTCAATTCTTGTGATCTCCTCTGGGAAGGTGCTTRCCCTGAGAGGTTTTGAAAGCTCTAGGTCTGTTTTGAGGCTGTGGGTGAGGTGGCAGTGAGTGTGCTCACCTGGCTGATGGACTGGTGAAATGAGTTACTCTGGCCGGCAGAAGTCCTTATCTGAGGATGTACCATGAGAGATGCAGAGTGTCATCTGGTCTGTCAGGGGCACTGCACTGCACAGAYTTCTGGTGACAAATGCTATCTGCTCCTGATGCCCCGCAGGTGCAAACTATGCTTTCTGTTTCTCTGTCAAAGCAGTTACCCATGAACAATCAAAACTTGCCCATTGTTGCAAAGGTGAGAAAATAAAAAAAAGACCTTGAAAACCTGTTGGCCCAGGAAGGACAGATGTCCTCGGGATGTGCTCTAGCATTGTATGAGAAGAATCTGAGCCGTCTTACATGAGAGTTTATTTTGAAAGACCTGTGATTCTGGTCTTTTTCTTGTGGTGCTATAAGCAGAATGCTAAATCTCCAGTTTGTGGTTCAGCTCAGGGCTCTTACTGATCAGAAGCCAATAAAATGCAACAGCTCAAAGCAGTTTATGCATTTTTGCATATGTTATATTGTTTCTATTGCTTTCTCCAGTGCCCAATTCTACAGTTACTGGGACTGCCAAAGATTTGACGCTCTATGCCGATGACCTTAGTGGTGTCCAGAAGTGTAGGAAGATTTTTGTCATTTTGCCATGTGTTTTCTACTAAACTTGCTTGGAAACTTGAGAWACAAAGTTGAGGCTTTTCAGGTCACATTTGTCAGCAAATACGTACTTTGCCATCTGGATTGTTTTGAGTACTTTGTGGTTAATATTTGTATAACCCTTACAAGCTAGACTCTGTCAGCATGTGTCAGCCTCAGTCTTTGGCTGAAGATATTAAATGTTGCTCTGGGTTTTGTTAGCTTGTTTTTGCTTTTTATGAAAGAAATCTGCCTGTGGTCTCGTCATCACTGGACTAACTGTGAGCATGTCACGGTCTATTTCTGACTGATTTTTATATTCCTAACAAAGTAGTAAGGTAAAAAATATCAACTTAGTTTTAAAAGTGGGATCTGAGAYCCAGCACTAATTAAGTGATGCAAGTGCAGATGAGGTGGAGCTGAGAATCAGATCTAGAACCCCCAAATATTAGTTAGATGGCTGAATCACTTGCCTTCTTACCCCCAGCATTAATCCTTGCATGTCTTGCTGTATTTGAAATACAGCTTTTTTTTTAATAATTTCAACTGTAAGTCCCTGCTGTATTCAGCAAACAGAAGTACTCTATAAAGTGTATTAGCAAAATTTGTCAAAAGATTTTTGAAAATAATAATTTCAACTTGCGTAGGGTAACTTGGTAAAAGCCTGTTGTTTTGCAAGAAGCATACTTCATGATTGAAGATCTTTTTTTAGTCGTAAAGATGAAAATAAGTTATATCATTGTATTTTGAATATTTAAGGTAATTTCTTATTGACACCAGGAAAAAAAATGTAGTAGTGTCAAAATATCAAGGATTTGAGCAGGCTAGCTTAGCTTAGCTTTGAGTATCATTCATTTTGTGAGAACTCAATATATTTTTTAATGAAGGCCTTTCTAGAGTACTGCAGAACAATGCAAGAGAGAAAACTTTTGTTTGCTTTATCAGAGCTGTTTCTGCACCTCAGGCTATCACTGTAGAAAAGAAATAAACAACAATTATTTTACAGTGTGAGGATACTTATTAAAGTAAGATATTGTAGTCMTGATGTTCTTCTTAGACTAAGGATGTAGGAAGGCTCATTCAGAGAGATAATATCTTTTATTTGACCTACTGATGCAGCTAGGAAAAGTGAATAACCTTTCATGTATGTGATACCTTTGCTAGGTCACGAATAAGCAAAATGAGGAAATTGTATGTTAAAAACCTAAGTGCTTGAGAAGGAGGTRGATTATAAAGATGCAGTGGCATCTGCGATGTTTCAAATCCAATCTGCTCTGTAAAAGTGGTTAATGAAGAATGATGTATGTTGGGGTAGTGCAAGAGAGCAGATGTTTGCTTTTGTGAGTGAACGCCTAATGCACTCTGCTCATGAAGCATCTGAAGAGCTTTTGCGGGTAAAGGCACGGAAGTTGGATTTTACTAGGATATGAGCATTTGCCATCAAACTGAATAGTAATTCTGACTGCACGTGTATTTCATGCAAGCTCATAAGAACAGTTGGACTGGTTTATAAAACGCTTGAGTTGAAAATGTTGAGAGACATATCAGAGCGGGGTTTGCTTCACTGAAGTTCAGCAATCCACCTTGAATTTCAGATCTCAAAGATATGTCAGTAATTAAGCTCCAAAACATATATCTATTAACTTTAAAATTTTTCTATTTCATATAACTATATTTAGGTTGTGATTAAAAAAGAAAAAAAAACCTTCTATGTTTAAAGATCCTTTCAGGATAGGAAACTGCTTTTAAGAAAATAAATCTGTTTTCAGTCTTTCATTATACTTTTGATCTTGTGTAGTTACCATTTCCCCTTGCTAGTAGAAAATGTGCAATAAAATTAAAAATCTTGTAATAACAATCAAAAGTTACCTTTCCAAAATCTGAAAGGAGAAAAGCTGCACCAGCAGCCTAGGATGAATGTCACTAAGCAATAGCACATAGTGAATGGAAATAAACTAGAGCACATGGGGTTACAGGTAAACACTGGTAAGTCTAAAATGATAAACAGCTTTTTGTTTATTTGACTTAGTGATTTTATTCCTCACTCTGTTTAAAAGATAAAAATTTCTATCTAGGGAAAACTAACTGCTATCTACATGCTGCAGGGATTTTTCTTTTCTCAGCCTCTTGTACAAGTGGTTAGGACTGCATTTTCTTCTCAGGAAGTTCCCATCCCTAGCAGATTAAAAAGGTGCACAGTAGGGATTTCTTGATCTTTTTTATTTTTATTTTTTTTGCCTGCTCTTCTGTTTTCTATTGTCAGTAAGCCTTCTCCTTCCAGTCCTGTGCTGCAACGCCTAGGTACCAAATGAAAACAGSCTCTCATCCTGATATGGCATTTACTGTAGATGCAAGAAGTCGCATTTCAGGTGGTGTCTGCAGATCTGGTTCCTTGATCTGTTGTTCCTCCTGCACTTTACCTAAGGCTATACTGAAAGCATGCAGAAATTCTCTGACACATATGCAGACAGCTGTATGTAGCCTATGAACCCTGCAAAGTGACAGACTTTTCACTACGAGTTGCGTAAGCAATCTGTAAAGTCCTCACGTTTGGTGAAAGGCCCAGTCTAACCAGTTACYGTGATGAAAACCTCACAAAGGGCAGTCAAATCTGCCCATGTAACTTCAGTACAGCCCTTCGCTTAAGTGCTTTTCTTGATCTCCATCACACTCAGACACACATACAAAATTGTCTAGAGGTGGCAAGAGTAGAAATATGCTTGCTTGGGTCCTATTCCAATCCCTTTAATAAGAGGACAGCCTTTTTCCATCCCTCCTCCTCCTCCATCCGTGCTGCTTCAAACTAGCTGATTTCCACATCAAATGAAGGTGAGCTCTAGGCAGCAGATAGTACGTGCCATTGAGTAGTAGTCAGATTCTAATGTATTTTTTAGTGTATAAAATGATTATGCTTTAAAAAGTCATATAATTTAAATTAATTTAAGACTTGCAACAAAAAATTCTGGAGGGATTAAGGTAAAAGCTTCTCTCATCCTTCCATGTCTCTCTACCTCCTCAATTAAAAATAAGGATAAWTTGGCTTTTAGTATATGATAATAGAAAGAAAATAGTTAAAATTTTRATTTTTCCACTACCTCTCTCCTCCTCTGAGGAGGAGATTTCAGAAAAATACAGATGTTTTAATCTATGGGTGGAGGTTAGTTTTTGATTTTTCTTTGTTTTTTTGATTTCTTTTGATTTTTTTTCTTTTGATTTTACTTTGCAATTTGTAAACRTAATATAAACTAAGATAAATTGTTTTGCACAAATTTATTCCAAGAGCAGAAGTATCTATATAAGCACAAAGAAAGACTGCTTACACTAAAATTCGATCTTCCTCTAAGGAAGCCATGCTTCTCTCCAGGTCATACCCCACATGTAATGAGAAGTCAAAAAGACAAAATTGCATTAGGAGAAAAATAATTTATTTGGCTTATTCAATGAATACTTATAACGACAAATGGCAGAAAMCAGAAATCAATTTGCACGTGATCTGCAAATGGTAGAAGTGTTCTGAGTGTCAAATGAGATTAATTTGCAACTGATAATTCACTGTGTTCTAAGTCTTATCACACAMGCTGTTTTCATGAATGTTATATTTATTMATTTATTTATTTCCCCCCGTTCCACCAGCTGCTCTGTTGCTGTTTSAGTGCCCCAGAGATAGAGAGTTTTGGGTTAGTGTCAGATGGCTTTGGCCAAGTTAAATGGGGGCCTCTTCAGCTATCCCCTTTCTCACTCTTTATATGTCTTAGTAAAACCAAAAAGCAAATGTTAACAACAGGTAAAAGTGCTAATTTTCAAATCCCATGCTGATTTATTAAAGGATTCAGAAAAAAAAATGAAAAGRGGCATAAAACAGCAAGTATACTCCTCATTTCAACTCAGTCTMTGAGAACTGGCAACCAGCTAGAAAGAAGACTGTCTATTGAACAGTAGTATACCTTAAAGTTGGTATATCTCATATCTGTTTTACAGATTTGAGAATTATAGCTGGTGATGGCTTGCAAAATATCATTGCACATGCTGAGCCAGTAAATTTTTTAATCTTTGCTTTGCAAGGGTTCTGCTAATGACAGGCTGTTCTCCCAGACTGCTGTGTCTGTAACTTTACCACAGTTCAATGCTATTACCTGCATTTCAGCTATTTCAGTTCTTTTTAGTGAACTAGTGTATTTTKGGGATCAGTTTTTATTTTGATTACTATCATTGATTTTCTTCTTGTATGAAAAAAAATCAGCCTCTGAGTTAAACAGAAATACCATAGGAAAGAAAATAGGAAGAAAATGTAGGAATTCCTATGAGCCCAAATTAGCATTTACTTCATAGGCAACTTGGAATATATTGTTTGTCCAAATCTTACAGTATATATAGGATTCTATAACAAAAAATTCTGAGTTATTAATAACAGTAAAGATCATTAGACATGAATTCTTCTGTGGATCGAATATTATCTCATAAAACTCATAAACAACACTGCCTTATGCCATGAGCACCAGTGATATTAACTTGAAGTACATTAATAGAAAAAAAGACATAGTATACGTATTTCAAATGAAATGGAATCTAACTGAGCTCCATAGAGTCTTCAGTCTTTCATCTCTGCTTTTTGTGCCTGCATAAATATTCTTGGAAAGGAAAGTCACGCTCTTATGAACCTATAGAGGAACTGATTTCCAGAATAAGCMATCACTTCTCTGGACTGTAGGCTCTCATTTAGAAAAGTATGTGAGCCACAGACTAGCAAGTAAATTTCAATAACTTTTTTTTTTTTTTTTTAACCCCCTAGGCATCAATTATAGTGGCATTCCACTTGGTGTATTGTATATTGTAGTGATTAACTGTAAGAAATTAATACAGAGTTTTCCAAATATTTATACTCTTACAATAACTTCCATTTATCAGTGTCCTGAAGTGTCTCAGTGTCTCATTTGTTTCTTCTAACCTATGGAACATTGACTGGTGGTGCATTTCCTTGTCTCTTACCTTCTTTGGTAGATAAAAATGAAGCTGTCCCACATACAAATGTTGTTAGTTCCTTAATTTCAGGAGTCTCTCTGCTGTGTTGTACTGTATTACATAGCATGGCTGGCTGGCCAAATCATCTTGCTCTGTTTCCAAACACTGGTTTGAGCAATACTTTTCTAACACATTTTTGAAATGTCTTTTTTTGTGTGTGTGTGTAATGTTTGCCACTTAATTTTTGGTCTGTTCTTCGGATCAGAAGGCAATGCACACCTTTTACACCTTAACATTTACACGTATTGCTTTTAAGATGCAACTTCCTGCTACGGTCGTTACGAAGCAGTTCTGATCGTTTGCTTCAAGTCTCTATCTTCTGTTGGAAGTTCATATTCCTTTTCCATGTATTTGAGGCCTGTCAAAAATGAAATATTATTATTGTTTTTTTACTGTATTTACTGTCAAGTCCTATATCCTTTTAACTTCTGGTTGACTCTGCTTATTTCCTTGGCAACATGTTCTCTTCTGAATTCMAGAGATTTCTGTATTCTGTTCCAGCTAACTTTCCTTCCCTGTGGTTCATCTTGTAATTCTCTCCTCTTAGTTTCATTATAACATAATTATTATTATATCCTGTTATGGTTTCTTTTCCTTCYGTCTGTCCCTCTGTATTATTTTGTAATCACAGACATGCTACTGCAARCACAATGTCTGTTAGCACTGTGTAGGACAAAGTCACATTTTGAGGTATAAATCTTTTCAGTGACTGGAATCTGGAAGAAGAACCTAACGTAATGCTTTAACATATGTAACTTTTTTTTTTTAATAGCTAAGGAAAATGTCATGGCTGTGTCTGAGATGATTGAAAACTAGCTGTCCACTGGATTTAAGAATTTATGGCTACAAAAAATCTACAGAAGTAATTTCCCCATTATCATATATTTACTGTTTGCAAACCCATGGAAAAGATRCAAGTTGTTGGTCAGTTTGTGTTGCAGGTTCTTACTGAGCTATCCCACTGTGATAGTCATGCAAGCAAAAGGACATCTTTTATTTTCTACTATTTTTCACAATTTATCTCTAATAAAAAGAAAGATTGTGGAAAGACACAGAAGTAAAAGGCTACCTGCTCTCTGAGAACTGTCAGCAGGAACTGRTGGTGATCACTCAATATAGGTCAGCAATTTTAAATGCCCTCAATACTCAATAGTGGCAGATGTTTTAGATGAACAGGAATTTTATCTGGGCACATAATGAAACTGGTGGGGGCCTACTAAGAGTCATAACCTCTTTTTTGGGTGCTGTCTTTAGATGACCTGTCTTCTTCCTGGATCTTGAAACCAGTGCCACCCCACAGCCCTGTCTTACCCAGACTCTTCACTCAGTGTTCTGAGCTCTCGCCTTTGCAAACTGCAGCTGTTAAGACTCATAAATATTATGAAATAAGGATGACCTCTTTAGGAACGTAATTGAAGTAATCTTCCTATTCCTTCCTTCATTTTCCGCTGTACATAACACTCACTATTCATCTAAACGGCTGTGTTCTCCATAATCCCACTTAAAGTGAAAGAAATTGAGATCTTAAACTGCTAGACCATCCAAAGTAATGTACAAAGCTAAATCTAAGGCAAGTGTTCCAGAGGCAAGCTCGCTTTATCTTTTAGAGCAGCTTACTAAAATTTTGCTATGAAAATCAACACAGATTATACACAAATTTTTGCATTAAAGCTGTAATAATATTAATCACTTGTAATCAGTAATAATCTATTTTTCTATAACTTGTGAATTTTGTATTGATGTCACTTATGTAAAAGTACTGAGAGACATCTATGAACTCTTGGCCTTTTCTTTGTTTCAGTTTTCTTTCTTCTCTGACTGCGTCTTATTAACAGAACAAGCATATCCGTATTTTTTCTACTTTACAAGGCTTCTTGTGCGATTCTATGAGTCTATGCCATTTTTCCTTTTCTGAATCTATTTTAAACTTATTGSCTTGGTTTGGAAATCTTTTGCTTTTTCCATATCTCTCTACTTGCAGCCCAGGAAGGCCTGATTTCTGTCAGATTTGATCTTGCCGTGCATTACTTGCTTAGAGTCCAATTGCTGAGGTCAGCTGTTCTCTGTTGTCCCTGGTWCAGCCCATGTGCCAAAGTTCTTTTCAGAGCACGATGGGGATGTCTATCAAAGCAGTTCATACTACAAAAAGTTTTCATAAGATCAATTGCATAACCTCTAAATATTTAATTTTCTATAGAAAGAATCTCCACGTTCTTAGACTTCAAACRCAACTCTTGCAAACAAAACTTTTCCTAATTAAGATATTCTCACATTTATAACAATTAACTCTGTAAGTGATGGTATCAATATTAAGTAAACTCATCTCAACTGTAATATAAAATTCAGTTTATAGGTGCTGGAATCTGACTGGCTTGTTTATAAAAACAATGAGGCCAGGAACATACCATGACATTCATCTTCTAAGAATTTTTGGGGTGTTTTTTTCAATACTATTCCTCTCAATGTTTTGAGCTCTAATTGAAGAGGCGTGCCTAAGACTCCTGGTTTCCTTAGCTGTGGAAAGAAAACTGAAGTGCTTCTCCTTTTCCCTGAACAGCACATTAGACTGAGGAAGAAAGCTACAGGCTCAAAACAAAAACAAGCAAACAAAAACCCTTTAGTTTTCCAATCTTCAAGAAAAATATCTATCTCAGTTGATGGACAGAAGTAAAGTGAGTATTTTATTGGCACAGGATGTCTTTACTAGAGAACAAACCCAGGTTTCTCTTAATCTTAGACTGTCTTTACCAYTGACTGGTGGAATTTGGGACACGCTCAGCTAGCCTTGATCGTATGCAAGTCGGTGTACAGGCTAGAAACCAGGCTAGGCTTTAATTTGCTCTTGAACGTGTCTATTTTGTGGTAGGAAAGAGAAATTAGTCACTAAATCTCTTCATATAGGCTGGTGTAACTGGCTGGGAAAGGGTGTTCAGTCACTCCTCAGAGCTAACTGGGAGCTGTGGGCATCCCTGCTTGTGGGTGAATGCAAAAACCAGTAAGGACACTGCGAAGCAGGGAGAGGTTTCTCTGTGGAAATGCTTGGGTTTACGGTAGACTAAGCAGGTGGTTAATCTTCTGGATTAACCCTAAACTCTTTAAACACTAATTCACATAGTTCCCAGGTTCTCTTTTCTAATTTACCTCGACTGCTGCGCCTCCCACGTGGCTGTTTTGTGCTGGCCCGCCTGCTGATCCCGGCAGTGAAACGTGCTCAGTCTTTCGGCTTTTGCATTGCCTGCAGAGTTTCATTTGGGGGTTAATTTGGAGCCCCATATCATCCAAGTTTCCACTGTGTGGCTGAGAGGAAGTGACTGGATCATCCTGGAAAGATGTTAACATTAAGGCAGCCTCTGACTGGTTTTAGGAGCAGCTCAAATCACCAGTTCTTTGGAAACAACCAATCTCCCCTTTCCGAAAAATAAACTCTCTGAGAGGAAAGGAAGGAAGAGTTGTTATCAGACTGTTTTAGTTTGAAACTGCCAGCAGTTTYGTATAAGCAAGTAGAAGTAATGTTCTTACTTCTGATGTTAGTTTTACTATCAAATGTGAACATAAAACTGAAGATGATTTCTTTAAATATTAGTACAATAAATGCAGGATCCTACTAGATACTGCCTTATGCAGTGTTGCATCAAAATTTTCTTGAGAGAAGTGCATACATGAAATGAATAATCATATTCCTATATCTCTTTCTGTTGCTTTTTGTCTCTGGTCATTTTTGTAATTTCCGTAATTTCATACTGAGAAGAGATTCTAAAATTGAGASTGTGAAAGACTTCAGTTTCCCAGTGCTTCTGCTCTTTTGGGAAATATGGGTCTATTTTTTAGAGTCTAGAGCTCATAAGCAAGCCTTGAGCAGCCTTACTGCTTCTGATTTTTATCTCCTTTCTGCCCCAATCTCTTCTGCCCCAGTCTATATCAGAACTTGTAAATCAATGCAGAAGCATCAYCAGGTCCTTCCGCGAAAGCTCAGTGGTTCAGCAGGGGCATTCAGCAACTTGCAGCACTGGGCTGCTCTGTCTTCTCTCTCTCCTGCCCTCCTGCAGCGTCCCTCCCTGTACCCAGTGTAAACTGTGGGTCTTAACGGTACAGTCATGATCTCCAGGATGAAATGGGGCAGAAGGAATGGGTTAAAATAAATAGATTTAATAAGTTTCAGTAGTCGATAGGTTTAGACGTGAAGCAGATGTGTTTTATTTAAGCAGGCATCCATCAAAAGAGCAGTTAAGCATGTGCTTAAGGTTAACGCATGAATAGTATACGAATTATTTACGGCCTACAGCAAAAACTAACGTATTACATAGCTTACATATCACACACATGATAACACTGACCCCTGGGTTTTAATTTGGGAAAACTCTGCCTATTTGTTCTCTCTAACTGTTGTGTTTGTGTCCATGATTGTACTTTATTAATCCTTTAAAAAAGCTCAAGCAGAAATGAAAATAATAAGATGTAGTTATATGAAGGCAAACAGATATATAAATGTAAATCTCTAGTTCACTCACTTTGTCCAGAAAAAAAAATATTGTAACTGCTCATTTAATCTGACATCACTGATCCCAGAATACGACATATTTGGTCACAAACACTTTTCTCATGCTTTATTCTTGCTGTATTAAAATATAAAGGGAAATTCTCTTGATTTTTTTCACAAATCCCCCAATATTTAGGGTTTTGGTGTAACTGTAGGCCTCTAGCACATTATCAGATCGAACACATTTTTCAGATATGCAGCACTATATTTGACATTTCTACACACACATATGCTTCTGTATCTGCACTTAATTTGCTGAAGTTTAAGAGTTAGAATAAGTACAGTTGTCAAAGAGAATGAGGGATTGTTGCATATGGTACCTGCCAAATAATTTTTTACTTTCATGTTCTGTCTGCTTGAATCATTAGAAATTCCTGATCCAAAGAAAAACGTTACTGGGATTTTTTTCTTGTTTTTAATGTTTCTCTCATTTGTCATGTACAAGGATGTTGACAATATTATACATATTTAACTTCTGTCAGTATTGACAGGGAAAGCGTCAGTAATTTTCTGTTTCTGATATTTACTGAAATATAGCCTATAACTATAAAAACATAAAAATTATAGACTGAAATTGAATAATCTACTATCATTTTTGGATCTATTATAATTATTTCTAATGGGAAACCAACTCTCATTTTTTTGTCTTATGAGTATAGTTATGATCTAAATCCATGATTTAAAATTACATTGTCTTTTAATCAGGTTTTTCAAATCTTTCCACATGGTTGTCATTTGCAACCTTTTTTTTTTCCCTGAATTTCTTTGTCAGTAAGAATAAATGATTAATGAGGAGTAAACCAAACAAACAAATGAACAAAAATCAAGAAAAAAAAATCAGGCATCCTTCATCTGACTTTTGTTAAAAAATGGATTTCGTGTCGGTCTCTTCTCAGTAGCAGATACTCAGGTCTGTTGTGTATGGTTGCTCTTGTACTGTAAGATAGCTTTAACTTGGCCTACRCTCATCTGAAACTGGGGTAAATTATTCCACAAGTTTCAAGAAGATAATATAGTATTCTTATTCTTTAAATATAAGCTGTGAAGTATATCAAAAATACATTATATGTAAGTGGCCTTTTTGTTGGTTACACAGTGTTTTGCATGCTGCCCGTCAACTGAAATCCAGTGACATCAGCTGTTTTGAGGARTAATGCAAGTAGTTTCTTTAGGAGGAAAATGCAGAGAATCAATGCACAGCAAGAGTGYGTTGACCTTCTGCTAGACTATACTGTCAAATTTAGAGCAGACCCACTGGGCTTCTGCAACACCACAAAACTGCGAGTGACACTTTTGCTCAGAGTCATTCTGTTGCATAAAGGTTGACCTCCTCCTGCTCGATTTCTCGTGCCGCAGGTGGTTCACRGGGAGCTCATTTGCAATGTCCAGCTCTCACAACAGGCAAAAGTGTAAAAAGAGGCAATCAGGTTTTTGTTACAGCTGTTAAACAGAAAGATACAGAGCATAGCTCAGTATAATAAAGGACAAAAGAGGAAATGAGGAGGATGGGAGAAAACTAAATGAATTAATTCATTCTGAAATAAAAAGAAGACGTGAATGCTATCAAATGATCAGAATCCAATGCAATGCCAAAGGAAAACTGATTCCCTCAGAAAATTATTTTTCTTTATTGATACCAATTTAATAGATAGTTATTGCTTTTTAAGAGATAAATTTATTGATGTGGAATTTATTGATGAGATTGAATAACTATGAAAAAGGAATTCTCCTGGGATTGATGATATTATTTTATTTTATTGTGGGGGGGGCAGTTCCTTCCTTCCTTGAAGGGTGAACACTACATGATTAGGTCTTGTGCAGTAGTTTATTTCTCTGCCATATTGCTCGTTTGTTCTTTTTCATTACCTACTCTGCTGGTCTTCAGAGATGACTGAGTCACAGTAAACAGTGATGTCCTTCACACAACTCATTACTCCTTCAAACCTCTCTGAGTTTAACTGAGATCCTTGTTTGATAGTAATCATGACTCTTAATAATAAAATCAATGTTCTTTATGTATATATATTTTTAAGCGTCTGTTCATTATATTTAGGGGATGTCTGTGGTGCAAGCTATGACTGATGTTATAAATAAGAGATTAATATTCTATTATTTTTTGAGATCTGAGTTAAATCTTTTAATCTAAACACAGTCAGGACCATATAAGTCAAAAATTGCTTGTTGTATGTATCGTCAGTGAAGAGATGAAGCCACAGGTAGTAACAGGTGTCAGTGCCTGTGATGGTGCCGATAGGTTTCACCAGGTAACAGTCACAATAGGTGTCAATGCCTGCTGATAGAAAGTACACTGCCTTACACAATCCATAGCTATTAATGTTAGTAAGTGTGATCAGGTATTGATGCCGACAAGTGTACTTAGTGGTGCTGATAGATATCAATGTTTCCTTATAGGTATCACTGAAAGTTGGTACTGGCGTCAATAGGTACAGATACCTGTTGATACTGGAAAGAGTTGCTAGGTATGCATAAGCATCAGTGCTGATAGGTATGAGTAGGTATCAATGGCTGCTGACAGATATCAGTGCTTCTCAGTATCAGTAGTATTGACACCTGGTTTTATCCATAGGTGTATACTATGCACTGACACCTGTTGGTATCAATAGGTATTGATGAGTGTTAGTATCTATATATATTGATGGATATAGATGACTTGTGGTATTGGTATCAACAGGTATTGAGAAGTATCAATGCTGATAGGTATTAATGTTGATTGATAGGTGTCATTAAGTATCAATGTCTGCTAATAGATATAGATGTCTATATATATTGCTAAGTAACAAAAGGTATAGATGGGTGATGATGATAAGAATGGATAGATATTAATAAATATCAATAGGTATCAGTGCTAATAGATACTGATGCCTGTCAGTATCTGTATTGGTAGAAGTTGATGGGGATTGGTAAATGTTGGTACAGACGCCTATTCGTATCAATAGATATTGATGCCCGCCAGTAGGCTTATATGCTGATACATATTAGTAGGTGCCGATATCAATAGCTATTGATACTAAAATCAGTACTGAAATCGATAGGTATAGATACTTCTTGATATTGATAGATGCTGATATTGGTAGGCATGAATTCCTCTGGATTTTGTTACCTTTGGAAACATATTTATATCATTAAGTATCTATAGGTACCAGTAGGTACCAATATCAATAGATACAGATATCAGTAGGTATCAAAAGGTATCGAGAGATATGGATATTGACAGGTATCACTAGGTATTCAAAATGATAGGTAATAATTCCTATTGATTTGTTACAATATTGGTAGGGTATTGATGCCCCTCAAAGTTGAAAGGTATAATTTTCTATTGATAAATAATCAATATGCATAAGTATTGATATGGATAGGTATCAAGTTGAAACAGTCAAAAACAGTAGTATATGTTTCCAGCATTTTAAAAATAATAAATTATGCTGACTGGCATGATGCATAAAAGAATTGCTATTGCACAATGCTATTGGAAGAATCACAGGATAATCTGTATTAATTTTGTTGTTTCATTTGAGATGAAATGTGTTATTTGTTTTTTTTTTTAAAAGCTATTAAACACTAACCAAATTCAGAAGGTTTCAAGAAATGTTTTTGAAGTGCTTGAAAGTCTGCCATACTTATAATTCAAAATTAAAAGCATCATTTTGTGATAAACCTCTAGCTAAACTGCATTTTTTAGTTACTAAGGATGGTCAAATAATATTTTATTCTGAATACAAAACTGTTTATTCACTGCCTGTCACATTTAGCTTATACTTACTGAAAATCATATAGTTCCACAACRTGTGCTTAGACTAATGAACCAATGAGTAATGTGATTTTGTGTTATATACCTAATTGCTTAAATCTGAAGAAGGGCTACATGAGGTGTCCCTTTTTATTGCTACATTCGTTGATTTGCATTAATTTTAAAATCTCTAACCATAACCGTTGCTCATATCTATTGCTGTTGTTTAAATCTGGGGGCACTTTGTGACTCTTTAGTTCACATCGTACACAAATGACAAGATACTGTTCAGTGCAACTTTGACACTAAACAGATTCTGAGCAAAAAATATTTTTGCTGATTTTGGTCCCACGTGGACACATAAAAGCTATGAGCATTTCAGGAACTGTCATCTAAAGACTAGTTTAATGATTCTTTAATTAACACGCAAAATGTGAAAAGTTTGGATGTATAGAAGAAGGTTAGAGTAGAATATGATGATGAGTAGCTTATTACACTTAATATTTACAAYAAGTGAGCGCAGACCAGATTAGGAAAAGAATTGACTGGTGAAAGAAAGAAACAAGATACGTTTGGTGATATTCTATTGAATAGGGATGCAATAAAATGTATCTGAGAGTTCTTAAAGGACTTAAACCAAAATAAATGTGGGCTAATTAACCACTATATCCAAGAAATTTTGAAGAAAATGAAAGATGTAAAGGTTTAGAGAATGCCTATACCTACATTTTTTTTAAAAAAGAGAACTCTGAGTTATGCACTAACTGGATTAATTTCAAAATTTCAGGAAGATTTTCTGAAGGAAATATTTTATTAGTTGATTTATAAGCACTTAGAGAATAAGAACAACTAAAACAGATTTATCCAGCACCGATGGATTTCAACTAAACATTTTGTGTGATGTGGTTTCATACCTTCTGGATAAGGCAGAAGTAACGGACAACATTTATTTTAGGTTTAGAAAACCTTTCACATTTTACCTGATATTCTCACAAGTAAGCTATGGAAATGTGGCCTAGATGCAACAACTGATTGGTGGTTAATCAACATGCTGAAAAACTTGATTTAGATACTAGCTCTAAGTTGTCAGTTGTTAGCCTGGAAGGATAAAATGAGTAAAGTCTGTTCCTGATCCAGTCCTTAATCAAAGCCAAGGTGGTAGGCAGAAATAAGCAGTAAAAGCAACACACAAGCCGATGTATTTATGGATGAAAAGYGTTGAGGGAAAAGAAAAAGTAGATTGTGAATGCAGTTACTGGACTACTTGTTTATCTACTTTACATCACGGCACAGAGAAAGTAATAGATTTAGCAGCCAGTTATATCCAGAGACTGTTCAGTGATGTAGGCATGTTTTATTTCACCTCAGCTTCACTGTGTTTTGAATTTGTTATATTTACATCAACTCTGTTTACTCCTGATAATATACACAAGCTGACTGTTCAATGGAGGTCAAATTATGTCCCTTTTGATGAAGTACAGCAGGGAACATGAAAGTCGCCTTTTATATAGATTTGGAAAATGAACTAATCTAGCCAGAGGAGGAATGCAGCATAAAGACGTCTGGCTGTTCCTGTAACTCGTAAGGTATTTCAAGTTTTGAAGATCTGCATTACAGCTTGGAAAGAAAAATTGACATCTATATTTTGTGCTGTATGTTTTCCTGTCATAACATCAGCTAGACATAAAGCTTGTGGTTAATTTGTTTCTCCTTAAGGTTCTGAAGAAAACGCAAAACAAAACTGCCCATCAAACAGTCACAACATATAGTGGTACCAGTTCACAAAATAGCATTAATGCCGTTACTTTTTCYCTTGTAATCTTGTTTGCTTGATGCAGTTCATCTCCACCAGAAGGGCTAGAAATTGGCTTCATTCATCCAAGTGCTAATCACGGCACTGAACAGTTTACAGCTCACATTTAGCCACTGTATATTAGATGTTTTCATTCCTAACAACTACCACTATATTTTTACAACTTGCATCTAATAACCTTGCAAAGGTATGGTCTATTTTTTTAATGCAGTTCAATGTGCTTTTTTTGTGTGTTTTAGTGTTGTTCATCTACACCACTGGAGTATTCAATATTCATTACAAGTGAGGTGTTTCCTCTAAGTAAAGAGTTTATGTGGATCAATATTTAATTCAAATTCATCTCCAAGTTATRCAATAATCATTTATTTTATGCCCAATATTTATGCTATAGATGGTTGAGTCAATAAGTTCTGTATTTGTTCTTATAAGTACAAGTTTTACAGAATTAAGATACTGATCAAATTCACATTTTAACTTAAGGAATCTTAAATTGGAAGGTCAGAATTGTGACTTTTTATAGATTTTGATAATAGTTATAAACAGATGGCAAACATATCTTAACTAGAAGATTCTAAAATTTTTTCTTAATTAATTTAATAATGTGACTGAGTGGACATCAGGAGGAATGGAAGCAACAGCCAATGACATCTGGAAACCCTGAGCTACATTTTCTAGGCTTTCATACAGCGATGTTATCTGAAGGTTATGTCAAAAGCTGTAGTAAAGTCCTGCTTCTGCTCTGGACCATCTCTGCCAGGTCAGTTGCCYTGATTATTTGTCAAGATTTATTTTTGACAAGTTCTGGTTGTCTACCTTGTATTAATGTATGCGGTTGAAATTCACAAACCAGTCTCCTGTAGGTCATGAACTTTAATTAATGTTTAATCTGATTTTTCTGGTGGGAAAATGGTAGGATTTTTGGAGGAATATATTTTGGGGAATATAAAAAAGCACCTTGGGAAAGTCATATTTGGTTCCTGTTAGTAAGTAAGATAAATCATATGCAGTCTCAGGGATAAAATATTCCTGGTTGAAGGAATACAGTTGAAAAACTGATTCTATACAGAGGTGATAGGACAAAATCTATAGACTATTTCTTTTTTTGTAAAATGACTATAAAAAGCCTTTCTATGTGAARAAGTTTGTTCATTTCAAGTGAAACTCCCATCTCTGATCACCTAATTAATGTTCATATTTGATAAGGATGTAGTCTGTATTTTTGTTTCAACTGCTTGTTTTATTGTGTATTCTACTTGTGATAATAAAGAGTTAATAGGATAGTTAAAAAGTAGCAGCAAAAAGTGTACAAATGTCTCTAATAGAAATCTGTTTACTACACTTAAAAGAACTGATATTGTTCCCTTTGGAGTTTGCTTCTCAGCACGCTGAATTCCTCACTCCCGCTTCAGCACAGAGGAGGGAGCCCAGGTGAGAAAGCAAAGCCAAGCCCTTTGATGTGGATAAAAATGCAGCCACTGAAGCATGAAAGGAAAAGAAAGTAGCAGAATACAGATTTTTTCATTTTTCCCTCCCTTACCCACCCACAAAAAGTGAATTCCTGAGATGTGTTAAGCTTGCCGATGCATTAAGTAAGACAGAAGAACCTGGTGACAGGTTCGTGCTGCAGCTCTCATGATTTCTGATGCAAAACTACCCCTGCAAGARCAGCTTGTGCCCTGCAAAAAAGAACAGATCTGAGACTGCCAAATTTCAGGAATGATGCTAGAAAATGTGCTCGCTCAGAGGCCAAGGTAGTTGGCACCTGTTTAAAATTGTATATTGCTTTATATGACAAGAATTTAAAAAATATTTTTATATTAGGCTTTCTTTTCTCTCCCAAATTAAAAAGAAGTTGGTGAAGAGAAAGGATTATCTGAGATCTTTCATAATTGTAATATTGGTCTCCTTTTAGAAATCAGAAGTGTGGTTTTTCTAGATGTTTTYGAGTTGAAATTTTGTTCAAGAAGCTTGTATAGTTTTGATTGCTATTAGGGATGGAARTGGCATGTTAGGAAAGTGTCTGGGTACATTAGTTATGCAAAATTGTTTTCTGGCAATAATCTGTCTATGACGGATTTGGCAACAGCGTTAAAGAGTTACAAGAATCTGCATCTCCTGCAGATACTAGTTTTCTTAGTAATATAGTCATCTCTTTCTCTCTCTCTCTCTCTCTCTCTCTCTCTTTACAGCAACAAATTAGCTACCCTTTTTAGGTAATTTGAGGTCAGGAAATAAACATACATTTAATCTATTTCAGATGTCTGGTTTAGAGGAGGATAAGTTACTCCAGTGCAGTTGCCCTCTTCTTTCCTTTYAGCTGTTAAGGAAATTCAGATAACTTACTGAAACATAGTTTTCTAGTTTGATGYGTTTTGTCGGACAAACTCCTTTCTTCCTCCCACCTCTGGAGGAATGAGGAAAGGTGAAGGTTGGTGACAATTCCCTTCCYTCAAAGAATGGGCACAAGAATGAAAAGTGACCTGAACTTTGAGTTATTATCCTATAATTCCCATCAGAATTCAATCACAACTTTGCATCTTTTTGTTTCAATTCAATCARAATGAAGCAAGTTTGTTCATTTATTTCCAAATAGAATGAACAAAATAATATTTTTTTGATCTTTTGCCTTGTTGTGGACAAGAYAGAGAGAAAACATAGTTTTATCCCTTTTAATTTTAGTTAATTTTAATGCTGATTACTAGCATTCAGTGGTACAATTGGCATGCTCTTGGTTTCTGTAACAGTACAAGTAGACTGATGCTCCAAGAAACAACCATAAAAGCAGTACAGGTAAGGAAAAGCTGCCTCGATTGTCTTCTTACACTCAGATATTTAGAGGAACATATGCAATGCTATATTTGGTCATGAGTGTCTGGGAAGATTTCATCAAATAAACGGCCAACATCAGATACTTCAGTAGCAGGTACAAATAAGTGTACATTTCCTGGGTAAGAAACACGACTTGAGTTATGGAATATGACATTCTAAAGTCCTTCCTTTCATCTGTCACATAAAAGCTGTCTTATAATATGAAACAGAATGGTTTACTCAGATAATAATTTGAGGTAGGAGAGAGTGTCATTTTTTTTGTCTTTCTTTTCTATAATATTTAAATGTTTTTTCCAAAAACACTTTTATTTTCACTAAGTGATGTTGCTGCAAATGAACACTAAATGAGAAGAAGAAACCAGCTATGAGATYTTGAGCACATATTTTTCTAAAAAATGTTTTGAATGGAATATTATCAAAAAAATTATTTGGAAAAAAATAATAAAAAGAAATGAAAAAGTCCTATCCAAAACAAAACAGTTCAGTAGAGGAAGTGCCACCGAAATAGCATTTGATATTGTATTCCATATTTGTAGCTATTAATCATTGAATATTTACCTTGATTGCCCTAACAGTTGAAGAGCATTTTCAAAATTAACTTTGGGGTTTTCATTGCAGCCAAAGTAAAGATTTTAATTTTCTGTTATAAAACTAGAGCAAAATAAATGTGACTTACTTCTCATTATAAACAGATGTCCATGTTAACAATATGTAGTAGAACTGCTAAGAATATTTTTAAGGTCACATAATTATCTAAAGACTAAAACTAACTAGTCTAAAGACTAGTTAATTATTTCTTAAATGTGTTTGTGTTATTACTTAATTTTATTTTAAAAGTCACTGTAGCAAGTTAATTATGTTACAGGGCAGATATCATATCTGAATGTATCATTCTTAGAATTCTTCTAAAAGATACTCTAAAAAGAATTTTTAAAAAGAATTCTAAAGCTTCACCTTTAAATAGTTGCAATGCAAATAGTCACTTTTTCTTAACTGAATTATGAGCATGAATCTTAAATTCAGAAACAAATATCTATAATAAAGCCATTGGAAATTTTCAGACAGTACTTACAAACTTATTGAAGGCTCCTTGTGTTTCACTGTCATTTGCCAATTATGAGATATTCTGCCCTATATGAGATTTTGACTACATTTGTCATAAAAATTTGAAGAACTTTGTCAAATCAAAAATATTATCCCTGTTTTCCAACAGAGAATCTAATCCACAAAGAGCTGACTCTTTGGAGGTCAAGAAGATTGACCGCAGGTTGAGGATTGATATTAGAGTTTATGTAGGGAAAATGCTTTACATAGGGATCATCGTGTATTCCATGTGAATTCATAATATGGATACTAAAATTGGGCTGAAGAGGAAGAACTGATTGTAGAGAGTTTAAGACTGTTTTAATTTTAATGAGGAAAGAAATCTCAAAATTTTATAGTCTTCTATAAAACAAAATTAAAAAAAATAGAAAAAAATGTTTGAGCAAGTGCTGTGTCAGGGTRTGAGACATAGTTGTTTCAAAAGGTATATTTCTGTTCTATGGCAATATGCTCATAAATCTTTAACAATAACTCAGCTCCATCTTGTATCTCTTGTGTAACTTTCTACATAAAGCTAGGTAGCATTTAAATATCAGAATTAACTTTGATATCATTTATGTTTTTACTTACCAGGTGGAAATAGATCAAGTTGATTCTTTTATATAGTGAAATTATCTGTTGATTATTCATCAGATTTTTTTGGTTCCCCTAGTAACAACTCAGAAATGTAGGGAATGAGTCAAAGTAAATTCTTTAATCTCATTAAACTGTCTGGGTGACTGTCAAGGTCCACACYATTCCTACTGTTTTGTTTCAGCTGCCACATTCAGTTGCATCCAGACTATATTTTTCCTGTAATGCCTTTTTTTTTCCTTTCCCCCCAAAAGGGAGTGCCAGTGTTTTAACTTTTTCTTTAATCTGATGATAGAATTTTTATCCAAGTCCTCACAACTTTAGGATTTCTCCTGTTTTCTACCCGGCACAACCTTGTCCTAGAAAATGCCTTCAGATTCAGATTTTGAATTTTCCTTAATGACATTGCCTCATTCTTTTGCAAAGAGTAGACTTATTTATAYGTCACTCATTTTCAACTATTATTAAAAACTGCTCCTTCTAGTATTGAATATTCTCATGTTAGTTTGTATACCCTTTACATCCCCTCTGGGACATACTGTGCATTTGCATACTTGCCCARTCTTTACTTTCTTTCAATCCATTTGATTCCACTAATATTTGCTTATGAACCTTTCTTTCATTTTTTTTTCTGAACCATCCCTTGACTGTGAAACAATTCTACTGAAATAAACTGAAACAAGTGTCATGTTCTCTTTCAGACTTGCTTGAAAATCTACCTTTATTGTAATGTTCCTGAAAACTGCCATACAAYGTTATAAATGGATGGCAGGCATCACAACAGTTATGCGACCTGTTATGTTTTTAAAATGCAGAAAATTGACTTTAAATCCTAGAGACAGTGCATATAGTAAGAATAAGCTTTCATATTTTCAGATCATTATTCCTTCCCTCCTCCTCTATCAGGTATGATTTCCATATCATTCCATCTTAGCACTGTGCAGGCAGAATCTTTGAGTTTTTTTTCCCTGGATGTTTCTACTATGTCAAGTGCCTACGTTTGGATTAGTGACTGCCGCTCAAAACACTGTTACCATTACTCAGTGAGAAACAGCAGGATGAAATTTTCCCCTGATGTATTTGTATAGAAATCCATCCAAAAAAGTCATAAGAGATGAAAATGCTGTGATTAGACAGTGCTGATTTAACTATAGGTTAAGATTCTGAAAAAAGGAATGGACAAAGCCTTGTTAATTTTAATGGTTTTAGGACATCGGTAGGAGATCTGGGTGTGTTTCTGAAAACCTCATATTCAAAAAAGGTTGGCCACCTTAAAAACTGGAAAAAGCTTATTTCAGGAAGGAAAACATAATTTATATATTTGTTTCAAGTTCTTAATCGTTTGTCAGCTAACTATCCTATAGTTTTCAGTAYTATGATTTTTTTTCTTTCTTTCCATTTAAACACATGTTTTTATCAGGACTTTATTAGGACAGGATGGTGTTCCATCTTTTCATGCATCAGCCTTGTTACTTGATTGCAGCACATTAAAATGAATTTCATTCATTCATAAAACATTTCACCTGTTTTATGTAGTGGTTGACATTCAGAAGCAGTTTTAAATTTTGAAATTCTGCCAAAACATTCAAGCATGGATATATAAAGTTGGATTTCTCCATCTGCAACTGAGGCATCCAAATTATGTTAGTTTGGTGGTTTTTGGTAAAAGGTTCAACTTGCCTCTGATGAATCTGTGGAAGTTTTGAGGTCATTAAGCACTGCGAGGYGCAGCGGGAGGTGTTTACTACTGTCTTGCGCACTGCATTTCTCTTCTTCACAGCTATCTGGATCCAGCTAAGAACATGAATAGCATGGTAATAGATTACTTTAATCTGTGAAATCACCTCCTGAAAAATGTTTTCTGTATTCCCACTCTCAGCTGAACTGCCCTACRTTGTGCTGGTCCTTTTCAGTTATGTAGGTTTTCTTTTGGCAAAAAGGTACATTTAATATAAAGTTTAAGACCAACTGGGAAGAATAAAAACTGGAACTGATTATCCATTGACCTTTCTGAAAGGGAAATGATAAACTGCTTGGGCRGCTCCCAGTGCTCCTCCACCTTCCCGCTGCTAATCCTTTCCRGCTCCCAAAGCAGCAATGAGAATATTTTGTTTCCAGGAGCATCTGTCGAGGATGTGAAGTGAATTTGGACAACAAAGTAATCACAAGATGATGAAGAGAGATTTAAAGCAATTGCAGTGAGTTTGATGTCACTAGGAAGCCTRTGCTGTTTTTCTCTGTTTTTATCAGTGGCCGTGGGTAGCAAGCAGTGGGTAGGGGTACCTCAGTTCTAGTTGGAGGATGAAGAGGAAGCAGGTGTTTCAAGGAATTATTAGAGAACAAGATTTCAGATGACATTTGAAGGAAAAAATAGTTGAAATGGATATGTTCCATTTCAGCTAGAAAGCTATTTTAACAAATCTCATAAGGTGTTGCAATAGAAAGCGAGTATCGTCTTTAATCTAGAGAATAATGAATGCTAAACAGAAATCCCCAGTAAAGAACTGCGTTTGTTAAAAACTTGTCTCAAGGTTTTTCTCCAACTGATTCCCCCTCTATCTGCCTAGCATTATTGCCKCAAATATTTTCTCATGTATATTCTGTAACTACCTTGCTTGATGACAGTRTGTGTGCGTGTGTGTGTGTCTGTGTGTGCATAAATAAAATACAGTTTTTTTAAATATATATTATTGGGATATCAAAATATAGTGATTAACCAGGATAAGTATAAAGTTTTTTAGAAGATTGTTATGGAAACATTTTTTGTTTTTTTTTGAACTTACTTTTCATCCTCTGAAATCAACTGCAATATGAAATATGTCATATCACATTTATGCAAAATGTTATAAACAAAACAGAAAATAGTTAAATTAACCTTTCCCTCTGCACTTCTGGTAAAACTGAAATAAGTTTCTTTGCATAGCACTTTAGTATCTATAAAAAATTCTTTAACCAATGCATTGCTCTTGAATGACTGAATAAACGAAAACATATGGTAAAGGTGCAGTGTACCTGATTATGAGGAAAAAATGCTGTCTGGATTCCTTAGTTCACCAGTCTAACAATCAATAATGTCATTAATATTAATATAAACTTAGAAATGAATATAAGAAAGCTCTTAACAAGTGATTTTGTCCTTTTTGCTAAAAAGTGACCTCATTTGCAATTCTAACAGTACAGATCATTAACAGCGGGCTGTGAATGTATTTCTACTGTGCTGTAGCAATAGCTTTACAATGAAATAGTACTTAAAGATAAATGTTTCTGGGTAAACATTATTTTCTTAGTATTGTCTGGAGTAAAAACAACCTACAAGTGTAATCCCTGTTCTTTCCCCTCTGGAGCGATTTTAATTCCCCTGTGTTTCAAATTTTTTGCCATTTAAAAAATATGTAGAGAGAACAGTCCTTAAAAACAAAATCTTAGACTCTTTTGAATGTTACTTCCTTTTTTTTTTTTTATTTTAAATCACACTTTTTGGTGACTTGCCAATGTTGCTGCTGACATCACTAGCAATGAAGGAGAATGGTTAATGCCTTTAGGCAGGGATGAAGATAAGGACATTAAATTTAGTGAGTTTACAAAATTCCTCTGACTGTCAAACTAAATTCTGAAAAATGAATATTTATCATTATCACTGTAATATTGCCTCAAAAGCTTCATTTTTTTCCTATAATAAGTTCCTGATTATCATTAATTTAATTGGCAAGAGCACATGTAGAATTTAACTGGGTTCCAGGGTGAAACCTAGTAGGTGCTGCACAAGAATTAGAAATCTTGTTTTGAAAAGGTTGCAGTGAAAGGCAAGTGATATTACAGAATGAAGACAGATACAGTGAGATATAGCAGAGGTGCATAGGTCCACACATATGCAGTACTTGTAAAAGATACTTTGCTTTAAAGAAAATCTTGTTTTTCTTTCAGGGACAATATTTTAAGGAAGTTTTTTTTTCCTCTTAAAATTCAAATTTCAACAAAATAAAAAGCAGGGAGAGGAATAAGGACACTGTTACTATTTTTTTTCAGTGATCAGAACAAGAACTGGAAAATGGATACTATGGATTTTAGGGATTATGGCTCAAGAGTACTAAACAGATCATGTACATCTCTGAAACTTTTTTTTTTTAATCCATGATACTGCTATAACGTGACCTACCCTCAAATGACAGCTTGATTAATGCTTATTAGATGTCTTCATATTTTCAGTTGAGCCATTAAATATTTTCATTATTCTCCTTTTGATGACCAGCATATTAAGACTCATGCAGGTACTTTGTAACAATATTTTTCTTTTTTTCTCCACTGAACCAAATGTAGCTGTATTCATAAAAGAAATCCACAGGGAAACAATTTAGTAACTATCAGCAGTTCCTTGATCAAAAGTATCTGCTTCTCATTATGCAGAGAAAAATTAAGAAAGCAAGCACAGTAACCAGAAACAACCTATTGAAGGCAATATTAATCAAAAGCAATCTCAAGTTTCCTCTGGATTTTATCCAGCTGTGCCTTATTTCAAGGCAGACCAAAAAAAAAAAAAAAAAAAAAAAAAAAAAAAAAGGAGTAAATTAAAAGCAAAATTGTGAGTTTATTTGCAGGGTACAGTTTTTGGATGAAAGAACACTGAAAGCATAATTAACAAGCTTTTGGGCTGAGTCAGAATTATGAGTTGTATCTAATTTTAAAATATTAAATTAGAGATGAGAGCCATTTTTGATAGGAAATCATGACTTCAAATAAAGACAAGGTATTCACCAAGCTGCGCACAGCGAATGTTATATATAAATTTAAGGAAGATCAGGGCCAGGAGTGGCTGCAGRGACGGATGCCCAGTCCGGCACGTGAGCCCCGGACGGGTGCTGCGGACCGACGCGGGGCCACAGCAGCCTGCTCCAGCGCTCACTCGCCACCTTACGCGGTGTAGCCCATCATATTTATCTATCTTATTTTATCAAAATCTAAGTGCGAGGTACAAGCTTTAGKAACATAGTCTTTATTTAACTGTTTTAAATATAATTGTAATGTATCAGTTTGGATTTACAACAAGAAATAGAATATGATTTTATTTGCTTGTCCGATCTGTAATTTTAATAGTATATGCTATGCAATTTGAAAAAGAGCCTGACTTAAGTGAGCAGAAATTGAATAAAAGCAAGGAAAACACAGCCAAAGACAAAGGTAACAAAATGCTTTCAAACTGGTGCTGCTGCACGCATGTTTCTCTTCCTCCCGTGCCTTCTCAACCCAAAATACTAACGCTGGGCAGCCCTTCTCTTGACTTTTGGAAAACTGAGATCTGATGTGGCATCCCTTTTTMTGAAAGTCTCATAAGTTGTGAGCCTGAAAATGCGAGAATCATCTAGAGACTGAAATTGTTAGATAGCTGTGGATATTGCATCAAGCTGTCAAACGTGGACATAGATGAACGACTGGAAGGMTTTCTGGAAATTTTACTGTGAATATTTCCTTTCTTCTGTCTGGTGCTTGTTTGCTCCARTGCCTCCAAGCTTCTTTCCTCATTGCTTCTGAACTGTTGAGTCTTCTCCTTTCCCTTGTATTTCAGACCAGTTTATACCCTTCTGCAACAGTCCTACTTAAAAAAAAAAAGGGGAGGGGGAGAAAAACATTAGTATTCATGTATCCATTGCCCTCAGGATATATAATACTTTTCTCAACTGCCTGGTTCATATACTTCTATTATGAGTTGTTGGGGCTGATATTACCTTTTTATACATTGCCTGCTGCGCTGAGGTCTGCTTTCAGCTAGTCGCTGTTGTAATAAACAGAATGCATAATATCAGCTGTAGCTGAGTGCTCTTCTGAGGAGAAAATATTGTACTGGATATTTAGAGGTGTGAAGCAAGTTGTTGAATAGTTTCGGATTTCTGCAGGAAGGAATAATATTTGTTTTGCCTGTATACCTCCATTTTCACACTTTTGTAGGCTTTGCTGTGTTTAGTTTCATAAAATCATTTTTCACATATTGCTTATCCTGGTCTTTAGACCTAATTGTTGGTGTACCCACAGTTCTACGCGTTTTCTGTCTATGGCACAAAGAGTGTATTTAGATGCTGCTGAGCAGGGAGATGCTTACTGAGTGAAGGAAGGTGATGTTATTTTCTTCTTTGGTTTCTGTGAGCCAGCCTGTTATTTGCTGACAGTCTTTGTTGGATCAGTATATGGTTTAATTCCAGAAATGAATTATAATGTAACATCATAGTTATGGGCTCRGAGAAAACAATGTTAGTGCATTGATGGCTGTCATCCTAGCTGTTTCTACTTCTCTCAGAGGTAGAAATCCCTAAGTGACAATCAAAGGTTTCATGAAGAGGGATTTACAGCTTGAATTTATCATGGGCTCCCACCAAAGTGCACTATGTAACAAACTCAAAAGCTGCTACAAGTTAATGCTTCCTTGGTTAAGAATCTGACTTATTAGCTCTTCATCTGGCTAATTTAAAGCATCTCTTCTTTTGAACAACCTAGACCAATCCCCAGAAGTCCAGAAAATATTAAATTACAAACAAAATTTTCTTAAACATAATGCACTTGATATTTTTCACGCAGGATATTGGCTTGGGTATAGTGCTCTGGCTATGTACTYGTTACTCCAGTTACAGGATTATAATGGGTGAAGAGATCAAGCGTGCTASTTCCTATTTGTTCAATCACCAAAGCAAGCTGGACATAGGATCACAGTGTTGGTTAGAGAGGAGTAGCTCTCTTTTTATATGTTGAATAACCTTTCTGGAGAAAAGAGATAAATATTCCTGCTATGTAGTATAAACATAATTGTTAGCCAGAAATCTGTAGCAATTTCAGATGAGCTGTTGTAGTTTAGGATGACCCAGCCTGACAGCTGCAACTACATTTATGCCTAGGGACAGCTTCCTGGTGGGCTACAGAGCAATGTTAAGAATCTAGTTTTATCTATGCATAAATTATTGTAYATTATATTGCTGGGGCCTACTGGTCGGTGACAGTTGCACAGTGCTCGGGTTTCCTTGGCCTGATGCAGGGTACGTATTGCAGAGGAGCRCTTGTGGTTCCTGCTGGGACCTCTGTAGGGATATAGTCACTACTTTGAAGGTCAAAACCCTGGGACTCCTCAATGTGAAGTATGCTGGCAGGTATCTTTGATCTGCTCTGCCTGGGTTGGAATAGCTCCAACTGATGGATGAAGCTGATGGTGACTGGTGACGTGCGAAAGCCCATTGCTCTGTCCCGCCTCAGTGACACTCCTCTCTGTGGTAAAGTGCTGGAGCTGAGTAGAAATGCTGTATGTACAAGCTCAACACACATGAAGCTGTACACAAGTGGGGATGGAAGAGGGAGCAGTGTTCAAACTGCTTTACGCTTGCTGTACTCTTGAGAAGTCCCCCGTTGGTAAGTCTCATCCCAKGTTTAGATAGGCCTTTTGGAGAATGGGAGGGCACGAGGGAAGAGAGGCTCCCTATTCCCGTTGAGAGCTCCCTAAAACCTACCTTCTAGTCTGACTAAAGGTTTAGACTTTGTTTTACCTGGTACTACTCTTTAAAAATATCTATGTCTTGAATGATTTGAATGGCTGTTTGACAATCATTGTTTCAACTGGACAACTGACAGGAGGAGAGGGTGACTGGACTTCTCTTTCTACTYATGTTCTTCTGTAGGTTGCCTCCCTCTTCCATGGGGGGATACACCAGTTATGTCTTTATATTGTTTTATACAACCAAGTTAAAGCTGATTTAGACCATATATTTCTCTATCGTGGATCATGCAAAACGATACATATAATTTTTTTCTTATCATTTGTCTTTGTAAAGAGTTACTGCATGCTGCTGAATGAGGAGTTTTCTCTTTCCTCTCTTCTTTTGTAGAGTTTAATGGATGCTGCTCTGAACAAAGGTTTCCAAACTCTTTCAGCTGCAGTTGTGAGTTTAGTTGACAATGTCCTTGAATTTCAATAAGTTACAAGATCTTTTAAAATATTGTAATGCAAATACTTGAAAGAATGCCCACAATTTTTTTGTGCTGCTTTGAAAGTAGACAGAAGTTAAAACTATGTCGATGTCTGCCAAACAATTCCTATTGCTTTCTCTTTACTTCTCTCATTGTAACATGCTTAGCCATTAAGTGGAGTTTTGTGTATTTATGGGTAAACATATCTGTTCTATATCTCTGACCTGAAAAGCCCCTTGTTTATACAATGCAGTAGATATTTTCATGGTGGCAGAAGTATTATAAAAGTTTTTGTGACAGGCAAGAGTAGAATGTAGGAATTTTTTAAAGGAAATATGCCAACAAATCACTTTTTATAAAAGATTTTGATGTATAACTTCAGTAGCTCCAATCGTACTGTTTAAAACCTATTTGTCTTTATTTCACTGTTACCTAAACATTGGGAACATGATGTCTTCTCTCTATCATACTGCAGGAGACTATTTTAAATTGTAGACTTTGAAATACTGTCTGGTATCTTGTTCTGAGAGAAGCCCAATAYGCTAACTCTCACGGATGCAAGGGTTGCTGTAGTATCCTACAGCCGTAGCTCCCTAGGAACCACAGGAAATCGGCTGATCATGCCATGTAATCAGAGTCTTCCAATATTGCTTTACTCTCTCTCTCTTTTTTTTTTTTTTTTAATATAAATCGTTATCCATGTGACTGCTGAATTAGGAATTTCATTACCAGAATAGTAAGTTCTTCAGCTGCTTTTTTCCCCTGAGTTACAGGTAGCAATGGATGATAGACATTAGCTTTGCCTCTTCATTAGTGGTAGACTTTCAGACTGGAGCTCTGTAGAGCAGGGAAAATGGAAAGGGAAAAAATATTTTAAAATATCATTTTAACACTGTTTACCGAAATGATTCTTGTAGGATTTTGGTGGATATTTTCAGTCAAAGCTATATAAGTATAAAATATATATATGTGTATATATGTGTGTGTGTGTGTGATACAGATATATACACACACACATATATATTTTATATATATATATTTTATATATATAGCCTCTAAGTGTATTAATTTTGTCTTCCCATCAGTCTAAAAAAAGTCTGTAAAAGATGAGAAAATATCTGAACATACATGTTCTCTTTAGCTGAACGTATAACTAACTTTTGCAGCCTTACATCAGTATATCTTAGAATAGGTTTCCGTTGCATTTTTGATTGAAAAATAGTCACTCTTTTGATTCTCTAAGCCAACAGGAAGCTTTGTAGCTGTACTTAGTAGGGTGCTTGCTCAAAGTGGTTGAAACCCTACTGTATCTTCGTTATGCAGAACTAAAAAAAACCAACCAACCAACCAAACAACCAAAAAAAGAAAAAACCAGAAGAGTCAGTGTTCAGAAATGTCAGCTATTGTCTGCATGAGGTTAGGAAGTCATTTCCCTTTTTGAGAATTTATTTCATTACTGCTCGTTACAAGGTTTCTTGACTTTTCTTCCAAATGTTTGGCACTAACTATTGTCTAAAACAGGATACTGATAAACTATTGCTCTCATCAGCTAAGGTGACTTCGATGCTTTTTGGCAGGATTTAAGCAGTCCACTCTGGTCCATGAACTGGATCATTGAGGATTCTCTTGAGCACAGTAAGCAGGACTTCAGCCTGTGGTTTACAGATTRCCTAGGTTTACTATGTGCAAATCAAATATGCACCACCTAACTAAGAGTCCTTGAAAATATATTTGCTAAAGTTATGGTATTGGGATTATGATACCTATCTAAAAGATGCAGTTGTAACAATTTTATTAAAAGACTGAAATATCTCAAAGTTTTTCTTGTCTATAGCAAAAGATGCAAGAAAAAAATAGAATTTACTTTTAAAGTTATAATTTATACCAGAACTACTTCTAAATTTTAATTGAAAAATGAAGATTTCTCAAACCTTTAATCATAAATTCAATTTTGTTCAAATTAATTTATTTTCAGGTGAGAGGTGATTACCATAGATGTTTAATTTAATATCACCCTATTTCTATGCACTTTTTTGGACAGATTAAGATGACAAGACTTCTCAATTTTATCAAAGAATTTTAAAAGTATTTACTACTTTCTTAGTTTATCAGGACATTAAAAAGTTGATTAAAATTTCTGCTTTGAAAGCTTATTTTCCAAACTACTTTTTCTGTCTGTACTTTCAAATCCATTGAAACATGTTTTAAACAACAATTTTTTTGCCACTATAAAGTGCTGCAGGCCAAGACAGAAGAAGATACCTCAGCTGCAGATGCATTAGTATGACATCCTCCATTTAAAAAAAATATTTTAAAAAAAAGAGCCACAGCATCACTCTGAGTACAGCTCTGAGCAGTTCTCTGACTTTCTAGTCCATGACCAGCCATTAAAATATAATGAAATTCCTGTTGAGCCAATGAATGTTTTCTAAAACCTGTCGATGGTAGGATATGACCTAATCCATAACTTTCACGGACTGGCACAAATTGCACAGATGGTGATTACTGAAGTCAGCAACAAGCTATCATRTTGAAAATTATATACTAGTGCAGATGTGGAGATGATTTTAGATAGTTCCCATCATGTTCTTACTAATTTTTTCCACCCAAATTATAGGTTGGGTTGCCAGCAGTCTCCAACAATTATTGCACTAAAAATTGTGTGCTTTACATGAACAAAGGGGACACACCTTATATGCAAAGCCAAGTATTTGTTAGCCTAATTAATGTCTTAACAGTCTAATCAAAGGATTCTTAATCCAGTTAAAATGATACTAAGAATCATAGACAAATTATTAAGTTATCTGGCTCTATAATAGATCAGTTTGAAGAACAGATACTCATTTTCCTCAACTGTTTTGTTGTTTTTAGATCATACTGACCATCCCCTCACCCCTTAAAAAAAAWWRRWTTTTTTTTGTTAGCTATTCTATTTTTACCCTTTCCCTTCTTTCTCCCCAGAAACCTTGCATTATCTCAAAACCTTGAGGTGTGGATGTAATCCCACGGAATATCATTTATTTCACCTGCAAAGGTGAAATCTTAAATCTTAAACCCAAGATAATTTCTACATATAACAGGTAARTTATACCCAGTTGTTCATTTGAATGTTGTATATTTTCAAACAATACTTTGAGTTTTGTAAATCTCTGGCTGCAACAGTTTATATGCCTGTATGTTTGCGTGGGATGGCCAACATGGGTACATGTTTTTTTTTCCTGATTTAGCTAATTCTAAAGGAAGCTAGCTATGAAAACACATCATAACTATTTAGTATTGAAATTTGTGGATAAAATATGGTGATGAAATATATTTTCTTTAGAGTCTACAGTTTTAGCATTTTTAAAAAAGAAACGCAAATTACAGGAGGTAGCAAGAGTATTCAGTCTCATCAAAATRCCCTATTGGGGCATCTTTGTAAAAAGTAAAGATATAAATACTTTGCCAAAGATTATACGGATTATTATAATGTATCCCTATAAAGAGTCCATATTTCTAAGGTTCAATCACTAAACTAGAGCATCTCTACGAAGATTGTTTTCAGTACTGAATTTACTGATACCAGCTGACAGTTATGCAGATTTCTTAAGTGCTCTAAAAGCTCCAGAAGAAGAGTTATGTAGCACCAAGTCATGATTGTATATTTATTTGTCGTATTTTTAAAAACTGTAAGAGATAAAAAACAGGAAGCAATGAACAGACAGAAAAAATGCCCAACTAATTGAGGATTAAGATAGAAATTTCACTTTAAAAACATCAACTTTAACCCAAGAAATTATTATTTCACTAATAACCATCAATATATAAAAATACTACAAATATCTTCTAAAGAAAAGTGATATTATTGAGCATGAGGGTATGTCAGTAAGCAGCAATCATCAGAGGCCAAAATAACACAAATCAAGAAACAGGATTCTGAGCAAATTTGCAAATCATCTTCTTGTCCCTGAAGTTCAATATTCAAGATATATTAAATGACGCACAGAGTTTATTTGTATATTTCTTTCTTGGAGAGATTTGGGGKTTTTTTCTCCCCTCTCTGGCTCCCATAATAGGACATGCTTAGAGGCAAAAGATTCTCTTGGGACAGCCATACATATACAGCTTTTCTGATAACCTACAAATCTTTAGAGCAAAATATTTTTTCTTTTGGCTCCAAATTCCTACTAATTTCTGAACACAAAGGAGATTACAAAGGTATTTTTGCATATTGCTTCCATTAGAAAGAAGCCTACACCCTGATACTTGTGAGAAAGTTTCTGCACATACTACACCTTTACATGCGATGTGGAAAATGCTTTATTCTTCCTCCCTTGCTTTTACAGGGCTTAGTCCATCAAGCCACAGTGCTACAAATATTATAATATTCATACAGTTCTGAGCTTATATGTTTGAACAAACTTAAGGTTTCTAGATTTACTGCAGTAATAGGAACACATGGTGGACTTGTATCTGTTCTGTGTCAGCAGTGAGCAAAATCCTGTCTCCTGGGAGCATGCAGTACCCACACATTCCCCAAACCAATTGAATGGGTTGGTTGCTAGCACCTACATTATAAAAGAGTATAAATATTTCAGCCTCTTTGAAAAAGACCAGACTACTTGTCCTGCAAGAGAGAATAAAGACATTGTATTTTCCCTTCAGGTCATATAGTCAATGTTATTCTCAAGAATATTTATTATTAATATGCCCCAAAACATCTAAAGCTCTTTGATTAATAGGTATTTCCCATTTAAGAATGTCTTCTAAAGTACATGTATATAGTAAATAAGGCTGTTAAAAATAACTAATGAAAATGGCTTGTTATGATTAAATATTCAGCTTTTATATTCAAGGAAAAGATGAATATGTGTATAATGCAAAATGTGTAAGATAAGTTTTATATTTATTCTCAGGATTTAAATTCTTATCAAGTGCACTTTTAAATATATAGTTTTAGTAATGTTGTTGACAGACGAATGGCTATTACTTCAACTTATGTATTTTTGAAATATAATTCAGTTAGAAAAAAATTTTTTTGAGGGCACAGGAAGGAAAAATATCTTACATTGAAAAAACACAACATGTTCCGTGTGACTTATTTAGCGAATTTACACCACTATATCACAATCGGACCATATCTCCCAACACGGATACCGTATCTGAAAGAGCTATTAACTAATGGTTAGATGTCTTGTACTACCCTTTTGTTTTACACTTGCCCTGCCACTTTGCAAGAATTGTTAAAAACCTGTTCAAGCCTTAATGTAACTACAAGCATATTATAATTTAGCTTCACATAAATTATTCCTTATTAGGAACATTTGTAAATTTTTGTTTGCTTTCCAGTAATGGTCTCTTTGACTCAGTCAACAAACAAAGATATTTGCCTTGGCCAAAATAAATATAAACCAAACTCTTAACCTGTAAACAAATCTTGTCTATCATCTCAAATCAAATGCAATGAGCATAAAATAATGAATAGGATGATTTTATAAACAACAGGACACAGTCATATGCTAGACCTGGGTATTTTTAGCAATAGCTGTGAGTAGCTGATATCATACAGCTGTACGACAATGCCACCCATAAGTCTTTATCTCTTTTCTTGTTAGAACTCTACAGTTCTTATTTTAGCTGATAAAAATATGGGAAACAATACCCCAATTCCATATCTTTATCACTTCTTCAAAAGAGTGAAAAAGTGACTATTCTGGAATTAAATTTGAGGTAGACACACAAGAAAGCTATAGTTCTTGTACGTAGAATTACTGCTGGAGCCGAGGAAATTAATTCTAGCCTTGAACATTAAATATATATTTAAAAAAGAATCAAAAGAAAGCAAGAAAATAAGTATGTTTCTTCACTGACTTCACTGGGAGACAGTGAGGTAAGGTTACCTAATCAGTGAGCCCAAACATCCATTTAGCCCTGAACATCCCCTCTCTGACAGTGACTGGCTATGGGTGCCCAGGGAACAGTACGAGTATAGGCAAGTGTATAGGTTGCACCGTTTCAGGGGACTGTGAGGACTTACTGAGTGCTGCGCTTAAGTGTGTTCATCTTCTCTGTACCGACAGCAAAGTTTCTAATCCACTGCAAAGTCATTCTAGTTAAGTGGTACACAAGTAACCTGAAAATCTGTAGTACATGCATTTGATCAAGGTCGAGGTTATCTGTATTTTGCCTCAAGGAAAAAATATTTTTTTTGAAATCAGAAAGAGAAAAAAAAATCCATGTGATCTTTTATGAAGAAAAAATATGAAACATTTTTTTTTTCTCCCCAAGACATTAATTGGAAATGGAAGAAAGTAGAAGGACTCTGATTCATAACCCAAGAGAATCTGACCAGGGTATAAATCAGTGTGTGGCCAGGACACAGGGGAGAAGGCAAGGCTCACAAAGCTTGCCTCAATCCTTTGGCATGCCAGGTAAATTCTCTCTACTTGTTTGTTTTACTCTTTATTGTGAAGGTGGAATTTTCATTGGTCTGGTTATGTGAAATGAATTCATCAAATTTTATTTTGAGAACAAAAAATATCTATTTTGAAGCTTTATCTTTAATACTAATTTAAGCTATTTATTTTTTATTATTCATTCAAATCCTGAGGTCATGACCCAAATTTATTTGGCTTTACTAAAATATGCAATTATGAGATGAGTACACTTGAAAGAGCACAAAAATTAAGGAACCGGAGTGTGAGAAATGGAGTGAATGGCATGTGTTTTACAGGCAGTAGCAGAGAGAAATTAAATCATTTCAGCTGAGAGTGCACCAAGAACTTAATGGGATTATCATGTAGTTTACAAAGGTAATAGACAAAGCCCTTTTCCACTTTGTTTTCCTTCTGTTTCCTTAGGCAAACCCATTTTCGTTATTCAGCCTCAGAAAGCAGTCTTAACCGGCTGCAATGCCCCCCTAGAAAGCACCGTTGCAGGCCCGTGCTCTGGCTGCACGCACCGCGGACAGGAGGAAATGGGGAGTCACGATGTGCATCTAGGTCTACTGCCACTTTTTGTGGCGGACTTTTTATTCAAAATGTCATGCTGCAGGGCCACAGTCATTTTACCTGCCATATTTCATGACCAGGACTCTTTACAAGCGTYAGCAAATATTATTGTAAAAGGTAAGTACGCTCTGAGTATAGTGTCGAGATTTTAATGAATCAGAATCAAAACAGAGCTCTCATRCTGCATTTGTTAAAATGATTTTGCGGCTGCATAATGAAATACATGGATGTTTTCTGCATTGTTCTGCATTTCCTTCTGTATAGCAATATATCTAAATATCAAAATCCACCTCAGAAAATACTTGAAAACACATGAGAAATAAAAAGCAGAATTTAATAATTTGAAATGAATGYGTTATAACCATACATAAAAACATTTTACCCGTCCATGATTCATTGATAATGATATTCTAAATACACTCCTGGTATACAAAAGCTTTTTATATCAGGGAGGCATTGTTTTTAAATAAATGTAGTTTCCTAACAAGTTTTGTTGCTGAGCAAAGCCAAGTGAAACTAAGGTAGCACCAATATGGTCTAATGAAGGCAGAGAAAACGCCAGAAGGAATCATGATTTTAAGCATTGTATAATGTGGCTTGATAGTTCAGCTTGTGTTTYATCAAACTTCTGTTAAATGAATATAGCTCAGCTTCCTTCCACCTTCCTATTCCCTCTGCAGTTTCTAGTGATTTTGGTCCCTTYTATGACTTCTCTTGTTAAAAAATCAATTATATGATACAATAAAATATTTGTATATTTGTATAATTAATATTTGTATATATCTTCTAATGCATGAAATGCTGACACTTGTTGCCATAATGAAAACACATAAAGTGAAATATATATAAAATGATGTGAGCTTCTTGAATTGACTTGGAATCATCCAGAAGATGCATACAGAGAGCCAACAGGATTGGTGTCTTTATGTTTTGTTTCTTTTGAAACAACTCTAAATAGAGATCACGTATGAATGTTTTGGGGAATTGGGAGTGTGCTTACATACTCTTGTTCCCCTTAGCGACCTTGGCACAAAAAGCAGGAATATACTGATGGCAGAATTAGCAATGTGCGATCAGTGTGAGCTGGATCAGAGAAGTGTGCACRACAGCCTTGCCCAGTGCAGATGGGATGAATACAGCATCGTGCAATCATACTTAAATTCTTTCAGCGGGAGTGTGCAGGACAAGTGGTCCAAAGTGGACCAAGCACTTTTTCTCTCGGTAGAGGTAATTAGTTTTCATGAGTACTACATGAAGGCAGAATTGCTACTTTCAGTATATTTGCTAGGATTTTCAGCGAAACCCACCTAGTCCTGTTTTCTACTCCACTGTGATACGTAAATGTAGTTTTAGAGACTAATAAAGAGAACTGCAACGGCAATTTATCTTTTAGGAATGACCAATGAGGAACAACTGTACATTTTGAGAGTAYGAATTGATACCATGCTGCTGCTGGGAAAAAAGCAAATATAGTGCTAACAAAGATCACAGAAGGGATTTCTATTTGAGAATGAGAAACCTGAACAGTCATCGTACCTGGTAAAACCTCCTTCATTGCATTATGTATGGATTTGGGCAGCCATGTTAAAGATTGATTCATTCAAATTAACATTTCTTTTGGAATTTCATTGCAAAATGAAAAAGTAGCAAAAATGAGGTGGGAAAGGAGAAAGAAAAGAGGTAAATAATCAAGGACAGAAAGGAMAAAATTAAGTTAAATATCAGTGGTGGCACAAGAAGTAGTGTTTATATATTGACTTTGAATAACTTCCCAACCATAGAACAATCAGTTTCCAAAACAACTCTCGTTATTTCTSTATGTATATTTTCTATAACAATGGTGATATAGGGAAATATTAAATATTATTACTTAATATTCCTTTTTGAAGAGCAGGAAAAGAAAAAAGCAAAAAGCCTGTGCAGAGAGAAATGTCCTATATCAAGCAACAAAAGTCGATTAATAAAAAACAAAAGTTAACTACTACTCCCTAATTTTCTTTTTAGATTTGGAAATTCACAAAGGCAAAAGTAATAGCAATAAAATATTATTAAAWATGTGAAAGAGAAAAATAAAAAAGCACCAAAAGCATGTTTAATCTTCTGATTCTGTTTTTGTTGTATATATTAATGAACTATTTAACATTGCATAAACTGTAGCCCAGATTATGACTTGAACATGTCATAGGATAGTAATTCATTTTATTATTTTTATTTTCTTATTCTTAGTATGGTCATTCATCTTCACCAGCTGTAATAATCGTTTTACTTTTTTCTGGCCTCATAGTTTGTAAGAGAAATCCTTTTAAATTTAACCATCTCTTACCCCTTTGGARTATTACACCATATTAAGTTGGATTTTTTTGACACAAAAATGTGATTCTTCATCCTGAATTGTCTAACTTTATATTTCAATTTTAAATAACCAGTATTTAAATTTGAGCTCCTTCATCCAGATTAAGGGTATCTATAGCGTACATATGATTGATATTATCAGAATGTGAAGTGTGGCTTTTCAACTGTAAAACAATATGATTGGAGTCACCGTCTGTTGTCCTTTAAGGCTCGTTACTACTTCCTTGTTACTTTTTATATAACTGTGTAGTTTTTAWTTTGTTGTTAGTTCTATGATTAATCAACCAACTGGTGAACAAAAAGAAGCTTTTATTTCCAATTAAAACAAATTGCTTTTTGGTTTTTTTTAATGTGCTTTTTTGTCATTTTAGCAGATGCTTTATCTCTGTGTCTTGATTCTGTGGTATCTTTCTATTTTTCTGCAGTAACTGAAGTAAATATCAAAAAATCGCCTCTGTATATTGGCTGAATCAAGCGCTAAATAAAAACGAAAGAAGTTTCCCTCTGAAATGTCTAAAACAGAATGCGAGTCAGATACACTATTTTATATTACCTAGAACAATTAGCATTGTAAAACAGAACTCATTCCTACTATACATCTTTAGAAAGAATGGCCAGGAGGATATTTTCTTAACTGATTTTAATCAGGCTAAAAACCTCTATTTATGTGATAAACATTAGCGTTATTTTCTTATTTAATAACAATTGCCAATGGAAATGTTTTTCTGGTGATGTTATAAATATTTTCAGAGTTAGAGGTTTACTCTATGAGTAAAGCTATGAAAAAAGGAAGTTATCATGAGGTTATAAATACCAAACTCTCTACTGTTAAGGTYATTTTGATTTCTAGCTTTCTCCCAGTTAAAGCATAGTTTCCCAAGAACGCTAGCTAGCTGGTAACAAAAAAGAGATTCCCCCMAAAAAAGAGATGCCAATAATAAATCAGTTTAGGTTTTAGTCTTTGCTTTTTCCTTTTAATAGTGAGTTATTATACTTTGCACATATTTTATGTATTTTTAATTAATTCTCTAGAACATCTACTGCCGTAAGATCCACTGAAAGGATTGTTGCTTAGGATGTCAGAGAAAACTCTTATTATATTGGRTGATATATTGCCTTTACTGAACTGACCTGGCACMAAACTAKYATCTTTTGTTTGCAATACAATAATTAATRTTACTTCATTTTATGTGATTGCTCTTGAGGGGAGAAGAATTCTTAATATTTATTAGTATGCGGGGAGGTAGGCCTTTAAAGGCTATCTGAATATTACTGTAGGAAATGTTCCTTTTTGTTCATAGACATATGAAACAGTTGTCATTAAAATGTAATAAATTTATAACTTCATACTCTGCACCCATTAACTTGTAAAGATTTTTATAGTAACTGCAGTTTTCTAGGGCTATTAAATTTAGTTACTAAATGGTATCCTTTTCATATTGTCAGAGAAAAACACAAACATGGAAATCAGGTGAGGAGGTGCATTATTACCTCAGGCTTAAAATGCCGTACGAGTTTTCAGTATTGATTCTGAAACCAAATACCAGGAAATTCAAAGGAATGGCCAGAAGGATTCCCTATTTAAAAGGATTCCACGAGTGTCAAGATAAAATGTGGTGTTAAGAATAACTATTACTCCCCGGTTCAGGTTCAAAGATAAAGGAACAAGAAAAACCTAAGCAATTAAAAAAAATCACTATAATGTAGYCTGGAATCATTCAGTGAAGTACCTTATTTATACAGGCATGTTTAACAGATAAGCACTGAGATATAATAGAGGCTTGCTTGTATATGCAGTCAGTAAAAATAATGATGATTTATTGGTAGGAGACTCTCAAGATGCTCTGAAAATAGGAACAATTGAATATATTACATGTTTTCAGGAAAATGATTTAGTGGAATCATTTTCTTAAAAAGACTAATATTTTTCATGGATGACAGAATCATTTTATGCCCATATCTTCTGAAAATAATTAATGTTAATGCTGACATATTAAAATGTCAAATAAAAGCTGTACTCGATTTCATACCTTCTAGATAGCGTGTTGCAGTGTTTTGAACTGAACCTAGTCTGAGTTGTCTTGAGTTTGGAAGAGCTCTTTCCCATTTGCTGTACTTAAATTTCTGATTTAGAGGAACACAAGACATGATTACACATTTCATTTCAATCCATTTAGCCCAAAACATTCATTGTGTGGAGATAAAATGTGGGGGGATGGACAGGTAATAAATTTCAGTTTAGTTAAATGCAAGTGTTACAATATATCTAATCTCACAACAGGGGAGGTTAACATCACRGATTCTGTTTAGAAGTATTTTGGTTATCCTTTCTCTATTATGAATTATAGACAAAATATGGTTTTATAGCACTATAAATAATGAGACTTCCAATTCTTTCAAAGCCACTAAGTCTGGAGAAGTATGTTTGGTATCTTTTGGTTTCAATTCATCATTATGTATGTAAGCATGTGCACATGTTTATGCATGTGTGTGTTTCTTGAAGTTACCATTTAGATGAGTGTAAATGTTATAGTGAATGAGGTAATTCATACTCTGTTGTCCGAATGAGGTAGAAGAAGGTGGTAAATTCTTGTGGCTACAGGGATGGAGTACATAGCATGGGAGAGACATGGTCTCCACCCTACCTCCTGTCTTCCACTATTATTCATTGTTTAATCTGTTTATTGATCTTGCACTATTGTCTATTGATTCTTTATTGTTGCAGAATGATAGTATTTTTTTTAATAACAGCAAACTAGTTTTATGGTAAAAGAGGAGATGAGAACCAGTTTTTCAAAGTTTCTATCCCATATTTAATCCCAGCTATACCCAGTCAYGATGCCTCTATCCCTCTATCTCCGCATTTATTTTTCTGAGACTTTCTGTTTTGGAAAAGCAAGGTGAGCCATCTGCCCTTAGGCAAACAGAGAGTCTGTACTACCTTTGATGAGGACTGGCTTTCACCTTTTGTTTGTTTTGGCACCTGGAGAACTGGATGTCCTCCATACTCTTTGCCCCCTGCTATCATGCATCAAAGTTTTGATTTCAGAATGTTTMTTTGTTTGAATTTTGAACAAGCTGATAGAAGAAGTAAATTATGKTTTTTTTAGAGGTGTGATATTTCTGTGTTCATAGCTGCAGTAAATACAGAGTTTCTGTATTCTGACAATAATTGAGAGCTGTCTTTTTGCAGTGAAGCAGTAATAAAGTATCATTGTCCTGCTCATGTTCCTCCAGGTTTTTAATTTTGAGCCAAAGAATTAGAAGTTCTATAAAAAAAAAATCTGAATTTTTAATGAGTTTAAAGTGCCTAATACTTCTTTATTAATGTATATTTTACATCTACACATGTATATGGTATTGAATTATAACTCCTATAACTATCAGAAATTGTGATATGAAGATCATTTGAAAGCTAAGAAAATAATGTAATTCTGGACGGTGCTCTCATTTCAGTCCTTTATACTTTGTCCTCCTCCTGTTCAGCTCTTCCAAACTATATGATGAGGCCCAACAACCAGGTTGCAATGGCGAGATACACAGTAGATTTTCCTTGTGAAGCAGAAGGTAACCCATGATGTGTGATTGCCTAGGCCAAAATGGATACAATCAAATTTACATAAGACCATGTTCCTAGACTGTACAAAATATATGCAGTAAGAATAACATATTTAAGTATTATATGCAAAAAACAAAACAGTCACTTTTATTACTCGACACACTGTTAATGTAATACTGCTTATAATTATCATAGCTGAGACATCTAATTGTGTATTTCTGATTTCTCATTTTATTTTCTTAAACATGCAACACTATGCGTGTGCATGTATTCATACGAACTTCCAGAGAATGCTGTCTTGACAATTACCCATTTTCTGCATAAGCATCACAGTGTCTGTAACTCTTTCATTGAATTTCTTTGTAGAACACCTTTGATTTTTCCATTCAAATTATTCCTTAAGCTCTGTYATACCACAAAGCACAAAAGTATAAAAGGAAAGCAACTTTTTTGTTTTTATATAGGACTACTGCTTTATWTGCATACATTTAAAAAGTAAAAATGACTTCATAACCCTTTGAACTGTGCTGCACACATTCCCTTACTCTGTGTCCATAATTTGTCACTTCTAGCATTATTGTTTGCCAAAAATCTTATATTGCTTAGCTTGGTGCTGCTTTTAATTTGGCATACTTAGTAAACACCTTTATTGTACAAAACAGGACTTCATTCGCTGAGAACATGCATGATGAGCAGAGGATAAAACTTGAAATTTCGAATACAAGGCCACTGTATATAAAACTTATTTAGAACGAATAGTGAATTTCTGAAGAAGAATTCTAAAGAATTTGTAAACAAAATCATATCAGCCAAGCAATGCTTTAGAGCGATTTTCTATGGCTGAACGTAGGGTAACCTGTCTGTAGCTGTGTGGATTGCATTGTGGGTCACAATCTGCCATCGAAAGCACCAGGAACTGCTGGAGTTCAGCACCACAGAATTTGGCCTGRCTAAATAGCAATTACATGCTATGGTAAATTGCTTGATAATTTTAGTTTAAATTARAAAATAGTTCTTGGGGGGATTATTTTTCAATAGTACTACTAATTAACAAACAACTTAATACCATTTGAATGTTAGTTCATTGGATCTCGTGACTTTCCAAGTCTATGTGGTGGAGCCAATCAAACCATGATTCCATATTGAGGCTTATTTTTTAGTATGTGACTTGTTATTTAATTTATTAGATGCATTTTTAGGAGTTCTGTTAACTTTATTCCTTTGTTCCTGACAGGATTACCCTGTGTATAATTCTGAAACAAAAGCTAGATTTCTAATAGGATCCGATTACAATCTTATAACGTAGATTCTAGTTGCTTCCGCTGGTCATTTAAATTGTTACCATGTTTTCAGGTACTTTCTTTACTAGGGAGACCACTGGGACTCAAGAAACTTAGACACTATTCGCAGATTCTACTTGGTTGACTATGCAAATGATCARCTTCTGCCTCTCCTTCTTCCTCTGTGATAAATAATGCTTCCTACTTTCTCTAAAACATACTGCATAAACAGAAAGCCAAAAATAAAAGTCCTAAATGGCTATGTGATTCCATATCTAGATTCTTTTTGTTCACCTTCAGTGGTGATTTCTCCAAGTTGTCATCTATCAATAAACCCCATCAGCATTAGCAAGTGACAGTTCAATATACCACAGATACTGAAGCATGCAATGTGGAGTACTTAAAAACCCATCACTTGCTGCACAATACGGTATCCCAAATCAAGCTATTTAAGTTTTCCAGGGATGAAAATCTGTTTTAACAATTCACTGGATTGAGTGGCCTTTCATTTTCTTTTTTATTGGACTCAGTCTTTTTACATAAGATCAAATTATGGATTCAAGTCATTTTGAACTTGGCATTAACAAGAGTAATCAAAAACTGTGTGAGGTATATGATAACTTTTTTCCTTAATAATGCAGCTAACTGACCTGTTATTTGCCAAAATAAAATGTGGTAGAAATGGTAAGAGCACAGTTCTTGTATCAAATAAAGAATTTTAAGGAAGAAGCCTTTTATGTGTAGTCTCCTAAGTTATTAAAAACAGAATGATCTATGATTGTAGTTTACCATGTTTATTTGCCATTTTTCTTTTCATACTTTATAGAAAGCCAGCTGACACACAGATACAACACTGTGGTGCTTGCTGGAACCTTCCCTATTGCTCATGCGGCCCAGCATGATCATGGCCAAGCTGTCCATGTATTGGTGGTGATGAGAGTGACTTTGTGAAACRCAAARGTAATAAAGGAGTTTTTATATTCATAATATATATTTTTAATTTTTCTTTAATAAATTTAATTTGTTATTTGAGCAACATAGACAAACATTGTAGAGATTATCTACTGACTTGTCTTGACTGAGGAGGGGAGAGAGGGCCATGTTTCTCTTCAAGCTCCTTTCTTTAATGAGAATGGAGTACCAGAGGGTATTCCAAATCCTCAAGATTATATAAAGTGTATCAATTAGGACTTCTTCCTAATCTCTATCCATTCCAAAAATCTGTCGCTAGCTATTACAGTGCTGAACTCTTGCTCTCTCCAGATCACTGTTCTCGCGGTCTGTGCCCAAACTCCAGGAGAGGCAGTGCATAGCCCCAGAGAGAGGCCCATGTTTCCGAGTGTAAGGAGCTATTCTAACATCTGAGAACTGGGGGCAGCATGACCATCAGCTTCCTCAGGCCTGTACGCGAGTAAGGGTTAGGAAGAACAGTATCTGATAACATTTGCTTGGAAGATTGTCTTTTCTCTTGTAGAAATCTACAACAATTCAAATTTGAAATGACCTATGGAGATATCTAGTCCAGCCCTCCTACTCGAAGCAAGGCCATCTAGGTCCTGAGCGGACGTGACTTCTGATTCTTCCAGTTTATAATGATTATTTTTAAAGCATGTTGGATTCCGCTATCTGTTATTGGTGTCCTCAGTTTTGATGTAAATTATGCTTCTAAGCTTCTGCATGTGTCAGAGATATAACAGATAGTCTTTATACATACATATTTCTCACATTTTCTCATGTTAAATTTCTACAAAATTATGTTTATCAACCTGGTACATGATCTGGTGTTCAGAACAACAATTGGTGATTAAAACAACTCCACTGATACACCAAAACCTATATGGAAGATTCCAGCTACCATGAAACGTTTCCAGTGCCGTAGTCATATAGGATGTATGTTCAAAGACCTCAGGGCATACATACTCAACCTCTTTTATACTGTACGATCATTTTCATATTTAATGCAATTGGGAAAACTTTTGCTAAAGGATAAAGGTTTTAATCCATTTAATGCACTACTATAAATGTCACCCTCGTTTCTTCTGTGAAGTTAAGGAAGCCTCACAAATTTCTGAAGTGGAGTAATTATCCCATATGAATATTTTAAACTGCAGTAATTTTGAGTAAGAGGAAATGATCAGATTTTCTAACAGCAATAGAATAAGAAGTTAGAGGTTATATTGTTAAAGGACAAATTTGACTGGAAAATTGAAATGAAATTGCTTTAGGATGATGAGGCGATCTACTGTTCTTCTTGATGATACAAATAAAACAGTCCAGTGAGAGCATCCAAATCAAGCTATCAGAATGTAATCCTAAATTTTCTTCTTGACTTCAGCAGTTGCAGGCGTTCCCTGTCTCTTGTAATCTATATCATGCCATTTTGAAAGAGTCTCATTTTTGTTTCATCAACTTTCAAGAGTCTCAAACAAATGAATACCACTGTTAGAGTTCAAATATTCTCCCAAACTTACTATGGACCATTGTGTGATTTGAGGAGACAGGGCTCAACGAACAATAAATGGAGTAGATGTTGTCATGGTAATATGAGAGAGAAGACACCCTTGCTAAAATTTGTTATTTCTCTCATTTTTTAATTCTCTTCTATTACAACATGGGTTGGTCATTCAATACTTCAATAGCTTTACTAGGCTGTTACAAATTTTTCTGGCATAACTTTTGAAACCAAYGTTGCTATGATAATTTACATTAGCTCATGAGCTGGCCTGGATTATTCAATTTGTTATATAGAAGAGACAAACAGTGGTTAGATAAAGATGTCTGGAGGATGCTGAGAAATTACATTAGCACAAGGAATATATGTTTGTTTTCATTCTGCAGCCCTGCCCATGTTCATTCATATACCAAGAGACAAGTATAGAAGCGTGAAGTAGAGAAAAGTAAAGATTCCTTGGGGTGCATAAGGAACAACACAGCCCATCGCTACTTGCACTAAGGTAGAGTTAACTTAGCTCTGCTGTTACAGTAATCAAAGCTGCCCAAGTATTACATAACTTCATAAACATAAAATCTGGTGGTTTCTTGCAGTCTCACCTTTTCAAGTGGAATAAATATGTTTGGTTCTCTTTGCATATTTTCAGCAACTATTTTAGTTTGTAACCTGAAGAATTGAGCCTATTGACTTTAAAATCATAAAAATAATACTGTACAGCTACTGAAATCAGATTCTGTCTCCAATTATAAAATCCAAGAACTATATCTTTAATGACAAGCGATGTYTGTAAAAATTGTTTTAAAGCAGTAATCAATTTTCATGGCATCAACGTGATATTTGAAAACTCATCTGAAAAAAACAATCGTATTATTTAAATCTGTATTTTATTATTTTTCCTTTTTTTTAACTTCAAGGAAATATGCAGTGTTTTTTGGCTCTGTTTCCAAAATAATGCGATAGAGAGGTTTATTACATCGTACTTATGCCTATTAACTACTTATTATTTTTGCTGACAGGAGCTATCTGGAACTACCATAGGCACTTCATGTGGCCCTGTACCATTAAGATCTTAATCTCAATAACTTATTTCTATCACCCACTTTTTCTTGATGTGTTCAGGTTTAGAGTAGGGCAACTTGCTTCTATAAAATGTGGCACTTCTGATGATGGGATTTTTCTTTGRTGTGTTAAACTTAGGAATTCTTTTTGTTTGGTTGTTTGGTTTGCTTCTTTACTGGAATGTTATAGCAAAAATAATGACAAAAATGRCTCCTTTCCCTTCATATTTTTGCAGTTAAGTGTTAGATGTGTAAGAAAAGATGTTAGCAATACTATGTGACATAGGAACCTGTCTTTACCAAATAAACTTAGAATAGAAACAAAGCCTTAAAAAAAAGAAAGAAAGAAAGAAAAAAAACCCACTTAACTGTATACATCCATCCAGTCTTCTACAAGACGGGCAGGAACCAAATCTGAATTTATTTAACCCATTTCAAGAAACAGAAAATGTCCATACCAAAAAGTGTTGAAAGACATAGTGGAAACTAACTACTAAAGAGAAAAAAAAAATCTATATTTTTACAACGCTGTTCTCATAAATCATGAGGGTTTTCTTTTTTTTTTTTTAAGATGAGCACTCATGATTGCAATTACTATGTGCAAATAAAACATAGGGACATAGGGATTAACATATCAGTGGGAATGGATATGATTCAATACACTTTAGTCTGTCTGTGTTTGTTAACCTTGTCCTTCTTTTCCATCAATTCCTTTAATAAAATCTGGGAGACTTACTTTTGCAAAYGATGAGTGGTTTTGTTCAGCACAGCATTTAAACTACTTTAAGTTTTATTGTGAAATATCTTTTGTGAAAAAATAGAATAATTTCTTAAACTACACATTGCTTTTGTTTGTTTTTATTTCTGGACTAGTATTTAAGTTACTTAAAGAAGCAAGTTCCATGACAACACTGAGGACATTCTTATATCAGAGAAGTAGGAAAGACCAGGAAGAYATGAGTGTATTGCAAGAAATTTTCATTCTTACTATAGTCAGTATGTTGCAGACAGCTATTAATAGGTTTCAACTCCTGGAAATCTGTGTAAGCTTATTAAACACCCTAGTTCTAAATAAGTGTGTGCCTCCCTCCTGTTAAGACATGGTATAGTATTAAATACTAGGGGAAATAAWGTGCATTTTAAGGAAAATAATAATTTCATGAATGTTTATTTGATGGTTAATTTTGTAAAGTAAAGATAGTTTTGTCCCTGAACAAGACGAGTCATCCTGGTTGCTCTTAGAACAGCAATTCTACTAATATTGGTAAATAATTATTAATAGGTAATTAATTGGTAAATATCTTATTAAGGATTGTTATTAATCCTTTTTGTTTTGAGTAGAATTGGTTTTAGATTTTAAAGTCAGCTGAGAGAATGTAAAGTTTAAGAAGTTAGAGGGTTTTTTATTACTTCTGAAAATGCCCTGGGAGCAGGGCTTTTGAGCTTCTAACCTCAGTGACATTAACACTGAGAAGCTTGAAATGCTTTTGGAAATAAGAGTGCCTGCAAAAGAAGGTACAGACTTATCCTTTGATTCTGTCTTGCAGCTTGGTTCATCTTCCACTAGCACAAGAGAGATTGTTCAGTGCTTATTTGAAATAAATTTTAGGATTGCTGAGAAGAAGAAAGCCAGCTTGCTATTGTAAAATCTAGACATGTCACGTTATTAATTTGTTGAATATCTCTCACCTGTAATTCTAAGATACTATATGCTAGGAAAATCTCATATAAAAACAAAATTTAACATAAAAGATGAAATGGAATAGATGGTGTTTCTGGTGTTTAAAATTTAAAAATGCTTAACAAGAAAATGAACTACTTTTACTTCTTAAAACTCAAATAAATGAAATAAGTAGATATATTACAGATAAATGGTATTATATGATGAAAAATATCATTGAAGTTATATAATAAAAGTGGATGTTGCTGGGATCTGTAATACAATTATGATATTAGTCCTTACCTGCAGTAATAAAAAAAAAATAGGTTATTTTTTGGTTGCATTCAAAGGTCACTGCTGTAATAAGATACAAAACATAAAATTTTCATAATAGGATACTTTTCTGAACATGTTCCAACAATATTACCATCTATCCTAATCTCCTTGTTCATTCAGTTCTACAAATTATATTGAAACAATAAATTAAAGAGTAATGGAATCAAAAGTAATTTACGGTATGCTGCTGATGGCTTTGYTTTAGGTGAAATTGTGCCCTTGCTTCACCTGCTTCGCTCTTAGAATTTTTCAGTGCTACATTCCATGTAGCTTATTAATCATTCTGCATAATATACAGGTATGTGTGAAGCAAGTATGTTCACATTCATAAGATGTTTCTATATTTCAGGATAGGCTACTTGAATTTTCAAATGTAATTTAACAAGGTTCCCCCTTCAAAGGTTCTCGAGGAAACTAATTAAGCAGGTGAAAAAGAATGACCTCACAGGGATTAAAAAAAAGAAAAGACCCAAATTAAAAGGTAGAACCAGAGAATAAGAGTAAATTTTTAAGTGTTCATAGTGGAAAGAAGTCACTGGTAAAGTGACTGGGACCTGTGCTGCTTAACATATACATCAATGATTTGTAAAAAGAGTGAATCATAAGGTGCCAAACTTTGCTGCTGATATCGAGTTATTTAGGATAATAAAGATAATGACTAATTATGAAGAATTTCAGAAAGATTTGATTAAGCTGGGTGACTGGCTTTAGAAATTTCAGATGAAATTAAGTATTATAATTATGGAGTAATGTACATGTGGAAAAAGCAATCTTAACTTTCATGGGAGAAAAGCAGTCCTAAATTCCTTGAATGGAACATTGCCACTCAGAATCAAAATCTCGGGACTGTAAGAAATCAGTTTATGAAAATATCTGCTCAGTTTTCAATAATGGTCAAAAATTGTTGTTGAACTGAAGAATTAGGGAAGTGACAAGAAAGACAATTCAATTATATAATGGCTCCCATRAAAGCAATATTTGAATAGGCTAGGACCTTTCTATCTGTAAGGAAAACTGGGCAAAGTGATATGACAGAGATTAATAAAAGCATGAACATAATTTGAACATAAYTGAGGAGATAAATAGGGATTGATTGTTGTTCTTTCCTCATACAAGGGGTTGCAAATAAAGATGGAAAGTGTCAGATTCAAACTAGTCAAAAGAAAGTGTTTCTTCATATGATGTGCAGTTAATTTGTAGGACTTTTACCACAGGATGAATGAGATATTTCCCAAGAGATCAAAGAGCAACTGGACCTGTTCATGGAATAGTAATAAAAGCACTCTGTGGAATATAAATCTCTGTTTCAGGAAGTTCCTAAGCTGCAAATTATTAAAGTATCATTTTATATTTACTCTGTTCCAGACGTGATCTATTATCCACTGCTGGAAACAAAAGGCTGGGTGGGACAGAGCTTTGGGTTCACCCATACAGACTCTTGCGTTCCTGGTGGTGTCAGAATAGAAGAATGGACGTAACACAGTACTGCTCAGGCTTTTAGATGCTTTTATCATTTTTATACCTTTTAGCATCTTTTGTAATGCTTGCAAATGAACCCAATTCATTATCTGTATCATCTGATCAAGCAATTTGTTATTTTTTCCTCATTTAATTTTTTACATTTTGGTGCATAAGTATGATCCTTGGACATTAATAGAGAGAGAAGAGCAACTGGGAGGAAGGACTTGTGCTTTGACAGATCTCATGTATTTATTGTTTTATTTCTTGAGGTTCTGAGTCTCTACTAAGGCCTATAAAAGTATTTAAGAACTGCTTCATTTTTGTAAATTCAGATGTCTGCAGATGTTTGGAAATCATTTTCTCTCCCACTTCACTGAATTTTCCTCAGTCTCAGCAATGTAGTGACCTGTTAAAGAGCGAGACTAGATGAGCAAAAGCTAATCAGTTTCTGTCTACCCCAAAACAAATGCACTGCTTCCTTGCTTTCTCAAAAAAAAAAATCTGAAGATGCATATATTTGGGGGCACAAGAAACTTTGAATATATTCTTTAAGTGATATTAAAATTGCTGTTTATCATATTTGTATTTGAGTTCTGGTGCTGTATGCAATACAGCTGTTTGTTCTCTGGAAAGCTGGAGCAGGTTTCATTCCATGAAAATCATTAAACAGCAATAATACTGATAACTGCCTGTCATCATTTATCAAATCTAAGCGAGTTATATAAGGTTAAAAAGACTGTTTCTTTACCATCTCATGAGAACTCTGCTAGAGCTTTTATGCCACAGGTTCATTCTCTACCTGCCAGGAGGAGATTTTGARGTAGCCTTGTTCTTCTAAGACTTGTTACTTTGAGAGTATAGAAGCTAAATGCTATTTATGTCACACRAAATTTAAACTTTTTAAAGTGAGAAATCGTTCAAACTGTAGAATTKTTTTTGCAGGAGCACCAGGTAGAAAAGCTGGTGTAACTATGTCCAATCATCCATTTTCAGCCTCATCCAGAGAGCTGACAGTGCAATTAATTCCACAAGAAGATATTTGTTTTCACAGTAAGAATTTATTTTATCTTTGCTCACAGAAATTGGTCACAGTTTTATTCTGCTTACTTCCTGTATCTTATTAAACTACAAAACTACAAAAGTGATATTGTAATATGATTGTCAAAAAAATATTTTTTCCTTTTAGCGGTCAGTATCTGTTCATTTTTTTTTAATATAATGTTATTTAATGTGAGGCAAATCCAGGAGATATACATTCAGTCTTTATTATTATTTGAATAATAATTTTATTATTTTAATATGTACTGGGCATGTGTATACACTGAATTATTCAGTCATTTTCCATTTGCATCTTTGTGTGGTCTTATGATGAATCAATCTGTACAGAAAATCCATATGTTTTATGACATGAGGACAAAATTGTAAAGAACAGTCTCAAAAAAGCAAATTTGGTTATTTATCAACTCCTCCTCTTTGCCAAATGAAGAAAAAGCCCTGGTATTTGCCCTAATACAGTGCAATGCTGAAAAGGTTTGACAGCACCAGCAGCATAGCCTTAAAGTTTACTTCGGCTGTAGGTTTGCATGTGTACGTATGTGTGTGTTTGTGAAACGGGAGTGTTCAGATTCCTTCCCTGAAAAAAAGGTCTTACTGGAAAATTCAGAGTATGCTATTCTTCTTTAATTTTAGCATGAAAAGCCAAAGCAGTCCCTACACRCTAGCCAGAAGGCACTGAAAATTCATTTTGAATGGCTGAAGGGTGCCATTCATGTAAGCTCCTCCATGTGCAAAGGAAATAAAATGCCTAAAATATTATTTCCAAGTACTTTTCTTTTTGGTAAAAGAACTCAAGTTTGGACAAAAACAARGTGTAAGGAAKTACAACARCATTTGCTGAAAAATATTATAGATGATCTTTTGTAAACTGATTTCTAGGGATAATGAGGTTGAGAACAGCAATCATGCTAATCAGCAATGCTAATAAGCATTGTTGAATTAACTTCACACCATTAAATTAAATCTTCTGTAAAGAATTCAAAAATTAAAAAGATTTGTTTTGCACATATTGCAGAAAGGTTTATAACTTTAAGATCTAAAATCACGCTTAGGTGATGCTCAAAAATATTTCTTTGGCTAAAGCTATCTTCTTTTAGCTGGCTGAGGTATTCAACACTATAGGTCTAGCAGTGCTGCGCTTGCTTGTTGAGGATTTTTTTGGTCTTGAGAGGTTAAATCTGTCAGCAGGATTGAAAGTGGCTTTGGTATTTCCTTGGCTTCTTCTCAGGTTTCTTGGCTGCAAAATTCATTTTGAACCTGCTGTATAAACTCCTGTTCAGAGATTTGTGGCTGTCGGGTCTTCGTCGTTCCACCCCCAAAGGTGACARCCTCAAACCCAGCTCTGCTGGGTGCGCGGAGGTCGGTGTCCCCTCGCACATTGCCACGCTTCCATCGCACAGTGAAACTGTGAAAAGGGAGCTCGTGGACTTCAGGATTACTAACTTTTCAAGCCTTTAAAGTACATGAAATGTTCCCTCAAGTGTATAATGTTAGTCTCCCAGATATGCTGAAAACCGCTGCTTATTAACAAATCAAAGCCTTTTTGTGAATAACAAAAGGTGGAAAAATACCTCCTTTGAGAGGGAAAACAAGGATGAAGAGAAGCTGACACTGGCTAGGTAAAGCACTTGCACGTTTGTATGGCTGTGCTTCGGAGGTCTGTGGCTCATGTGTAACCTCCTCTTATGGGGTCGGTTTTGACCTCTTCATACCAGCTCCTGGTTCATTATTTGTGGAGCTAAGTTTCATAAAGATTACTTTCTTCATTGTGTTAAACACTCTATATCTGTTAGTGTATAGTCCCAGTAGCTCAAAGCTACCTCAGACCAAAGTAACTCCTGAGACTCCTTTCTGTCCGTAACATAGTTGACATAAAGTTTTTAGATGGCAGGATGGGTGGATGGAGGTATATGACATTTATAAAAGTTGATGAAGGTAACTTCCATGTAATGCATAGATACATAATATTATCCATCTTTTATGAGGCAAAGATGGGTGTCCACAATACTGTTTGTCATCCAAACATCCTGTTCAAAAGGTATGGCATCTAACACGATGCAGAAAATATATTATGTGCCATTTTAAGTAAACTAGCAAAAAATGCTAAAGATTTGCTGTTAGAAGATCTCATTCTGTGTTTAGTTGGTTTGATTTCATTGTTCTGCACATACAAATACARTATTTTCCTTCCATGTTTACAACCTCAAGTTAAGTTTTATCAGAATGAAATAACAAATGTATTCATTGACAAAATTAAATCTTTTTTCCTTAATTTTTTCCCACTGTTATTTTCTACTTTATTTTAAAAAAATCAAGAGGACTAGAATAAATTTATCTGTGATTAGACTCAATATGATCTATTCATCCAGGGATTCTGGATTTTTTTTTCAAGCAGAGTGGTTATTAGTGTAACATCAATAAYCATGTTTGAAGACTTTGTGTGTGTATAAACTGCCTGTAATCTCTTATTAGCATTTTATAGACATTAGCTGTTTCTGGATAAATAGTAAAGATTTTAAAACAAGAAAATAGTTTTGTTTTCTCATTCAATTTTAGAGTTATTTTCTTTTTTGATGGTGTACTGTAGACAGTAGTTATAAATCCCAGTTCAATGTATTCACATTGTAGAATTCAACCTRTGCCACTGACATGGTATTTTGGAATATTTGATTGCATTGTGGATACTTGTTATTAATTATAGACTGCCACCACAAAAATGAYAGCAAGGGGTAACTGCAAATTGTCCTTACATCTCAGAATGTAATAAATTATTAGGTTTTCCTTGTCTTGGGTATTTGTGATTCGGGTTGTCAGAGGAAAATGCTGTTTCAAAGATGATGCTAAAGGAGAACTCTTGTCCTCTCTTTTAAGTAAGTTCGATAAATACATTAATCTCACAAAAGACTGTTATCAATTTAACATCTGGCATGCTGCTTCTGCTTTAAAAAACAGAACATTAGGGATGTTGGTTACTTCAGTCTGCTTCCACTTCAGGCCTTTACATATTAATCATGAGAGAACAGCAAAAGAGGGTTGAAACTGATTTTTAAATGCGAAACTCTGTTTTGAAGTGTCTTCCCAATGTCTTGAAGACCAAATATAGTCATTCTGAATAAAAAGTAACAAGTTTGTTWAAAAGCTTATTGCAAGTTGCATTTTTAGTGACACTAATGGCAAGTGAATGAAAATTGAACTGTATTGAAGAGCTCTTAACTATCTTCAGCAGGTAACACATGGTACTTAATTGACGATATATTTTGGTCTTTGGAAGATGCAGTTAAAAAAAGATGAGGACAATAGGGATGGATTAGTCTAAAGTATATCCTGATGTAAGAATCAGCTTAGGGTGTATTTTCCAGTTCCTTTTTCAGCTCTTTTTAAGTCATTCAGATGAAGAATCATTCACCATTYTGCCTGTGCAGTCTTCCAGCCAGTTATTCTCCTGATTTAAAATGATTTATAACATGMAGCTTATATACTCCTTCGCCAATTACTTTTTTAAAAAATTTACCCTATCTAAAGTAAGCTCATCTTTAGTTTGTCTTTTTTAGGTACTTTTAATCTTGTGAGTTCACACCCTCCAAACACTTCTGGGTAGTTGAAATACTCCCTTCAGCATTTGTTTTCTCAGACCGTTGTTTCGCAAACATAACATATGGCAAGGGAATGGTGAAAATGAACTCGCCCTGGGATGGGGACGTCGTCTATACTGAGGCCAGGAAGATGGGTTGGGCAGTACCACGTTGAATCACTGACTACCGAAGGTCTTGGCATGGCATGAAGCTGATGGGTAATTACAAAGTTAGAACCCCGGTCTAAATGCTGGAATTGTTAATGCATTTGCAACAAATGCTTTTAGGCTGGTCATGTGCTGATCAGTCTTGTTCTATTTGTTGAATGAGACTTTTGGAGAAACAGTACATGGTCACCTCTTGGTTTACAAGGTCGTCCTTGTACCACCCTGAAAAATTGTGGAAGCAAACATTGACTGATCCTGTCCTGTGTGATTTGTTTGGTGCGGCTGGTAAAATCAGAGTGCCTTTTCAGCTTCTGGGTCTCRAACTGGCAGAGAGGTTTTATGCTGAGGCTCACTTACCCTACWTCTGGCCACAAGTATCCAGAGAGCGTGCACTTGAAAAAGTGCATACTAGTTAGAATGTATGCGTGGTGTGATATACRATAACTCATGTGGTATTTTAATTTGACAGCACCAGCAGTAATAAATTTATTTTAAAACAGTTTGACAATTGTATTGCTTCCTCTAAAATGAGTCACAAAAAAATCCTTTTTTCTTCCCATGTATTTTCTTAAAAATGTTTTGATCAAGCAAGAGTAAAAAAATTTATTTTATTCCATGTATTTCCTTTCCTCTCCCTCTTTTCCTCAAGTTCTTAAATGCTTTTTGTTCTTCTCTTTGATGTCTGACATTTACAAGTCTTATTTACTTTTTATTCTTCAGATGTTCCACTTTCATCCTTTTTCTTGCTCTGGATAATCTCTTATACCCTTCCCTCATCCTCTATGTCTTCTACTAAATTTACTGCCTCCTTTTACTTAATATCCTTCAAAAAACAACCATGTTTTTAGGYTTAAATCACATTTTCTGTCCCACAGCCTGTTTTAAATAAATAAATAAAATAAAGGAGCAAAGGTATTAATTTGTTTCATCAAGAGACAATGACATACTTTTCACCCAACTGCAAATTATTATGCATTAGTTAGTGTATTGGTCCTGTATTTGATTTTTCCAATCCCTTTTTTGTTATCCAGTTCTTCTTTTCTTCTCTCCTTATTATCAGGTTTAGTATTAGGTTTGTAGCATCTCTTTTCAGGGGAGAAAGATTGTTTTAATTGTACAATATAAATAATTATTGAAATGTAATCCGAATATATAGTTGATATTTATTGTTTTAAAAATTGAAGACCTCTACCTCAGAATATGAGTGGCTGAAAATGGCTTACTATAGGAGGAAAAAAGATATAGAATGAAATTGAGAACACATTTTGTTACAAAAATGAAGACTAACAGTTTATATAATTCAGAAAAAATTAGCAAAAAAAAAAAAGGAGAATATACTTTTACGAAGTTCCATGTAATCTCGAAACAGTTGATTAACAAGTCTGTCATACAAGTTGTTACTAGAGGYACGTCTGTGAGAATTGCTCTGTTGGAATATTTATAGAGGGGATATTGCTCTGGAGTATCAATTTTACTAGAGCTCATTTCACCTCCAGAAACATCAAGTTGCTTACAGTCTTTCTGTGAACTTTCCTGTGAGATGGATCAGTCTATTAAGCTGCACCTTCACCTTAAGATTGTGTTGTAACATCTAACCTTTTATTTTTCTTTTTCCTTTCCTTTTTCTGGGGGAGAGGGAGGGTTGTGTGGGAACTGATGCTTTTGTGAATGCACAAACCAAAGCAGACAAGTAAACGTACCCTCCACAACTCCCCACCCAACAGGACTTTTATAGCTTTTTTGGACTATGATATCTGTTCCTATCCCTGTCCTACAATCTATATTTTCGGTTATGATTTCTTCTAATAGTCTTCTTCTTAGAGATAGTCTCTAACTTTCATTCTGTATGTAAGATATGTTGATTAAAAGATGCATACAGGTGATGTCTAAAAATGAAGGGGAAACTTTCTTCAGTTTTAAAAATTGAAAATATTATTTCCGTATGTTATAGTGTGCCTACCCATAAAATGAGGAGATTTGATCATTCCAGAGTAGTTAATTACCATCCTGCCTGGGAAGAGACAGGAGAGGTTAAATCTATCTAGGCCTCTTGGAAGAGCTGAAATTGGTTATAGAAGCTAAATCAGTTCAATAAAAGAGAGGAAAAGGCTTGGACGAAAGCTGAGGCCCTAAATGCTGCCTTGCTATGATAGCAACAGCAGGCCAGCCTTTCTTATATAATCTTAGTGTAATTAGGTTAAATATTGATTTTTATGTCACTTCACCTATGTCTTTCATAAGAYGTTTGTAACTCCACTGTCTCTTTTGGATGCTATAAATAGATGTTTGCGTAAGTATTTTTCTTAAGGTGGCTTGGGTTATATGCAGTTTAAGGTTATTGGAGGAACCCTTCACTCACAGTGGGGTGAGTCTATAAACTAGAGCCCTAAAAACACCTCGACAAACATCTCCTCTCCCCAGTGTGTTCTCCAGTCCATCTAAAAGACACCAGCGGTTCTTTATTTTAGCTGTTGGGCCGGGTTGCRTGCTGACTGCATGGGCACAAGGAGGCACCAGGCTGCTCGGGTGCCACGGCTGGTGGTGCTGAAGGCTCAGCAGTGTGCAGCAAAGTATTGGGGTGATTCGCATTCGTATACCACCACTTTTAGAACTGGAACTACCTGGAACGTTCAGAATTCCGTGTCCGCTAAAAAGCCTTTCTAGCGCGACAGCTTTCCACCGCGCAAAACTGTGCCAGTGTTTAGCACTTCTTATTCAGGATGCACGAGGTGCAGTACAGGATTCCCAAACCTCTGTCTGCTTGTGCTTACAAATAAAGTGTGTTGACAGGAAGAAAAAAAGAAAATACTATCGGTAAGGGTTTCAGGTTTTTGAGTAGAAACAGAAAAGCACTAAAAAGCATATAAAAAATTGAGTTTACCTTGCGCATTGCAGACTGAAAGTCTCCTGACATTCATTTTGTTTTTTCCTCTTACCTTTTTCATTAATATAGTTTTCTAATTATCAGGTCTTCATTTTGCAAAAAAAAAATTTATTGCTATTTTGAAAAAAAATATGCATGAGTGCTTTATAATCATTTATAAACTAGAAGATTTGATATCAAAGTGTAATATCCTARTTTCTCCAAACCTATAAAAAATAGCTTCTTTGTGGAGGAGCCAGACTGTCTACTGTTGATTTTAGTTTATTTCTAGTCATAGAAGGCCTTGAAACAGCAACTAATTTTGCTCATAAAAGTATTATGCTCTTGAAAAGACTGAGAGCTTTTGGAATGGACTATTTTATGCTTAAAAGGTTACAATGTCTATGAAAAACTGGTTTCATAATGACAATAAAACTTAATTTTTGAGAGCTTTTCATTGAGCTGAAGGACTTAAGGGACCACAGAGATTAGTACCTTTGGGAGGCGACAGTCAAGTTGGAATGTTTTCAAGGCCATATGAACTGAATCATAATCACTGAATGTAAGGTAATTTRATTGTATTTTAATATTTTCACTTTTTTTTTTAAGTTTCTTTATAATACATTGTTCCATTTCAACTGAAGAGTTTGAAGGACATGTTTGCTCTAATAGATAAGTTGCAAATATCAATTAGTATTCTTTTAAAGAGACTTTATATATATTTGACTTAGGAAAATCCACTTAAATTATTTTCTCTTTTTTTCTTCTTTTTAAAGGCAATAAAACTGCTTCTGTTTGGTGACTACTGATTACTCTTTGTCAGATAATATATTTTAATGTTATGAAACCACAATTTTACTCAATAAGATTGTGTTTTTAAAGTGTGTATCTACTTTGTAATCCTATCAGCTATTTAAAGAGCAAGTAGTACTGAGTAAGAGATATAKCTATCAAACYTTTCTTTTTTTTTCCCTATGTGTAACTTTTACATCTGAGTAGCTGTCTAGTGAGAATATTAACATTCGTTGTAATGATGAAGAWATTTTTTCATGAGCCAATTTTATTTTTACAGTRCATTATTTTTCATCCAATTATATCCACTAAAATATTTTCAATTCAAGAGAGGTGAAAATTAAGTTTTGGAAAACATACAGTCTACTTCTGAATTTCTAACATATTTTACATGTATTTTTGCACACTACATGGCACACCACTGAACACCAACTTGTGGCCTGCACTTAAGGTGGAAAATGTAATTTTTACTATAAGGGTGGGATAAACTCAATTCTGTAATTCAGTTTTTGGTATCTTAAGGATGGCAACTAGTCAAAAACTTTGTGATATTATAGTTTTGTCCATAAAGCTATAATCTTACAATATTGACAGTTTATAATTCAGATTTGGTAGAGTCTGTAGTAACTTGCATCATTCCATCTCGACTGTGGTGAAGTGATGTTACCACTATATTGTAAACGAAATTGAAGGAAAAAAAAATCTAATTTTAAACAGTTTAAAYTGGTATAATAATCCTTCCACTTGATTGTTTATCACTGCCTTCATTGTGAGAGTTAGCTAAGTATGGATTAAAAATATTGTTGGGCTTTACGGTACTATTGAACTGCTTAAAACATAGAGGGGGTGTAGGACAGGATAGCACTGGCATGCTGTCTCAACATATGAAACTAAAATTTGACTATAACTGGTGCCATTCATCAGGCTTTTTCATCTCATGCAATTGCAAAGGGAAATCATTTATTGAGACCTCACTGGATGATTAAATGACATCTTGCCATAGATCAGCAAATAAACTAGCTTGGCTTCTTTAGATTAACCTCTAAGTCTTGAACCATATTTGAATTTCTGTGTCTTGTTTTCTACAGGGAGGAACTTGCAGGGTTCCTTAGTCAGTGTATATTATGTTTGATAACATATATAATTCAGGCTTTTTAAAWTTTTCTTTAGAACGTAAAAGCATTGACTTTTGGACCGGCCACCTGATGTCTGCRGTGAGCAGCAGAAGCAATTATGAACCACTGCGTATTTCCATACTCCTTGCTAATGCTAAATTTCTGATTTTACTCCTCTAAGGTAAAAACYACACACCCATAGTAAGTCCTGAAGTGAGACAGGAAAATAATCATTTACATTCAGCTGGATTGCTGACTTACCCTGCTATGTTTCTTTCTCGCGCCTGCCTACAGAGATGGGAAAGCTTTGATCACTTTCAGTATGTAAAATCCCACTACAAATTATAGATTTTAATCCCGCTACAAGTTACAGATTATGGATTGGCTGTTTTCCTGCTGATCTAACTAGACTCGATCTTTAAAATCTCTGAAACAAGAACAAATAGGTATATCATTAATACCTTTTATAAAAAAATATGAAGATCTCAGTAGTAAACACCAGATCATACTATGAATGTGTCCTTTCCTCTTCTCAAGACTTGTTATCATGCTATAAAATGCGACATAAAGGAGGGGGAAAAAAAGGATGATTTTAACAGTGAGCTGTGAGAAAGGAAAGAAAAGGCACATAACCTTTTCATCTTTGCAGCTATTTATTTATTTTGAGCTAACCTTATTAAATATGCAAAATTTTTAATTGGAATATATTGTTGCTATAATGAAAAATTTTTAATCTAAAAGTTCTTGAAAGATGCTACATGCTGCCATGAYGCTAGGCAGACTGCATAACTTAAGTAAGCTCAAGAATTTGTGAAGAAATTAACTTTAAAGCCGGTTTTTAACCAACAATAATTGAAAAGTTTTCGGCCCTTTCTTCCTCAAAGGAAGTCTTCCGAAAGCATAAGGCAAAATGCTGACAGAGAGAAGGTTTGACATATTGTAATACTGCAATGTAGTTAATGAAAGAAGATCTGCTTTTTGTAATTGCCAGATGCTTGTTTTGATTTTAGATTTTTGCATGCTGATGGTTTTAATTACTTAAAATCAAAATTATGAGAGCAATGAACTATTTGAAACTGTCTTAATGATAGATAAGGTGTGAAACATATACTTCAAAAACTTGTTTTAGCATGAATTAGTTCATAGTTAGTTTCATTAGTTCATGAAACAACTGTGTAAGGTCATAAAAATAGAGAAATTGATTTAAGAAATAAGTGGAGCTTATTAAAATAAATTTAACTATGAACAATTAATAACCTTTCCAATATTTATGTTCTCTGTCTACTTTTGTCTTCTGCCTCATTATTACTGTGCAATATGGTGTTTAATTTCCAGGGAGCAGWTCTGTGATTCTTTTGTCTTATTTATTTATTTRTTGCCTGCTGACTAGATTTTGGTGTGAAACTTCTGGGCTGTTCACCACAGCACAAGTGACTTTCTCCGGCTTGCCTACTTTGTGACAATTGTGACCACGTCCGGCAAGCCCAGCGTGATGTCTTCGTAAAAGCAGACTATTCTCAGAAACAGTCTTGCAAAGATGGTTCTCAGAGTACGGCAAGACTGCTGGGAGGATCTGTAATAATCTGGAATGAAAGTAGCAGATGCAATAMCTATATCCAGAGTAAGTGTATATATTTAAAAAGCCCAGAACTGTTATTTAACATTTCTTCCCATRTTAATATTACATACTGTGAGAGGATGTATACTAAAAAGAGGATGAACTAAGGCTTGAGAAAGTAATTTTACTTTCAAAAGACTGAAATTTTTTAACAGTATTCTGTTAAAAAGATTATGTTGAGCACCCATGTTACCTCCAGTAATATCTTAAAAAATCAAAGGTCTTTGTAGATATTTTTCTTTTGCTAACAAATTTATGAGAAAGTAACTAAAGTTTCTTTACTAAAGTATATATGCTGATTCATATTTACTTTGTGTTTATTTCCTTTTAACAGCTTCCAACTATCCACCTTATGTCCTTAAGTATGAACTATATCTGAAGAAAATTGTATATAATTAACTGAAGTTATTTATTATCGTTGCATGCATCTGTGATGATTATAGTGAGTATAATATTGAAGGAACAATTGAATACCATCTTGTCCTTTGGTGGCAATGTAGAGAAAATATAATATCTGTACATTCTTTAGGACTACAGATAAGCTTTCTCCTACCTCCAGGCCACAGTCTTTGGAACTATGTCACCTAGGCTACATTCTTTGTGTTCTAATACTATGYAGTCATCTAGTAATTATTTTTTGTAGGACAACTCTCAAGCATATTTCTTCTGCTAAGTAAGAAGAAAATTAGTTAAGCTGTTTTTGAGTTTTCAGGTCATTACCCTAAATATGAAGCTACTCGGTAAACATTTTGATTGACATTGTAAATTAAGTAAATACTTAATTTATACAGACTGTAGGGCCCCTCACAGGGAATTGTGGCCTAAATGGTGCTCTATAGAAGTGAAAAGAAGAGGGAGAATCGTTCTGAAGCTCAACCATCRGTTAAAGGCAAGCAGATAAAAAGTATGAAACATCTTTCACTTTAACTTTTGCAGCTCAGCAAGGTAAGAGCAGAATGTTTTCTCATGAAGCACATGTTCTTCTCCAAACAACTGAAATAAGAYGTTAGCCTTATGTGAGGCAGTAAGTTAGCACAGAGTTCAGGCACTGAATGCTGTGCGAAGTCCACAGGCATCATTACTAAATCAGGTCCTCTTCTGCAGCCAGAAGAGTTGTGATATTGTCAAGGATTTCCATGCCTCTGTACATCCCCATTTCCTTTCCCCTTTCCRGGGAGTCATTGGCTTAAACAGAGAGCCAATAGTTTAGTGGGATCAGGCCTAGAGGACAGACAATTTGAACAGATCTGTTCCTGATTTCTCTGATCAAGTGGTAGAGCTGTTTGTAGGAGCTGCAGCTTTGGGGAAGAACATGTTCTGACAGAGAGCTACAGGCTGCTGAAGATTATATTTAAAAAAATATATCTACCTCAGTTATGGACCATCTGAATGAGTTTAGCCCTGTCTTTAGATGATCTCCCTYCATCCTAGCTGTATCTAATATGCTGTGTAGGTGATTTTGCTTGGACTTGTTGCACACACCCATGCTGTCTACCAAATCTGCAAACATCAAGTGTTACATAAGGAGAAGTTTATATTTTCCTAACCTTAGCAAAAATAAATGTCTACAGATCTACAAATTTCTAGTCACAAAGATCTACTGGATCTTATTCCAGATGTTTTAGAGGGTGGGAGACTGATATGAGTGTAAATTTAAAAGATATCTGCAGGGTGTCTTAGAGGAAAATTCTTATCAGCCAGTAAGAGAAGGTAGAGCTATTTTAAGYAAGGTAGACAAGGAAACCTTCTAGAGAGAGTTTAATGGTGAGAAAAGTATAAAAGGGAAAACTGGGTTGACTTTGAGCCAACAAGAYAGCTTTCATACTGATTTTCATCAACATGGGAAAGGAATGAAATGAGAGGTTTGTTGTTTATGTTAAAAATACTTAAAAGGCAAAACAGATTCAAAATAACATCTGGGATTATATAAAAGGAGGAAGAAAAAAACAAAAAATATATAAAAGGGGGGAAGAAAAATGGAATCAAACTAATGCTTATCTCCTAACCAGACAAGGTATTGTTTCTTTGATTGCCCACACCACAACAGTCAGATCCCTAAACTCGRCCTTTAATAATCACATGAAACTCTTGGACTTAATATCTTAACTGAAATTAAGATGTACATGTGTGTGCTTCCTTAAGTGGAAATCTCATTTAACAGAAGAGAAAGTAAGTCTGTCAGGATTTCCACTCCCACAGAAAACTGTGGACCTCTCYTGGACTCAGGAGACTTTCTTTTAGTAACATATATACATTTGTCTATTTTGCTTGTTGTTATCTATCTGCATTTGTGTTTCTGTCATCCTTAACTTGGATTCTCAATGTCCTTTGTTCTGGGATATTTGTCCTTGTCCTTACTTATATTAATTTCTAATGAGTTGTTCTGAAACAATAAAAAGACAAGTCTGAGAGACTGCCTAATGGGTTAAAGTTAAATATAGCAACTAAACTCAAATTTAAAAATGAAAACAATTTTATGGCTTAGTTGTCTCATTGAAGTTTGCTATGAGCTGTGGAATTCTGACTTTCTACTGATGGCTTTGGAGATACATTTACCAATGTAATAGATCTCACAGTATGTGAAAATGCAATTTTACTTAGTCAGCAAAAGTCCATAAGTGCTGAGGACCCCTTCATCTATCCCACAGATAYTTGAAAAAAAGGAAAATACAGATCTTTCAAATACCTTAGAATCTCAGTGTGAGAACKTAATGTGAAATTTCCATCTGGAAGTTACAAGGCCAGATGGTTATATAAATCCCAGCAGAAAATATGCATCTGTCACTTCTTTGTATAACTGGTTCTATTTGAAGAAGGATTTATTTAATCAAGTTGGCACATCACTGACTGTGTCATTCATATCAGGATAGCCTGTAGCTCTCTTTGTACAACAAGTCATTGTTCATTTGTAGAAGTCAATGGGGGTAATTTCTCCTACCAGATGCAGGATAACTGTGGATTTTAACTGTTTTATGCAAAATGTGATGAAGAAGAGTAGATGAATATAACTGAGTAAAATTCTCCAGTAAAGGTTCATACTTTGTAATTCTTGTCTAAATTATGAATTTACCTTTTATATCTCTTTTCACCATGTTGAAATGTTATCTAGAAATAGTTTTAGCAGGATAATGGAAGTAGGTAAGTTTACTCRGTAGAAGCATGATTCAGAGTTCTACCTTACACCATAAATCAAATGARAAAAAAAGACATCTAAATCCAAAGTCTATCAAAATTTGATCTCTTGTGAATATTTGATTTGACTCTCTTCCTAAAAATTCTGTAAGYAAATTCTTCGATACAGATGGTGAACTTGCACAGAAATATTTGTGAAGAGGATAACGTTTACGGAATTTGTTGGGTATTTGCTTTTAATCTGTACCACAAGGTGCTGAACACAGTGTCTGTATACATTTTGTGTATATTCAGGTTTATATTGACATCCCATACATCATGTACAGCTGTACATAGACTCACACACCTGTACAGCAGGATCAACTGTTGAGTTTTATTATTTGAGCTTTCTGAGTATTTGAACTTCATTAAAAACTGTGTTTCATATTTGGACACAATGTTACTGTTCATACTAGCAAAATTTTTCTGATTAATTTCTTTGCTATAGACTTTGACTTCATCTGAAATAGAGAGCATCACCGTGAGTTGACTACTTTCTCTTCTTTGCCACTCACTGCAACTAAATACAGCCTTTTAGTGTGGTCCCTGCCTGGCCCTGGCTTCTGGTCCCTATCATGCCCCTATCAACCAGGGGTTGCCAGGACTCTGAGATCTGTACACTGCAAAAACAACAGTGAAGAAGAATAGGTCACATGGAAAAATATTCTATGACTTAAGAATGGAACATGTTGAATTTTACAGTTAAAGATGTAATACTGTTAACTCTTATCTTTAAAAAATAAACTTCCACTTYGTAGTAATTTTGTAGCAGTACGAGGAAGCTTACTACCAAAATATTTTTTCCTACCTGTTATGGGCTCAAAAGTACTTATTTAGCTGATATTCTGATCTGACAGATAGCTTCTGAGTGTGAGTGTGGAATTCGATGACTGAAGTAGAGGAAAATATGTTGTAGACAGCAAACTAAAAAAATATTTTTGTCAGTTTTTTGAAAACATTGTTTGCATATTAAAACACTTTTATGTTGCTTTAGAAAAGCAGATTTCTCAARATAGAAAACTTAAAAGTTTTGAATCTATTAATGTAAGGGAGTAAAAAAAAACCACTAGAATCTTTTAGTCATCTATGTGTTAGTGATTAGTAGTTTGCAGCTAATTATTATGAATGTCTCAGCAGTATTTTGTACAGATGCGTGCTGCAAATACCACCAGGCAGCAGCTCCAGTACCTTCTCTTCGTTACATCAACCATTGTTTTGCCTTCCAGCTTTGTGAAAGGACTCCAGAAAATGGCTGCCACCATGAAATTTTGCTTTCCTGGGTTCTAGATAGACGTTTTCAAACATAAGACTTTTGAGTTTTCATTTAAATTTAGTGTCATATTCATAAGTTATTACTTTGTCCTTTTGTAATCAAWTTTTTTACTTCTATACTCAAATTTTACAATTATTGCAGCTGGCAATTATCTTCACATCTGTTTTGTTTGCAAGGAAATCTTGGTCTCCATTGAGAAAGGCCATATTAACACACTTAAAGTAAGTAGTATTTCTCTTCCAGACTGAGTTTACTTGAAAATGGATTACATTTAGATGAAAAAATTTTGTTGCATAAGCTATAACAACTGGGTTCAGATTTCATATAAACTTAAACTTTGTACCTACCATTTCTCATTGTGTTTTCAGGATTTGTATTTAATATGTGGAAAAGGAGCCTACGCTGCTCCCAGTCAATGTAGATTCTTGTTCCAAAACCAGTGTTTTACTGTTATAGGTAAATGTAAGTTATAAGTGAAAAACATAAAAATATTAAGAAATGACTTTAATATACATGTTGAATAGCCTGAATGGTCAGGTGATCTTCATTTCAATAGACTGTCATCTTGCCCCACTGAATCCTGAAAAAAGAAAAAATCACGTCTACCTTTCTAAAACTTTCATTTTTTTAGGATGCTGGCATTTTTTATTTTCATATGTTGGACCAATATCAACATTCATGTTGGAATGGTGGTGTGACAAACCATGTGCTGCACACTGACATATTGAAATGACACTTTTTTGATTAGTGGACYATTTAAGAATGGAGTTTGAAACAATTTTGCCCATCCTTTTTGCCTTTCTACTGTTATAAATTAAAGTTTTAATTAAAGTTTTAATCTTGAACAGAAGACCAAAACAAATGACCTAGGCTGGCAGTATAGTTGGGCCAGCCTTCTTATGTACAGTCAAGTAAAAAAGAGCTGTGGACATAAAAGATCCTGGTTGCTACTTTAAATTTTCAAAGTCTCTGYATTTGTTAGTCCTTTTTGCATAGACACTGTCAGAAAAAGAGATCTCAGATCTTCCCATATTAGAGTTCACTGTCCTGTTTTAACTTGGAGATATTTCAGGTTAGAACAAAGATGCTGTTGCAGCTTTATTTTCAATTGTTTATTAGTGCCCTTAAAAATAATATTACACCTTCCCAGCTAACTTACAAAACTGATTATTCTCTAAGCTAGTTCTCATGTGATTGAGAGTTAAACTGGTTCTTGAGTGAGTAGTGAACAGTAATTTAGACATTTGGTACCGATCAGATTTGTCTACAGGAAGGTATTAAAGGTACATAACATTAAATTGTTAAGAGATGCTTTAAAATGTACTACTGAAAAGCAATTATATAAGAATTAGCTATTTCTTCTAAGTATCTGTTAGGAGAGAAATTCTACTTAGAAAAAGTTAAGTGGAATGAAAAATGTCTAAACTAGCCTTCAGCTAAACTGACCTGGCATTCATTATTTTAGATAAACATTCTTTATGATGCCAGAAATTTGGAAAAAATTGCTGTGTAAGGTTGAAATTAGTTGAGAAATAAATGGAGAAATCTGACGGGAAGACTGGTAGAATACACTGAATCATATGATACTGACTTTTTAGTTCTAGTTTAGTTTATTTCTATTTTAGGTTTTTACTGTTGAGTATTTGAGACTATTTTTTCACCTAATAACAGAAAGACTTAAAAACTCCAAGAACTTACTTAAATTACAGTAGTGAATACTGCCTAATTGTCTGTCTTGCAAGCTATTGATTTATCACATRTAATTCTTTTATTGTCCTCCACATTGTCTAGCTGAATAAAGTGAGCAATAATCACTGTGAAATATATGGTATTTGTCACCAAAAAGTAGTTCCAATACACCATCTAAATTAACATGGATTTATAGTATAAATTTCTCCAGATATATACCAAGAACATAATTCTGTAGGGTTGAGGAAGAACATTTCTATGTTTGGGGAAATTTCTAAGAGGYCTTGGAAGTTTTTAAGTCAAATATGACATAGATGATTTCGGTACTATGTCTACAGTCAGTCTTTATTTGCAGCAAGAAGCAAGTCAAACCCCCCCCCAAAATGAAACACCTGTAGAACATGAAAAGATCAAAGAAAATATGGATCTGACTCTTAGCCTTTTAGTAGTAAAAATCATCTACTTCAGACTAAATGAAAATTGAACCTCAGAACTGTTTCCCCTAGTTAGGTAACAGTTAACTTTGTTTCCTTCTTCTTTTAGACATTTGTTTGATATTTTGTATTGTCTAGGTCACTTAAAATGCATTTGCTTGATCCCGGCTTGTTGTGTTTTCTCTGACTGCATWATAGTACTAATTTTGTTTCAGCATTGGAAACAGTGTTTTTCTGACAACATAGTTAATATGCTCTTAAGGAGGTAGAAGGTTCTTCCCTTGCTTTATGCATATTTCTAGAATTCCAGTGTTCTGTTTGGTGATTATGACTGACAGTCTAATTAGATTATTTATTATTTATGAATAAAAACAAATTTTTCTCCTATAGTACTTCTACTGAAAATGTATTCTGCTTTGCGAGTTCTGGCAACACTGACCTGGAAAAATTGCATATACATATGCTGAAATTATTTTGCGGTGCTCAGAATGGTTCTCTTGCTTCTTCCTCRCTGGTAGAGTTTACTAACCTGCCAGTATTCCCGACCTGAGCATAAAGAGTTTGAAGGCTATGTCGTCTTTAGGACTATAATACAGGTTTTGAGTCTGTTATAGGAGGCAGTCCACAGTTGTTCACTGTCCTTCCATCATTTGGTTGTTTCCGCTTAGTATTCTCTTAGTTCTCTTAAAGCACTAAATCCTAATGGTCATTTCTCAAATGGATTTAACRTTCCTCCCCTTGCTGCTGCCCCCTCCCCGGCAAACAGCGTGAGATGTACAGTGTCCATCCCTTTCTGAAAGGCTCTCACACCTTTTTGCGTCCAGCAGAAGGAACTTCTCAATATGCCTACTTTGTTTACTCATTCTTTTCACCAGAGCAAAAATTTTATTCCTTTCCTCCTTCTAGGTAGTATAAGASACCTGATGAAGATTTGGCTTGACGTTTCTTCTCTGGTTGCATTACAGAATCCAAAACGAGTTGCTTTCTCAAATGCCTGTCCTAAATTATTCGTTACCTGCTTTGGTGAGGTTCTGAYGAACTTCCCATTATTTTTCTGCATGCCAGTGGGAATGGTCATGCTGCGTTAATTCCAGCTACTTGGATATCTGGTAATAATGTTATAAAGGGGAAGTTTCCTAGTTTTAAGAATCACTCAACCCAGATGGAGGAAGTGCCTTGTCATGTACCATGTCATACAGGCCTAGCTTTTCTAATATAACTTTTCTAAGGATAAAGTGTTAAATTTATCTTAAAAAAAATAATAGAGAGAAAGAGAAAAAAAAAATCTTTGTCAGCAGTACAAAGGCCCTATCTGAATATTGGCTGCCTGAAGATTCATTGTTAAATATTTTTATATATTCTGAGCAATATTATATGCACAAAGTTCTTACCATACATTCATTATACTCTCCATCTTCTATGGACACTGTTGATTTTACAAGGTCTTCTTGTTGACAGGCTACCTTGTTATATTTTCTAAATAACTTTGAACTTCAACAGCTTATGAGCTTGACTATCTCCAGTTCTCTGCTTGTCATTCTGAGTAACTATTGCCAATTTAAATTCACCAGTCTTAATATTAAGGGCATTAAAGTATATTCTGAAGTTAAGTTAATCAAGTCCTGTGTTACAGTTATACACATGCCATTCTGTTGTTAATTTATTTTCATTCTGAGGAGTTTCTGTTTAGCCTACATTTTGAATATCTTTTGTCCTTTTATGTAGCTTACATAAAGTATTTTTCTACGTTGGCCAATGTCATATGCCACTGGAACCACAAATACTCATGAAAAAATATTATTTGGGGGCTTAAAACACATAAATGATATAAATCCACCTTAGCTTTTTCAAGCTAATAGTGTCAGTGCTCTTCCTGAGTTTACAGCTGCGGTTCTTGTTCATGCTCCCTGTCAAAGATATATCCCTGTCTCAAATCATGTCCATTAAGAAGAACCGGGTAAATTGAAATAAGCCAGGTTATTTAGGTTAATGTGTTGATTCCTATGGGTAGCAGAATGAATAGCTGAGATGGATGAACTCTGCAGAACAACTTGTATTGGCGTAGCAAGCTGTAGCATCACTGTTGTTCAAGCACACTAATTTCTCAKTAACAGTCAAATGCAAGTCAAGGCAAAACTCTATAAAGTTGTCCCTTACCAACAAACGAAAGAAGATGTTGATGTAACCATTCCTTGTGCTGATTAGTAGTCAGAACTTAAATATCAGTTCCTAATCATCATCTTTCTTTCTTTTTTTTTTCTTTTTTTTTCTTTTTTTTTAAAAAAAAGATAAGTAACCCTCTGTCAGGAAAATGATCATTTCCTTTCAGTTATGTTATTGTCTGTGACTTTGATTTGGCATTCGTAACACTGATCTTCAGAGCTGGTGGCAGGGTTAACTAGCAGCAGCCAGCTTTCGGAAGGCGTATTTCAGTATAATAGACATTCTGCAACCCATGTTCACAAAATATTGCATCTGTCATATCAGTTCTCTAATTTACATGSTCTGTACTGCCTCTTTCCTCACCAGGTGATAATCTGAAGTAGATTGCAAAGCATAACAGAAGTGTCTAGTCTGACATCAGCTGTAAAGGGATAGCTGCTGTTTCTACCATGTAAATGGTAAAATTGTTTTGTGCTGTAGAAAACACCTTTCTCGTAGTGACAGGAACATGTGTAAAAATCAAGAAGCAGAGAAGAACAAAGGCAAACAAAGAAAACAACCTCCCTCCCCCCAAATCTCTTTTGCCAGATTTCTAAACAGAAACTGCCTATAGCATACGGCTGTGATTTCAGCCTTTACGGCTGTGCCCAACCTTCAGCCGGTATGGGGCTGTAGATGGATTCCCAGCTTACATGTTTTGCCTTCAGAGTCTAGTGATATAAAACCTATCTTGATGGTTTYGTAATGACCTTAATTCTGTGTAGCCTCTTGGATTCAAATATCCCTCCAAGGATTCCTTAGCATTAGTGACGGCCAAGAGTTCAACAGCGGTGGCAGCCAGCGAGGTAAAGCCCAGCTGGCTTTTTCAGAGCAGCCCTTTGCACTGTATTTAGTGTGAGACAGCCTTGGAAATAACTCCTATTACCAAAATATTACCAAAATAGACTAACCCTCTGTTAGTCTATTTTGAACAACCAAAAGGAAGTGAAATAGTCACAATGTAATATATTTCCAGCTCGTAGATAATAATAATAATAATAAAAAAGTTCATCTGCAAAATTTAAGAATTATTTTTGACCTAATTGAGATTTATTTCAGATCTGGTCATCTTTATTTCAGATYACCCTTGTTCCCTTCTCAACATTTTCTGGTTCTGCTATTTTATTTCTGAGTTGGGGAGACCAGAATTCACAGAATATATAAGATGAAGATATAGAAAGGATCTATACCATGCCATTTTGATGTACTTTACTTTAATCATAGTTCCTCTTTAAATAATTGTTAACATTCTGTGTTATTTGAGAGCTACTAAAGTGTTAGTCTGATATTTTCATTGAACTATCAACCCTATTGTTACAATTTTTTCCCTGAATAATAATGGTTATTTTAAACCTATTATTTTGTATGTGAAGCTAGAATTGTTTTTCTTTAGAATTTTAGAATTGTTTTCATTTATAATACATCTTTAAACAGACTTTTTAACTGGATCTGTCATTATTTGAGAAATTATAATTTCTCATGACATCATTACCATTTTGTTCTAAAATTAGCTAAGAGCTCCCCGACTTCAAATACTTGGTGAAAAATAATAGTGAATTTTTTCTAATTTATGTGTTACCAAATAAAAGATCGACTTGAACAATTACCTTTTTATTAGCATTTTTAGACAAGATAGCTATAAATCAGGCTGAAAATATTATTCTCCTTTTTCCCTCATGTTCAATTTTTACTTAAGAGAAGCATAACTTGATTCTTGTAAWTTTAATGAAATTAAAATTTTAGTGAAAGTGACATCTGGGTGACTTCAATTAAGAAAAGTTTGAAAGTACTGCTATTTATTAAGTTTATCTTGTCTTATTTCTCTTTTGTAACAAGCAACTACGAAAGCACTTATCTGAAATTATGCAATAATACATAGTATGCATTTAATTCGACATAAAAGGACAACTTTACTTGAAAGCCTTCCTCTTTGGCTCATTGAGGATGTTTTTTTCATTTTTACTACTCTGTCTTTAGGCAATAATTGTGTTTTATAATTCCCAGGAGATTCCTATTTTTTTTTTTAATATTTTAGTGTGTTTTAATTACTTTTTATGATGATGGAGCACAWAGGTTCCTTAGTAAGGGGTTGGTTCAGAGCATTTTAAAAGCAGTGGTGATTATTMCTGTTGTTCTTTCCTTATTGCTAGTAGTATGATATTGTCCCTTTCTTCTTGCCTAATTAACATATATGTGTGAATTTTTCTTTTTCTTTATATATTTGGAGTGATATAGGGGAAAATATTGTTTCTAAATTCTACCAGGATTGAAATCAAGTTTGTTGTCATGTGTAATCTGAAAATAGAGTAAGCTTAATCTTAATAAAAAGTGGAAACTGAATTCCACGTCTCCAAATAACGAGAAATGCTCTTTATCCATGTCCATGAAGCTGAATTTGTGTGAGCGCAGAGTTTGTTTTTTAACTTGCCAGTAGATAAACAACTGGTAGAGGATGTAAAGGTGAATGCAGTACTATGCCTGCATCATGGCACTCTTTGGACACTRCCAAGTTCTTATTTCATTCTTGTTGGTAGTTAAACCATGCACATTAGAAATTGGCCTTTAGGGAGCTGATAAGGCAATGGCTAACCTRGATGAAAAAAATAGAATGGCAAACTGCTAGAAAGACAAATGTCCATCCTCACATCCTTACATTAAAGCCCGATTCTTCCTCTCAAATTTCATTGTGCCCTTCACCCACATTTTGCCAGATGGGACGCTCTTTCTATTTTCTACTATATTGATTTCCAAGTCTGGTTTATTTATTGTGAAAATTGTGTCTAAAATCTTTTTTTGTAATTATTTGCTTGGAGGAAGGAAGATGCACAATGAATTAGTTTTTGATAGCAGGAAGACAGGGGTATACCCAATATATCATACTTCATTTTGGACACTGAGAGTATAATTTAGAAAGAATTTGTAAATGATAAATTGGGCAGATTTAGCTCAGTTGGTTAGAGCGTGATCCTGCTAATGCCAAGGTCGTGGGTTCAATCCCCGTATGGGCTATGCTGAGGTTTGGACTAGATGWYCTCCAGAGGTCCCTTCCAACCTTRCCATTCTAYGATGAGGGTTCTAACATAGGGTAKGTTCACTGTCATCATGAGCAGCCTGCTTCCATCACTCTTTGAGTGACTGAGAATCATGCCTGCTTTCAAGCTAACTTTTTACTATTCTGCTCATTGTAGCAAAAGTCAGTGTCAGTATCTAATCTAATCTGTCAGCCTTTYTGAAATGCTTCTACTTTGATATGAAAGCTCTACGGTCAGATAAAACAAATAGAAACCTGTCATTCAGTAGCTGTTGCCTATATTTCAAAAACTGCAGTGCTATATGATGACTGGAGAGATAGATGGACAGACACAGATAACACCAGCCAGTTCAGTAGCTGTTTTTGAAGGAACTACTTATATCACTGTACTACTTAACATGTGCGTGCAAAGCCATCTGAAATTATTTCTTTTTATTGGTGGGATGCAACAATGAAACTTTAAACCAAAGAGGGCTCCTCTTCCACCCGCCCTCCTCCCACCCTCATGAGTAGCCCTTTTTCCTTTTTGAGACTAAAGGAAAAATGAGAATATGGATGGAAGTTGCTAACTCTTGATTATAAAATCAGTATAAAATAGAGCTTTGAAAACAAGTCCTGTCATCCGAATTAAAAGAAATGTTCTGTGAATCATCATCTGTAGAAGGGCAGATTCAGTGCTGCAGCAGCAGACACATTAGGGCAATATATCCACTGAAGCACGTAGGCTTGATTTACCTCGCTTGTGTGCTTGTGATTCAGCTCTAAGGGAATCAATTGTAGTAACACAGCATACGACATTCATTTAAGTCAGTGGTATGAATTCCACAGGACTGAACAATAGAAAAGAATGAATCGTTGTAATCTGCTTCTTTAATTGGGGATATTGCTGCTTTTCTTTTTTTATATATGTATAGATAAATACAGCTCTGAAGGAAATTTGAAAATAAAGGAATGTATTATTCCTGAGTTTAAGAACACAGAATACTTGGATCACATCAGAATCTTAACTGACCTAAAATTCAGAACTACTTTATTAATATCCTTTATATTTTAGAGAATAAAAATAAAAATCAAACTTTCATGTCAGAGTTCAATTTGGGGAATACTGAATTTTGCTTCTTTTGCAGTATATTTCCTGTCTTATACAGTAAATTTCTAATGAACAGCATATATTTCTGTAAAACAATATTTGATCCTCTCTGTTGAAGTGGTGGAAATTTTCAGTCTCTCAAGTTTTCATAAGAAAATTAAAATTAAGATTTATTATGGAACCAGTTCTCAGAAACCTTGGCTGTGTAGGAATTGGATTTCTAAATGTCCCTAGAAGCATCCATTGAATAAAAGCACATTCTGATTACTGTCTAGTATGATGAAAAAATATTACTTTGTTTTATTAATAAATGTGAAACTCTCACCTTTCGGATTTTCTGCAGCTACTCTTGTGTTTAGACAATTTATCAAATCAAAAGTAGCAGGTTTCATATTTGTCAGCATTGCCTGTGTATGTTTCATGTAAATATTTACTTCCTAGGAGGCTGCAATATCTRAAATTAATAGATGAACAACCTATTTCAAATACAAAAGTATGACAACAAAAATTCAATGAAAGGAACAATAATTTTGACTTATTCTTGTTACTAGCAATGACAAAATTTATAGATACGTTGCATACATGCCTAATCTCTTCCAACAATATGTGGATTGTAGTTTGCTAGAATCTGAAGAATTCAAAAGAATAGAGCAGAGTCAATGGAACTTTATTTTGACTCATTTTTTATTTTCTGATTTTTTCATAAACAGCGAGTGAATCTGTAGATATTTTCTACAATTGCTTAGCCAGTTGTTTGCAATATTCACATCTAGAACTATGAGCTTTTAAGTTGGTATTTTTGAGATTTATTTAGCGTATCCACAGTTAGGCTTTATGCTATATTGTAGGTTAGTTCATCCCATGGTTTGCTTGAATCTCTCCAATCTATGCACTTATTTAACACAAGATAAACCTCTCATTTTCCTGAATTGTATCATAAATCTGTGGATGTTTTAACACCATGTTCCTTCAATAAATCTATTGAAAATAATAGATTTAATAATAGACAATAGACTCCAAGGGATTCAATAATGTTATAATATTGTCTCTCAAATTTCCTTGCACAGCTCTCTAGAACTTGATCTGCAGCATTAACCAGGATCCTCTGAACTAAGCAGCTTTTCCTGGGAGAAATAACAYGGCTATAAGTTCTTAGGAGAAAGATGGGGTGCAAGAATTATGAAGTCTCTTCATTATTTTTGAACTTAGATTAATTTGTTACAGGACAGTTATTGAAGAATAGATGAGCACAGACTTTAAGCATGCATTTTAAGAACTGTTGTGGTTGACTATGTATGAGTTCAGTCTCACACCTGGCACTTAAAGGCTTGTTTCTAGTCTATGCTTTTTTTGAAAAGACTATGTAGAGCCTCTCACTTAACTTCTTATATGTCAGGAGAATCAAACCTGGCTTTTTTGGAGGGAGGGCTTCAGCTCTTTCTGAGCTCTTTCTGAGTTCTTTCTGTAAATGCATCGTACCAGTCGTGTTAACGATGGAGGAAACATTTCTCTTTCATCATTGAATTTTGGGGAGTACTCTGAGGAGGAAGTAATTCAGCTTTGGTGCCAACAGCAGTCTTCTAATGAAACAGATTTTTGCCTTGTAAGATGCTTGAACGGAAACTCACGTTTAGGGAATATCTTTATTGCAGTGTTATTTATTGTATCTTGAAGTACTTTAGATGATACTTAGGCTAAATGAGAGGTAGGAATAGAGTAAAAGTTGACATGGGAAGAAACAGGCGGTTTCTGAGGAAAAGGTGAAAGCACAGGAATAAGCATGGCATGTGCTTATGCACAGTCTTCCTCAGGAGGGTCCTGAATGCTTACATCGAGGTGTTTTCTCAATAAATTCCCTGAATTGGAGATCCTGTGTGCTTTCATATCTCAGAAAAGGCTGGAGTTCATTTTTATTAATAAAGACCCATGGGAAGCATTTATTTTATTCAGCTATGCATGTGGCTTTTTCTTCTAGGCATGCTTCTACTGAATGTGCAGTCCTTGGCTTCCACAGACTCAGGAAGAGATTGAAGCTCAAGAGTTAATTAACTGCAAATATACAATACGCCTCTCTGGAGCCTTTTGCATATTTGCTTTCACACCCTCTCCCTTCCAGAAATTATCTAAACTGCAGAAGGAAAGAGAAAATTAAATAGTGCATCAACATTAAAAACACACTGATGTGTAATTTAATGAGGAAAAAAAAAACTAAAATAAGTCAGGGAAGATTAATTTCATTTGAATGAAACACTTCTACATTTTTTTTCTCCTTCTCTTCTGGCTTCTTCCTTTCTAATTTTGTTTCTCTATAACATAATCTTTGTTTCCAAATTGCATCCTCACAAGAGATAGATATGTAATTGCAAATTTGGAGTAAATTATATAATGCAGCATGACGAAAATGTCAAAGCAATAAGAAGATAATGTGTAATTTACAGTTGTTCAATAACAGGAGAGGTTTGAAATATTTGAAATTTAGAAAGCAGTATACAAAAAGAAAGTCTTTGGATGGAAATCATATAAAATGGCAGAGGAATGCATTCTCCTACCACAAGAAGCAGCAGAAAAGTTATTGTTTCAGTGCCTTGTTGTATATTCATACAATAGTTATTCCCTATGTGCAATCTTATATACTAATGCTAATGCTTATTATTGTAGACATAGCAATTCTCCTTATAAAAGATGTACAGGTACCTATGCAATACCATGCAGGGCAATGTGTCCATATGATGATCATTAATACCAGAAATGCTGATCATTTCAGTTGTGTTAGTTTGTCCACCCCAGAGGCATAAACACTAAAGAATTTARGTGGCATAAAGCTAATGAAATCCTTACCTCTACACAATCTATGAGCAGAAATTTATGTAGGAACAAACTATTTGGGGAATTGTAGTTTGAACTCCAATCTTTGGAATAACAAMAACATGTAAAAGAAAAATGTTAACAGAAATATTTTGAGGACTGACAGAAATAAATTCAAAACTTTAATATTTTAAATTAGATTTTCAATTCAAAATGTATCTATATTGTATGTGACTAGGGCTAAACTACATGGACTTAAAACATTTAACCAATTTGGAGAATTCGTGTAGGCTAGTAATGTGTTTCTTACAGTAAGCATTAAACATTAATCTCAATGTTAAAACATTGTGATGCCTTCCACCTCTTTCCACCTTCTTTGTTGAAAGGAAGGGAGAAATATATGAACACATCCCTGGCCTAATTTGTCAGATATATGAACTTTATTGTTTGTAAAAAGAACGTATTTGCACTGGAAGTAGTAATTTCTAAACTTACTCAGGATAGAAAAAAAAGTAATTTCACTATAAATAAAATATAATRCTTCCAAATATAGCAAAAAATCTCCAGCAAGTCCAAGCAGTATACTRTTTCAGAATTCTTGTAAATCTTTGTCCATCAGTATACTCACTTTTTTRCATCTTTCTGTACATTCAGAATACAGCTAACAGGCAGTGATATAACAGTTCAGTATCTGAACGATTAAAGTGGTCTATTAGTATATTTGAAATGTTTCAATACATCATTAAACCACTTTATCCCTATTTAGATCATGAAGAATTTATTGTGTATAAGATTAGACTTATTAACGTAAAATTCGTATAAACTATATGCTACTATTAATTCTAAGTATTGGTCTTCTGACTGTTTTTGCTGTGATTAAATTGACAAAATTTTAAAATTTATTTTAGTATTGGTATGTTGTGTTTACATATATATTTTTTCTTTTGTTTTCTTCAGACAATATCATTTCCTCCAATTCTGGAAGAATTCCTTAGTTAAAATATAAAAATACACAAAAAAGTAATTTTTTCTTGGAAGCAATCTATCAGTAAGCCCACCGCTTACTATAGCATATGGGCATCCTTTTTATGGCACAGCTCATGGCATGCAGTTGTATTTACATCAATAGCCATACAAGTGGTTGTTAGAAGAATCTTGCTGCATGTTTAAAACAAACAAAAATCTTCCACAGGAAGCAAAAAGACAGTCTGACTTGTTATTCAATTATATAATGTTAGCATTCCAAGCCACTGTTGTGGTGGAAGCTGTTCCAGTATAGAACAGTTTCATTTTGCTGTTAAGAGCACTCAAGTCTAAAAGATAACCCTGTATGTGATGCAGTACAGTAAATGGGTATTACAGCTGCGCGGACTCATTAGTATTTATCCTGTTTCAGCATATTGTCGTATAAGGATAATACCAATGGATAAACATTGTAAAAATTTATTGTGGGTCTTAAGGCTGCATGCATTCTTCTAACACTGTATACTTTATAACCTGTGATAGAGAGTGAAAATTTCATATTTCGGGCTTTCATTTAAGAATTTTTTTGTGTGTCWTGTTGCCAAGGCACTGTCTGCTGTCAGATTAACTTCCATCAGAAAATGAGTTGTCATTGGCACAAATGTATTAACATTCCCCTTTTAAGTATTAAATGTATGTGAGCAAAATGCCAACTGCAATGACTTGTTGCTCTTTGTATTCAAAATGAATATTCCTTTCAAAAGAGAATTTTATTTATTCACTTGAATTAAGCCAGGCTTTAATTATATTCTGACATCCCAGAAAATGTGTTTTTAAAGCTCATTAGAGTTCTTACTTACCAAGGGATGAGAAATGGAGTGACTTGTCTTAATGCATTTCCCTTCTGTTTGATTGGGCACTGGAGTCCCACCAGCTTAGATTAATGAGCTGTCTCTTATTGTTAAGTATGCTGCGTCTCTTTACTGCTATAAAATGACCAGTGATCCCCTCTGCCATCTGAACATCTGATCACATACATTTTTGTCTGTTTTTAATTTTTTTTTCTTTGGGTTAAAGTTTTTCAATTGACTTTTAACAGAATTCCATTTTATAGGTGTAGAGCTACTATCTTATTTAAACTAGACCTAATTATTTTGTTAGGCCAAATATTGAAGGTCCAGTTAAGACAAATACCTTTTTTTCTTAAAAGAGATCTCTCTAAGGAGAAAGAACAATTTAAACAATGTGTTTCTTTTTGGAATGGCTCTGATTATTAAATGAAGAGGCTACTTCGTATAGCTTGTGTGATCTGTTAGGGAGAGTTTCTGCCAAGACAGAACTATTTGACTTGTTTTCAGCTTTGGACCCAAAGACTGTCTGTTTGCAACAGAAATGAGTTGAGTTACAAAGCTCTTGCGAGCATGCATATCTTTATGCTTTTTTTTTTTTTTCTTTACTTTAATATCTGTTTCAGAGACAGCCCTCTAAAATTTCCTGAAAGTGATGAGGTCATGTCATACTCCATATTGCCTGTAATGAAGTGGTCATATACGTGCTGAAACTTTTCCATGACTTATCCATAAGCAGATTATCTTGGAATAACTCGTGTTTAATTTCTACCTGAAGGTTCCAGAGAAGAACCACTGAAATTTTTGAATCCCTGCATCACAGGCCTCATATCAGAAGTGTCTGGATTTGCTTTGCAGATAATCTCTGGATATAAGGGTTGGTTCTAAGCCCAAGCCCTGTTGGTTTCAAACTTATCTTCTATTCATAACACACAGATGAAGACAAGTACTCACTCATAAACTTTCATAAGCTTCACAATGAAGGCTTTGTGATTTGAAAGTGAGCAAATATTTTAAGGTTCRGGTTTTTTTAAATTTTAATGTTTAGCCTTACTAAGATTAGTGATTTACTAAATTGTATTTTGCCTCCATTCAGTTATTACCTTTTTCCTATCCTACTTCCCTCTGCTTTTCTACAGATAAACAAGCTGGAGGCTTGCCTTAGGCAGGAAGGTTGCATAGACGATAATGGGACTCTACAGAAGGAAAATGAACACTGTAGGAAGGAAGACTGCATTAGCTGTAGCTGTAAGGTATGTGTTGCTGAAAGTTCCTCTAAAATTTATTTTTCTCTTTCCTCTATTATAATGCCAGTTGAAACTGCTTGTGGTGATGGATTAAGGAAGGAAAGTTTTCTTGCAACTTTCTATGGATTAGGGGCAGTAGGGAATGCAAACCTGTTGAAGAATCTCTGTGAGCATTAGCCATAATCGGGAATAAACAAATGGAAAACAAATTGAGCTTGATTTTTTTCTGAAGTTGACTCTTGTGGTAAGAATGAAGTTCCTATTTTGATGCTGTTGTGCCTATCCTTCGTTGAAAGTTTTTTCAGTGAAGGTTTTATTTTGCTCTCTCTGAGAAGTAAACTAGCTATATAGTGATAATACAGTAACCTTCTTGTCCCTTGCTAGCCATAAGGATAAATATAGCATCTAATTTAATTCACAAAAGTTTTATGTGTTGTATTTGACATGAAATTTATACAGTGCAGAGAAACAACAATAGCTCTTTATGCTACTTATGTTTTATTTATTTCCCTTAGGACTGGGCTAAGGTGATATAAAAATCTTTTGAACATCCTCTGTACAAAATCATCCTCTAGTCTTAGGAATTAGATAGTCCTTGCTGCTCCATGCATCTTTGTACACTTCAAAAGTACCACCTTCCAAGACTTGCTTGAATGGAATGTCTTAAAGGTCACACGAGGAGATGAAACCACGGCATCCTAGCAGAATTGCTCACGTACCATTAACCAAGTAGGAGGCTTCTATAAGATAAAGAACAGTTTATAATTAAGTGTSTTAGTTGTCCATCTCATTTGAATGTTTTTGGAAGTTATTTAAATAATTTCTGTGCCTTGTTGGACCTTTGGCTTCAATATCGATCAGCTTAAGTTTAACTACTGTAAACCATACATATTCCTCATTGCCTATTTTGTACTCAGAGGCTTGTCATACTTTTTGTCATATGATCTTTTGCCATATTATACATGTATATAATGTGTATAATACAATATTACATGTATTTTTTGTAAAAGAATCAGTTGTCAAAGGTAACTTAAACAGGCATGCACACCGACACGTAGAGCATTATGGTTGTTTGATTTGTTGTTAATATGAAAAGAAGAAAACCTAGAAATCTGCACAAGAGAATCCACCTTCTACTTTTCATCAGCATGAATTTCTCTTTGGAAGYCTCTGTTCAGCTCTGAACGGAAGCCCCAGTGTTTTAGTGCAGCGCAGCGAGCAAACAAAACCTCTGCCTACTCCTGGCCMAAACCAGCAGATTAGGAAATGATGATATGAATTAGAACTCCTGAAAGGATATATGCAATAGTTATTAACACAGATGTGTGTTCAGATAAAAAGTGATATATTAACACTTGCAGAGTTCAGAATTCGTGATTCAGTATGATTTCAGCAGTCTGTAGTGTTAAAGTAATACTCTGAGAACTTTAGCACTATATGGATATATATTCTATTTTGGGTTGGGAAATGCACAAATRATGCTAAAATCGAAATATGACTTCACAGTTTGCCTTACACAAATATAAAATCATTTTTCAAAATCAATTTTCTATTGTTACATGAACATTCAGTTTAAATTTTTAAGTCTATCTTGTAAAAAAAAAAAAATCTAATACTGAGACTGTGGAATGGGCAACACGTAAAAAGTTGCAGTTTCTACTGTTCACCTGGTTTCCATAACTCAGAGTCTCATTTAGGTATCCATAGATGTGTATAACTGGCCTAGCTTAGATTCTACACATGGTTAATTCGAACTAGCTTAACTGAAATCACTACACATTTATTGCTACGATTTGGAAAGCAATTGGATAAAAGTGAACAGTGAATCTCAAAAATAAATAAATTAATTAATAAARAGAMGCTCTAGGGATGAAATGGGTGGGGGGCGCACCTAAGTCGTTCGGCMTCAGAATCGTTTCGTTCTTGGCATTGCCGCTGTGGGGAGCTGTAGTTATGCGTACGGATCGCCTCGGCTCAAATTCCGAATTCCGATGCTGCTTTGAGGCAATCGGTCTGCGGCTGATGGCCGGAAAACTGTTGTGCTTGAAATTCCCGGTCTCAACAAGGAACATTAGAAGAACTGTTGGCAAAAAAATAATAAAAAAAAAAAGGTCAAAAAGGAATACAAATCTGGAGACAAAGTCACTCAAGGCACGGCTGTCACTAAAAAGTGTAACAATAATATTATTTTGACTTTGAATTTAAGTACTATCTGATTATAAGAAAAATCTTCTCAATGTGTTGTGGGAGTAAAAACATTTGTTATAAATGTTCTTCCATGCAAAATATTTATTCACCAAGTATTAACATGGTATTCCCCAAACATAATTCAATTACAAAGTTAGAAAAAAAAAAAAAAAAAAAAAAAAATCTCTTGAGAGATATATCTATTAATGTAGTTATGTTTTAAATCACAAGATTTTTTTCCCTTACTTTATTTCATGTTATTTGTTTCAAATCATTGAGGGAAAATAAATGTTTTAACTTGCATAATTCAAAGTTAAACAACATATTATCAATGCTGATTTGGGTCAGGCATTTATTAAATTATATTTTGTAATGGTATCTTGACAAAATCTTTGGTAATCTGGTGATATTTTCAATTAAAACAAGCATCTTCAAGAATACACCATTATTTTTGAACAATGTAGCTTTTGAAGTATTCCTGTGTAGRTGTTTGTGTATGTCTGTAGAGGAAATCAGAGGTATAATTTAGCTTCTTGCAATTGTAAATAGTCACAAGGAAATCAATGATAATTCAAGAATAAAGTGAAAGTTCAATATTCTGWACTCTTTAATGTTCATTTGCAAGTTAATATACATTGCTATTAAATTGTGCAAATGTAGGAGGAAATGGCAGCATGCTCCTATATCTCTTAGGATTTAAACAAGTATACCAGTTTAAGCATGCAGGTAAGTACTTTGCAGAACAAGCTAGTTGATCTATAGAATTGGAGATTTGGTTAGAATTCARTTAGAATGAAAGATCATACAAATAAGAGAATATAAACTTGATTTTATATCCTTTCCTTTTCAAAAAAAAAAAAATACTTTCAAAAGACCCATCAGAATTATTCATATTGAAGTATGGGTTAGGTGCCCAGCCCACAAACGTTTTTCTTACTGGCATCACTTATTAAGGACAGAATATTAATTCAGGCGTAATACCCACTGAGTATTACTTGTTGTTTTATGTATAATATGATGATTATATCTATCCTCCCTTCTATAGCAGCCTGTCCTTCACCACTGATTCAGAAGCTGGAGTTAATTTTCTTAAGAGTAGAATGAAATCCCAAAGGGCCGTAATTACATCTCCGGAGAAAAATGGGATGGGATCTTAAGGATGTTATAGTGCACGAGGAGCTAGTAGGAAGGAGGTTCGTATTACAGCTTTCTGCCTAGGTAGCTTATAGCTTCCATTTCTTTATGACATTTTCCAGTGCAAGTCAAAAAATGATCACTGCAACGTGATGGGTCAAAATCTGTGAAATTAATTCTCTTTTCCTCCAAATCTCAATAGTTAAGTGTGAGAATTCAAAACTTTCCTCACATTTCATGTTAGCTGGCGGTCACCAGGGATCCAAAGCACTGAATAAATGGTGAAAAAACTTTGGGAGCTTTCTCTTGTTCCTGAGAATATGACCTTCGCAAAGGACTGGCTAATTGAATAAGTGGAGATCAATACAATTTTTTCTACTATGCATGTAATACCAATTCTGTAGAGAGGGGAAAAAAAAAAAAAAAAAAAAAAAAAAACTTCAATCGTAAGTACCACCATATATATTTCTTAATTATTACATCTAAAAAAAACCCAATAATTCATAATGAATTTATTTTTTTCTATTTAATTTTTCCTTTCCTCTGAATATCATAAGGAATATTTTCCTTAACATAATCTATACTATTGTATATCAAGATATTACCAAATTTAGCATAAGATAGATATGATGAGTTTATAGCTCAGTATGTGTATTAACCATTCTGAGCAATGCTTCATAGTTTTGATAGTGATAAATATTTATTGTGAAAGTACTTTCATTCATATCACTGAATCATCGATCCTAGGAAAGAAAATGGCAATAATTTTTATATATGGAAAGGTTAGACTAATCAAAATACAATACAATTTAGGCCATATGTGTATAGAATAGAATAAGCCTATCTGTGAAAGAGCAAAAGTTTTTTTTCTTTACTGAAGGATTTTTGTCAACAGAGCTAATTTTTAATTTTTAAACTTTTTCATATAAGTATATATACATATTCACTRACAAGTGATATAATCCTAAAAGAAATAATATAAGAATCTGAGAGACATGAAGAAGACATGGAGATATCAATGCTGGATTTCCATTATACATGAGTTTCTGTCTGGTTTTGTTGTCCTTAAATCCCACAAGACATTTCTTAACTGTCTGAAAAGAGTCACTGATTTTCATCTGATTATTCATTCTATGCTATTCAAAATAAAGACATTGATCCACAATGTATTTGATCCGCAAAGTGTGAGATCTTAAATAGTTTTTGTAACTATTTTTTAAGGATAAAATTAGTAAGAAAGGCTTTTGTGGCCTTTACAAAAAGATGATCCTTACAAAAGGACATCCAAATTGATTTCAGACTGTATGAACACTGTAAGAGGACCAAAACAGATTCAATATAATTATTAGAGCGCTCTCAGCCAGAGATATTGCAACATTATCAATACTGCTAAAGAAATCCATCCCTCTCATGTATCTGTAACACAGTCTTCTGGAGCTCTGCTAATATATTTATGCAGTTATATGCAGTTTCTGAAACTTTGACATCTAACACTGCTGTCCTTTAAGCAGTTTCAAATTACTGATCTCGTCAGTYTTGGTCTTATGGAATTCTAAGTGCACTGAAAACTGTCCCTAAAAGTGAATAAACAATTACACTAAGTAGGAAAAGTTATTTACCTGACAATTGTTAGRGTCCATTGAAATGAGTTGTATGTTCTCCCCTTCATCCCACTCCAGAAATCTGTGATTTCACAGACGAGAGGAACCTCATTGTAATATCATCTTTCTCATGTAAAAGATGAGGAATTTTAGGAAAAATATGAATTTCATAGGTGCTACCTAGCCAAAAAGTCTTTAATCATAGCCATTTGGCAGTGGAAAGTATATGTTGACAACAGATTGAAAAGGGTAGTCTTTACTAAGAAGTTAATTATTTTAATTAGGTCACTTCAAATGAAAGAAGCAGGATACGCAAAAGAAATAAAAATAAATGGTTGTTAGGAGGTCCATATGTGGCATGACTGCCATTGTACCACCCTCAYGTGACTGTAAAAGTGGTTTTGAGCTCTGACGGCTTAGAGGAAACCCTCTTCTTGAACAAGACAAGAAGCTATCACAATTTCAACTTCTTTTTCCTTGTCTCTTATAATTCAGAAAATCCCAGCGGTTACATCCAGTGATTCCTTGAGTGACCTTTCCCTAACCTGTGTTGTATGATTGTATCATGTCTACTTTTCTGTGCTACTGATTATTAAGAGGCACCACATTGGTGCAATCATGTTTCAGTATTGATAGCTAAAAATGGTTTCAGTCAGGATCAGAAGAGAAAAGAAGGAGTTCCATTAAGTAGGAAYGTTCAAATCTTATTTCTGTATTGTAGTTAATAGCAGAAAAATAGTAATTATTTAGGAAGTTTATTCTTCCTTGAGAGAAGAGATGAAGAAGTTGTAAGAATATAGTCGTGTTGGAGTATTTTGCATCACTAAAGTCAGGGTCATTATCTGTTAAAGAATATAATAATATTTGTATGACAGTAGTATCCAAAGGCACAAATTGTGAGATCAAGGCCCTGTTGTGCTCAACAAAGTGTRTATTCATAATAAGAGACAGTCTCCAAGCCCCAAACCTAGCATAGATAGATCTGAATAATTAATGTCAGAGAACAGAAAGGCGAAATGATTGCTCTGTAGTAACACAGTAAGAGAATAGCTAAACAAAGAAGCAAATGAAGGTCTACTGAGCTCTCGCGGAATGTATTAGAACCATTGGATCACCTTGAAGCTTTGCAGCTAACAGGAGATTCTCGCAACAATATTGCTTTGGCACTTAGATTGTTTCTAAGTCCTCTAGTTTGTTGTTCCTGCACAACACAGAAAGTATAATGAGCAAAGCAAGAGATTGTTTCAAAATCAAATTACCAGCTAGCATTTTAATATACATGTTGCTAATTGATTATTGCAATTATTACCCCTTTTAGTATTATTACCTTTTATAAAGGACAGCATCAAATCATTTGCATGGGTAAGGAGGTTCCATCATGCGCTAAACCTCTGATTTAACACAGGTGATCAGGTGTGTGCCATTAAGCAGGAGGCTTAATCAATGTGCAATATTAGTTCTGTGCCAAGGAAGATTCATATTCATCTTTTGTATTAAAGTRTTTTACTGTGTTCCAACTGTTTCTTTATATGYATTATTTATAGTGGWAGATGTTTATGTTCCCTGATTGTGAAATAATGGCAGGGTGAGTTCAATCRAAAATAACTACCAAACACAAACGCRTTATTTACAACAGAATGGCAATTGTGTTGACAGCTTAGCATAACAAAGACTTAATTTACAAATGAGATTAAATATCTGTTTTCTCAAAGCTTAACATACACTGGGAAAAATCAGTGCCATCTTTATACACAGATTTGCACTGGTTACTGTATTGTCTAGAACTGGGATTGTTTTCTTTTCTTAATCTAGTTTATTATATCAGTAGTYGTTTTTAGCCTAAATTGATTGGTCTTGGGGTCTTATTAGAGGACCTAAGCAATCCTTTGAAATATTAGTTGAGTTTCTAAACTTCTTATCTGGTAAGGATATATAGTAGAGAGKTTTTTTAGCCTATAAATACTTTATGTGAATAGCCTCAAAAAGCAACATGGGAGTCTGTAGGTCAAATCAATATATAATTTTATGACAGTTTYTGGCACTTCAGGCAATTATTTAGAAGTGATAATTTCAAGTGTCTCCATGCAGAACTGATGAGCCATTTCCTTGAGTGAATAAACTCCCATGTCACAGAAGTTGTGTACTTGGATACTAGATTTGTAAAAGATCTGCTAGGATATCTGAGACACAAATAGGAAGTTTATAATAAGTATCAGTGTGTTTTCACAGCAACATCTGCAATAACATCTAAAGAATATTATGGAAGTTTGTGGTATAAACTTAATATTCTTAACATCTGCAATTTTTAGGAGTAGCAGCTAATACAACAAACTTCCAGTTATCACCAGAATGGTGCTAACTATTCTCCTAAATCTATGTATGTAACAATGTTTTTCTTCTCCTGCCAGTCTATTTTTTTTTTCTTTTTAAAAAATAAATWATTCACGGTTATAAATTTTAAAGATGAAGAGCCTGATTTCTATTTAGATGAAGATTATTAGATGGAAAAAAATATAAATGCGTTCAAGGCATACATAAGAGCATAAATAAAATACCTCTAATCTTYAGGTAGCCACCATCACGTAAAGTATAGCTCCTTACAGTAACAGAATTGGAAATAAAATTAGATGTGATTTTGGGGAATATAGATAATGAAACACAGCCTTGACTAATTTTTCTCAGCTTGAGTTTTTAGCTTTCATGTAAAAAAACATCAGTATCCTACAAAAAAAATCATTCTTTTGGGTGATAATCTAAAGCTTCCAGTCTCACATATTTAAAGGGACCACTAGACCTTCCATCCGTGTTTTTCCAGTATTAGTTGTCACAGCTTCTTCTATTTTCTAAAAATAAAACATTTACAATCATAATTTTTGCTTATGAGGAAAAAGCTGGGTTTAGAAAGCTCCGGCCCTATTTGTCAAGCAGCTGGTGACAAGCAATAAGAAAGCATGTTGAATTAATTAATAAAATAAAAGATTTGCTTACTCTTGCTGTGTCTGTATAGTAGCTCTGTACATTCTTGCAATCCTGTTTGCTTAGGTTAATGTGCTGAAGGGTTTGTACAGGTTTTTGACTCTTTTACTTTGACTAGATTTGCTCTGGTAAGGATGTGTTTACCAGCTTGTGCTGTTGACTTCCTGGGCATGTGTGAGGTAGCAACTGTAGCCAATAGAAGTTTGTCTCAAAAGTGACAACTGATTTTGGATTTTTTTCATATGAAAACTCTATACTTGACAGTTTAGCACCTGTAGCCTTATTAACTTCATTTAGATAGTTGAGGCTGTGTTTTTAGCCCTTTCTGAAAATCTTGGAAGTGGAGCACCTGCAAACTAAGGACCTAGAGTCCTTTAATATTTTTTTTTGTTTAATATTAGTTTGTACATATTATAAATGGGTAGCAAAACTGTTTCAAATTTCTCTGCCCCTTGGAATCCGAACCTTTAGACACCATTCAAGTGCTGGATATGGGAAATGCATACACTGAGATGTTTATTCCATCAGCTACTTCTCTAGTATCGCTGCCCATGAGAGCTCTGTGATTTTGATTTTCTTTCTTTCTTTCTCTTTCTGATTCGCTCCTAGACAATCTTACTGTTCATATGCATGTAAAAGTGTATCTATATGCAATATAGCTCTCCTCAAGCTTATGAGTAGTAGCATTAAACCAACTGCCCCTCAAATTTGAGTTTTAGAATATTATTTGCTTCTGCTTTTTTTGGAAATGAACCTAGTACTGACTTTGTGAAAATCAGGCAAAAGTGTGAATCATAGCGCTACAGATTTATTTGTGTTTATTTGTCAGTAGGCTGGATTCCTGGAAGATGAAAGTTTTTTCTTTTCTTTCCTCATGTCTAATTTCTCACTGTTCTAGGGATCATTTATCTACTTCAGCAGGATAACTGCATGCATTATTTGGTGAAAACTGGTAAAGTTTTGGAGAGAATGCCTAGCTCAGGCGTTAAGCCAGCCAGCCCTGTGGCTTTCATTTCTCTTTCTGTGAAAGATTTGTCTGTTAGCTGTCCTTTCAGATGCTATTGTCTTCAAATGATTGCTGTAGTGATTTGAAATAATGCAGTGCAATATTCCTCTAAATACCTWATTGTCAAAAAAGCAACGCACAGTAAAATTTAATAGTGTATTTTCTATCAAGTCCAAGGATATACTTAAGACTGCAGGGTGAAAAGGAGGTTTTCAGTTGTGCAGTTTGTTTTGTAGTTATACTTCAATAAATGACTATTTTTGGTAAAGGCTGCCTTGCTGTCCAGCTCTGTGGGATCGCTGTATGAAATCCACGGTGGACTTTATTCTCATAAGTAATATGGGCAGCTTTGTATTGTTATGAATGTTTTTACAGTGACAAAAATAGGGATCTTTTGGCAGTGGGAGTGTGATATTAAGTACTTTGCAACCTTATCCCTTGATTTCACCAAGTCACTACAGGGTCAGATATTTTCATTACAAAAGTAATCAGAGTAGCTCTCTGGTGAAAAGTAAACATCCTCATTTATAATATAGGTGATGAGGCAGATGACAGTCTTAGAGGTCTGTTGGTTAGAGCTGCTGGAAAGATGAACTGTGCAGTTGTAAACAAACAAACAAATAAACAAACCAACCAACAAACAAACAAGAAACCCATAAACCATTAATAGATGTTTCATAGGAAATAGAACCTCAGTGGAATGGCTGGATTTTTACAGGAATGTCGACCCGTTTTTATCAAAACTCTATGCATTAGTAAAAGCAGAACAACTGGATGATTCTYTCTAATGGTTGAGCAGCTCAGAATGAAGTTTTGTCTGTGTCTGTTACTGAGGAAAGCACACAGAAGAAGTAGTAATTGAGACATTTACAATGGAATGTTCTCCTAATTAAAACTGATTATTTTAAATTATATTTTCTAATAGATTATATCAATTTTGACAACATTTCATCTGAGAAAATCAAGAAGTAAATGAAGCTGAAATGATTTTTTTAATGGAAAAAGTTACATGTTAATTTAAAAATGATTTTTGAAATAACATGATATTCTATTTTTCTATCTTATAAAAATGACAAAGTCAAATAACTCAGAAGTGAAATGACAACCTGTATGGACATAAAATGCTTCCACTGGTAGCCCTCACTTCCTCCTTCCCTGAACATTTTTCAGGAAATTAAAAAAAAAAAAGGTATTTTTCTACTTTTTTTGAACAAAAAGAGATTTAAAACCAGAAGACAATTGGGAATGGAAAAAATTTGTTCCAAGTAATCCCAAGAAAGCAGTGAACAAATGGGAAATATATCTCTGAGATATATTATTACTCAATACATTACTGAGTTGTACTTTTATTAATTATAGTTGTGGATTATGAGTAATATCACATCTTACTTTGACAGCTTTGCATTGCAGTATTGTGTTAACTTTTAGTATATTTGACTGTGTATTTGAAAGYATGGTAGATACAGTTAAGGACTTCTCTTCGTCACAAGATTGACTCAGGTCGATCTCTGCTTCTGCCTCTGTTTTGACTTCTGTCCATATTCATTGAAGTTAAGCTAAGAGTTTCAAGACGAATTGCTGGGAGTCTATATTCTTTTGACACTGAGTTAATACTACTAATGAAGCAGATCAAGGCTCACTCCATGCTGTGCTTCCTGGATTTGTTCCTCAGTGGTGTTGTCTCACACAGGCTAACCTAATTTATCTAACCCAGGTCAAGATGTGTGAGTTTAGTATGCATATGTATTAAATCCTGCAGCCCCAGCTGCCTGATCGGTCAGATCAAGGATCTGCAAGAACATGTCTTGGTTCCTTTCTCACTCCCTGAAGTTCACAGAAATCCTGTGGAAATCAGAATACAAGGAATGGGAGTGGTAGGTACCTAGGTCTCCCCCTGGAGTTTTGGGTGGGACTGGAGGGTGCCTCTCTGTCCCATGGCACAAACACGGCCTGAAATTCAAGGTAACAGGCACAATAAGATCTAAGGTTATGTCTCTACGGCAATCGCAAATGAGCTGTAGTGTTTTCGAGCAATCTTAATTCAGCTGAAATGTCAAACAACTGCGAAGTCATGCGACAGATGCATATACTAGTTGCTAGTCATAATTGCCTGTGACTAGCTGATAATGAAACTGGTAATAATTTAATTTTGTAAATTATTGATAMCTAAGATAACTAAATTCTAGCTAGCCCTTGCTTGCTTAAGCATGGTGCAAGAAGGTTTATGATTTTTGGACCCAAATATACATTAAGAAAATATTATTTTCCCTCTTTATTAATGTTGTGATGTTTAAAGCAATGTGTAGGATGTAAGAAGACTTTCCACTAGCAAGACTGAATTTTTGTGGCTGAATATTCTTCAGTGGTTTCAAAGACCAAGGAAGATTTGAAATATACTTTATGATGTTTTTGGTAATACAAGATTAACATGAGAGGAACCATTTTACATAAAATATATAAATATTTTTTTAATATAAAATCACAAGTTACTTTTAAATGTAGTCTAAATTGTACATTTGATTTACTGTATTCAGGTTAGAACTGTCTATTTAAATCATGATACTGTGTGGTGTCTCAGTCATTCATTTGGAGTTAGACCAAAAATAAGCCATATTTTTGCTCAAAACCAAAATGAAGTGATTCTAAAGGTCTATTTCCCAGATCATGCTTTCTTATTAGTAAGTGGATCATCTACCTTCGGTTCACAACCTTGGCAAACTGAAGAGCAGAGATATCTTTGCACATTGTGCCCCTATCAAAAGTAAGCTGTCCCTGTCTTTTTAATAATGGCTTACTTTGTAGTCTTCATGAATAAACATATTGCATCTCCTGAAGATGCAATTGCTTTTCCTGACACTCTTTTTACTTATTTTTTAGGCCTGTGCATCCTTATGCATGCATGAGGCATGGTAAACAACGTGTAGATTTATAGGATTTCTGAGCAGCAAAGTTTGTGCTAGATGCCAGCTACTGAGCACGTTTCTGTTTTATTGTTGTTATAAAGAATAGCTATTAGAAATGTTAATAACTTACAGCTCAAGCTGTCTAGAAATAACAATGAGGCAGTGCAGGCTGCTCTGTGGTTCTTTCATTGCCTCATCAAATCTATTTTCTTAATGTGGTTTTACAGGGTATATGCCTCTCTCTCTCTTTTTTTTTCTTTTAATTTGTTTCGCCACTGCTTTGTTCTGTTGTTTTATCTCTACAGTGTCTTATGCCTTGTAAGATAACGTCAGCAGGTATTTTCCAAAGATTAGCCCAAGAGGGACCAAGAAAGTAATGCTAGGAATAGTAAGCTGTATCATATCCTTATACAACTGAAGCATCTGATGAAGCTTCAGAACAGCTTAAAAGATAAAGGAACTTGAAAATGCTGTACGTTAAATCTTTTGCACTAAGGTGGATTAATTGCTTCCTTATTTATCATTATGTAGATGATCTGATATCCTTTTGTCTTTTTTAGTTAAAAGAATGACCTGCTAAATAGCCCATGAGAAAGTAAAGCTGATTGCCACCTTGCACAAGCCAAATATCTCATATATTTTTGGCATATTTCTCTTCCTTTTTTTTCCAGCATAGCTAAAGTGAACGGTCGTAAACGCATGCTTAAATGGGTTCTGAATATGGATGCATCTAACTACATACTTAAGCACTTCCTGATTATTAGAGCTTAAAGGAGTTGTTCCAAAGGTTACATAATTTTTGCACTATTCAAATATTAAACCAGTGTTCATATCTAGACTAGTATAYGAACCCTTCTTTTTCACATGCTCACAAAACAAGATACTTGTAACACATCAGAGGATTTTCAAACCCTTGCTCTGAAGGTCAGTTTTCATGGCTGAGGAATGAGTTTGATGTATTAAGACCCATCATGTGGAATTCTATCTACACAAATAACTTAACTGTCATAATTATGTATGTATAGTCATGTCACTAAACGTCTGAGATAACTGAGCTGATGAAGATATAGGAATTTTATTTTGGAAATCAGTGATAATACTGCAGAGATTCTGTAATAAAAAGGATAATCATAAGGATACCTGATCAGATAGATTGGTATAAAAATAGTGATATATTTAACCCATATATAAAAAATGTATTATGCATTATTAGAATATATTATATACATTGTCATTTCATTATTATTATACATTTATACATATATATATATATATTTTTTTTTTTTTTTTTGCATGAATACATGCAGACAAGCCTAAGGATGCAAAAAGGTGAATGAACCTACCCAGAAGCACGCTGGATATCACTGCAGATTATTTGTGGTCTAATATGACCTCAACATGGTTTCTGGGAAATATACCACTTAACAAAATCAGTAGTTATTTTTAGTCCTGTTGAAAGCATGGAGATGGTTACAATATCAAAGTGTAGAACAAAGACTCACATCTATTTTCTACATGACATACTATAGATGGTATCTAATTCTGATATTGCAGTCTGTCAATACCTTTGAGAGATTTGGAAAGGTGCTTTATGGAATCACTTTACTGAAAAGAATATGAACTCAGCTAATCACTTGAAGAGGAACAAAACATGTTCAGAGCGGACACTTTGAGCATTAAAGATCACGGCACCGGCACCTTTTATAAGCTACTGTAATGTAAAAAACTTTCCTGAATTTTACTTTCTTCATACCACTGTTAATGGTGTGGAGTTCACACAGAATTCAAGGGAATATACATTTTTCATTGTCCAGTGTAGTAGTGTGTTTGTTGTGCATTTGAAAGACAGAAAGAAACATATTCTTGCAAAAGTGAAAGAAATGTCTTAAAAGTATAAATAAATAATACCCCACAAATGTACCTGTTGTATTCCCAGTAGGGTATAATATTTTCTAATGAAAAAAGAATTCAAAATATCAAAATTTTAAATGGATTTTAGCTTTAAAAAAAATTGTGTGATTCGGTGCATTGTTTTTCTTCCTTTTTCCTTCTGCCAGCTTTTGCTTTCTTTACACTCATTTAAATTTGCATTGTGTATGTGTATATTTATATATGTATAATTTTCACTTCCATTATCTACAACAGATTTACATAAAGAAAAACAGGTTGTTTTTTCCCTAGTGAAAACACATTTTACTGTTTTAGGCACAGCATGACTTTTTTCAGTGCTCTTCTCCCTTGTTTTTTTTTTTTTTTTTTTTTTTTTTATTATGTTTTTTTTTTGTTTCTCTTAAAAAAGTATGTGATAATGTGCAGTCAGAGAGGGGAAATAAAAAGGAGAGGATGCTATCTGGAAAGTGCCTTTATCTGTAACCATTAGAAAGAAGGCATTTTCCATCGCAATCTGTATTTCCAGATGATTTCCTTTGTGCCATAAAAGCTAGGGATGGAAAAAGAGTTTTTAGAGTGATCTAGTCCATCTCCCTGCCATTGCAATTATTCCCTATTGTAAAATTGGACTGGCTTATCTAATGCAAGTTGGCTAGAGTAATGGAAATCTCATTACTTCTCATTGAGAGACAATTCCCAAAGTTTAATAGACCTCGCTCTTGGAAAGTACTGTCTTGGTTCTGAATTTTCAGTTTCATAATTTTATGCAGTTTACTCCTTGATATGTGTACTTGTAGAAAACTGAAAAAATTCCTTCTTCCTTGATATTCCTCATAGGAAGTTTTTAGACTGCTCATCGACCTTCCATACCTACCACATACCTAAAGCACATACATTTAGTTATTTTAATATTCCTCATCAGTCAGTCCTCACAATCTCTTAATCGGTCAATGCCCTTATTGGATGTATCAATATACCTTTTAGAAATAAATTATATCCAAATATAGCTCTATTTGTATGAAGGCAAGGGTATAATGTTTMTGCTCCATGAGACTAGACATGGAGGATTCAAAGTCACAGTGATGAACAGTTGCACATGGATAGATGTTTCATCCTCTCCAGTAGCAAAGAATATTGATCATCTTTACTCTCATGTAACTCAATGTCTAAAACTCTCTTGGCATTTATGCTTTTTAGTTTCTTCTGTTGCAGTTTTCCTTGGATGGATGGTAGGGAGTAATGAATTCCTAATTGTTTTGTTTTGCAAATTTCCAGTCACATTTTATTTTCTATGTGTCAAACCCCTCTTTACCTTTGTGCTGCTTCTCTGTCCTTGTTGCAGCATTTCCCAGTTTAGCTGTCAGTTTCATTAATGTGCTTTCTATTTCCCCTTGCAGAATGTTAATGAAGATGTCAAAACTACATTTAACATGAATGCGGGAAATATACCCTTTTTCAGCTTCTCACAACTGAGTGCATTACTATTTATCATTAGTCCTTGTCAAGATACCTTCAGGCAAGTTCTTAATGCTGACTTTATTTAAGCTTATTTTGAAGTACGCATGTAAAAAGGAGAGGACGCATGTCTATATGGTGACACTACTGATAGCTGTGGGCACACAAYCAATTATTAATAAAACAGAATTCATCTAAAGTATTCACCATGTAGGTCACCTACTACTAAAGGAACCTAAGATACAGAGGATGGGACTCTACTGTGCAATCTTTCAATGTAGGTCTGAAATCTGTTATAGATGAATATTAAAAGTATATATATATACTGTATTTTAAAAGTGGCCTGCAGCAAGTAGAAGTTTGTGAAGAAGATGTTCCATGAGTCCTTTCAAACTGCCTATTGTGTAGTCATATGTGACATTAGGGATTGAGAGTCAGCAGTTCAGGTCATCCCTCTATACGCCTTTGAGTTAGCCACATTAATCTATTCATATTCAGCGGCATGTTTCCATGCTAATATTGTCAATGACACTATGGAAATCCTTTCATTGCATGTGGAAATAGGCCATATAAGGTAAGGAGGYGAAGCTGTAGCTCTAGGTAAGTGAAGAAACCAATGCAATTCACATCTCTACAGGTTATTTTCTTCTTAAGAGAATCATTCAGACAATCTTCTGGATGTTTAAGTGACTGTGTTGATTCCGATGGTTCATAATACTGCAWGTCTGAAAATCTTCATACCAGTATTGTTAACTATCATATACAAATAGATTTAGCTAGAACTTCTTCTGTATTCAATGACTTACATATCCACAAAATCAATCACAATGGATTTTTAAAATGAAATCAACGGCCCAGAGGCAATTACAGCAATGCAGGYAGTATAAAATCCATGCATTCCATATTTGCAATCTATTTCTAAATAGCTCCTGAGCCATGGATGCAGTGTGCATTACTTGGCGCTGAATCATCTAGTCTAATACAAAGGTGTTAAGAGGTCTTCTTTTTCCAAAACTAATATTTTTCCAGAGAAAAGTAAATTAGGTCTTAATTGAGAATGCATGACTCTTCTTCTCATCTGAAGGCTTTCTCATCTGAAATGATAAATGGTTTCAAGTCAYCATCCTTGGGAAAATGATTGTAAGGCGAGGCAATAAGAGTGGGCCATTTTGCAAGGGGAAGGCAAACCAGAAGCTGAGAGCACCAGTGAGGTCGGCAGAGGCAACGTCCTTCGGGGACAAGAGGACCGTCCTGCAGAATCTGAACAAGAAGCACTGAGTGGATGCAGTGATGATGACTGGAGCCACTCAACACCCCAGCAGCTCCCAGCAGGAGCAGCTCCCAGGCAAGGAGAGGCATCAGCAGCTTCTCCCTGCTCACTTGTGCACAGCTTTGCCACCTGCCCTGAGCTCCAAGCTTGTAAATGATGCTTTAACATCAAGCCCAGAAGATACAAGTCCTCAGTTTATTCATGGCACAAGCAGGACCTGACAGAACCAATGCAAGCACAGGACCTTGTGAGACCAGTGTGTCAGCCTTAAACTTAACAGATTATCTTTTGGGCTCAGAGTAATTCATATATTGTGTCATTGCTCTGCTGAGACTGCAAATAAAAGTTATTGTTTGAGAGGTGGTTGGGGAATTTTTGAACATTTTACCCGACAGTGCTTACTAGATTACAACTTCTAGCAGTTGTTAACTCTAGCTAAATCCTAACGGCAGCTCCACCAGGACTATCTTGTGACAGCTGTTACCCCATCCCCTGCTGTAAGTCTTCCAATGATGGTCAATTTTTTTCCTTAAACTATGCCACAGGAAATACATTATTTTTGATGAAATATTGTACTTTCCTTGTTAAGAACAGAGCATGTATTTGCTGAGGTAAACAGCTCCTTTAGAAATGCATATTAAATTTGGTAGCCTCTTTTCTGAAACATGTATTACTAGGATAATTCTGATAACAGATGACATGTTTTACTGCAGAAGCAAACATGTTCCAGTTCTGGTTTTGCTGTCTAAGTAAAAATAAAAACTGTTACTATGTCTTTTTAAAATATGTGAAAAAAAACATTTTTTTTCACAAGTTGTCTTGCAAGATTTAGTTAATTAAAAAAAAATAAATAAAGGGGGGGGGGGGCAGGAAAGGTGAAGGTTTGCAGCCTAAGCATTAATCCATCGCATTGTATAGCTAGAGTTTGACCTTTAAATTCAGAATATGGGATGAAGGTCAGAATAGTTAAATTTTCTATTACTATTTTTATAATAAACATTGCTTGTATTAACAGTGCATATGAAATCATTGTTTTATATAAGAACAACACTATGTCCCCCATTACTTGCCAATGGTACACACAAGAAGGACTGGTTAATTGGTAGAGAGGTTTCAGCATGGTGCTTGTGAGGCTAGTGGAAAAAAATATCTTAAAAGGTGATTGAATAGTAATAATACAGAAAGGGCTTGCAGCTTTGTATATATGTGAGAGAGAATCAAATYGACGAACTTATGAGAAAAATATAAGGGGTGTGAACCAGAGTACAATGATCAAGTACCGTACAGGTGCCAATTTACAGAAAAGTCTTCAGACTTCGAGCATTTGCAAAGAGCCACCCAGTCTCACTCAGATGGAGTGGCTTCCTGCTTAGGATCAATGGCAGAAATGATCTCGGGATGACTAGCAGTATCTGAAGAGTTTTCTAAATGTGGCAAATGATTTACCGCAAAGATTTTCTATACTTTTCTGAAAATATTGTGAAGARTTTTTAAAATCAAAGCTAGTACTCAAATCTATTAAGAGCAAAACTAAAAAGTTCAGACCAGAGATACTTAACCGTTCTGTAGATTGTATGATTTTTCTTTACCAAAAGGAGTTGAAAGGTGAGAAATCTTAAAGTATMGATAGCTTTAAAATTCTGGTACCACAGACAGTAGGAGTTGACGTAACAATTAAAAATCTAGCAATAAAATGCTAAAGAAGAAGAAGAAAAATATAGTGGAGTGAGAGAGTAAAAATTAGGAACAACTTATAAACCAGTTACAGGGCTATAGTTCTTATTGTATGTAGTCTTGTCTCATTGCATACTTGCTATATTTGATCTGATAAAACATTGAGTGTCACTTCTTCTACYAGTGAGACAAATTTTTTTGTCTGCATCTCATTCCCTGCATTCTATACGAAGGTATAAAGGTGTGCCTCTATTCAAAACATAGTATTGGCAATTGTTCTATAAAGCCTTGAAGGGTGGGACCCTGTGCACTTTTTGTCTCCATCTGCAAGCCAGAGTTCCATTTATAAATTATTATTATAATAATAATTTATAATAATATAAATTATTATTAGAAGAGATAATCCATGCTATCCTTCTTTCTGAGTCTTTTAATATAACCCTTGTTTTTTTAACTGATATTTAAGCCCTATTACTGAAATTATATGTACACGTGTTTGATCTTAAATAAGATTATAGGATAATTCCTATACGGAGTTTGGAAGGGATCTCACATGAATACTCCTATTATCTTCAACAGCAATTTTTTTTTGAATATTGATATGGCACAACTAAGAACATATGGGTTAACGCCTTTAGGCTGTGCTTTTTTTTGTTTAATATTGATGTATAACACCTGAAAGGATTAATTTATCCTTCTGTATYAACTTGCCTTGAGATCTCAGAATATCTTGACCACTTTAACATTTTCTTTCATTCCAATAGGCAAATATTCTAGAACTATATTTCTCCATTTTCTTTGTCAATTGCATGACACAAACCACCAAAGACAAATTCTGAAGTTGTATGAGTTTTCTTAATCTTGATTCATATTATAAGTCTGAAAACCCATTAAGGATTATATTAGAATAATTCAATTGTAGTTGGGCTGTCTGATAAATTCATTGCAAACAGCAGAAGTCTCACTTTAACTCAGATGAGGTAGATGAAAGATTCATTCCTAATTATTGTGTTCATTATTTTAATCTTTAATTGCATATTCATTAATTAGAAAGTTTCAGGCATCTGTAATGATGACTTAAAACACAGACCATTAAGAAATGTAACAGTGCATTAAATTTTGCTTGTTATGTAGATGATTATAGAGGTCAGAAATAGTTATCTATTTCATAAAGTACATAGGAAACATGCTGTTCGACTCTGTACAAAACCGGAAGGTTAATTAGCAGTTCTCAGTCTCATATTTTAATAACTCACTCCTCCTTGTCCAGAGAAATAGTAAACAAAGGGGAGCTGATTTAGTGTTTGCTAATATGGTAACCACTCAAAAGATTAAGCTTACCAAAACTCAGTAATCATTTTTGATCTTCTAAACTGATGATAATGATGTCTCTTTACATAGACTGGCTGTCTACTGTTTATGGCAGCAGATATCTGTAGTGTCTGTGGCTGGGTCTTTTTCTGCTCATTAGTTGAAGATAAAGGTAGAATTAAGAATTAGATGTCTCTTTATAGCTTTGTTCACGTAATCATCTGTCTGCTTAGTAAAAGTAGTGGCCTCATTTAAAATCAGGTTCTCAACATGAATATATAAAAAATATAGAATCATTGAATATCATGTATTTGTTTGCAACAAAGAACATTTTTTACCGAGCCTCTTTGGTTTAATGATTTGAGATACAGTCTTAAAGAAAATGTATAATCTCAATCATTCTGTAATGCTATTCTCCATCATCTACGGYGTCATGAACATTTAGGTAAAAGGAGTGTGAATAGACTAAATTAATGTCCCGAATACCTCTTCCATAAGAAGTCCTACCAACATCAACAAGTCTTTGTATATAGCTCTACAGACAGGATTATGTCTTCAGGATGAAGTCTAACATTTTGTCAGAGAGTCCTTCCAAATCATAACAAAAACACCCAAACTATTAGCACTTGAAAAACACAAAAAGGGCTTTGACATTTTAGACTTCTTAGAAAATAAATTAAAACTTTGTAAACTGTCTTTTTTAATTAGGAAAACTCAGTTGTGCTGTGCAGTGCCAAACAGAAAAAAAAAAAAAAAAATCTGCCATCTGCCTCTCTAAGGTTGCAGGTGGGTCCTGGTTTTTAGTGTTGTTCTTAACCCCSTGGCTTTTCTGTGTCTTTTAGGTTTCAGGAACCTTAGCTCCCCTGGGAAAACCTTTCTCTTTCTATCCTCTCCAAAGCCTTACTGAGGCCTCTCATGATGGTACCAGTCTCACTTCTGCTGTTAGATCCCTGCTTGCTGGAGGTCTGCAAATCTGTCCCAGAGTTGCTCTGGCTGCCGGAGCTCAGCTCTGGTTGCCTCGGGGAGGCACACGCTGCTCCCCTCCTTCCAGAGGGCTCCAGCCAAGGCGACACGCAGTGGCCAGGACAAGGTAAGCTTTCTTTTCTTGTACCTACTCACATTCCTTTAGTGGACTGGAGAAGACAACAAACAATAAACTTCAGGAAAACCCAATAGGGTACTTCTAAGAGTTACAGCAAAGTTAATGTGGCACCTAAATAATTTGAGGTGTTATAATCCTTAGAATCATAATCTGTTTTTATTTTTAGTCCAACTTATTTCAAATTAGTTCAATAAAATCTAGAGCTGTAAGATAATGCAAATCCTTATTGTTCCCAAAGAAAGACAAAAACTTCTTGCAATCTATCCAAACACCTCTTTAGATAAGATCAAAAGACTAGAGGATAAAAAGTTTCCTAATAAACAATTTCCAGGGAAAACATATCGGAATGCACAGGTTGTGTTTCATTTTTGTTATGTTTTACTGGGCTATGCTCCTTTGAACCTGGGCATCACAAAGTTATAACTGCCTATTCTCCTCCTCTCGACTACAAGAAACCTTGGAGCAAGGTGGAAATTCTGTTGAGGCTGGGAGCTGCTCAGGAAGAGCTTCCTGATCAAGACAGCCAAAGGCTGAGACAAGCAAAGAAAGGAGCTTGGTAGGTTGCAACGAAGGGCAGCAAACCAGGAAGGAGGGCTTTTGGAACCCATATTTATTAGTTGAGGGGACTGTTCAGAGTGYACTGCTGCCTAAAGAGCCACAGAAAGGTTGCCGATATAAAAATAAGAAGGACTGAAAAGACTTCAGGGATACAATGATCTGGAGTGGGAATCCTCTTACCTCTCTTCTTCCTCGTTCTGAGGTTTCTCTGTTTTAAGAAGTTACCAGTCCTAAGCAGCTGTTCAAACAAACATGTAGAACTTGGAAGTCTATTGTATTTATTTATTTAAGTGGTTGGCCTAAGAATCAAAGATCTCAAGGTCCTGTCACACCAAAGATATGTGCCAGTGAATCCGCAGGGAAGAGGCTATCTCCTGGTTACTGATGGTGCTATTACTACTACATAGTGTATAGACTACGACTTTTTTCTTGTCATTCTTTTCAGGTTAGAAGGAATACTCCCTAGGATGCCTTCCTAATGYAGGAAGACTCTGGGTTTCTGGGCCATATAGACTCATTTCTTTTCCCTTATTGAAAAACTAGTTTATTACTGCTCAGGCTTCTAAACTACTAAGTATTTAAAAATTCATTTTATACTATAATGTGTATCACATTTAAAAAATAAATGTCAATCCAGCACCTCTGTTCTCTAGACAAATCTATTTGGCACTGATTTAGGGAAACACACCTCAGGCCTGCAGAATAGCTAACACAAGAGTTGAGACTGTCTGAGTTTCTCTTCAGCCTCACGCTATTCTGTTCACATTTACTCTGAGTGAAACAGATGTTAGCTTTAATTGTTTTTGCTTCCAGAGAAATAAAACATTTTGTGTCACTATCTATTGTAATTCAGGACAGGCTCGTTCTTYAGAGATACTAAGCGCTAGTTTTAGAATATTGAATACTGATATATGACTAAATACTGATATATAGGGGAAGAGAACCTCTATGAACTCGCTTATTTCCCTGAGCAACCTACTTAACTGATCTTTTTCTGCTTTATACTCTTGGTATTTCTGCATCTGATAATAGCATGAATTCTACAGAACTTACTCCATTATTGCATATTGTGCTGCTAGTGTTATCTGTGGCTATTTGGAAAGCACTATCCATCCAGATGCCGTAGTTCAATATCTTATGAATATATTATCAGTCAGACTTACATAATAATCARCATCGAATAGTATCTTGTTGAAAAATTCAAAGTTAAGGTGTTTGCAGTCTTTCAGGAGTGTGGTAGATGTAAAGATACTGCTACAAAGTAGCAGTATTAAAAAACATTTGGGAAAAAATATTGTTATGGACAGAAACTTAAAGATTAATTCCATTCTCCTGAGTGATGAACAATTAAAAATCAAGTCTTAAAAAAAAATAAAATATTCATAGTACAGTGTTTGTATTTAATACTTCACCTAGTGAAAGCACCTTACTTAAGTGATCCATGCTCCCTTGATTTCTCCAGTATCCTTCTGTTCCTTCCCTCCTGGATCTCATCTTTGATTTCATCTGTTTTTCTTATGGCCCTGATTTGTTTATGAAGCCACTAGATCTATTCGTTAATATCACTAGCACCTTCTACCTGATGCTTACATCCTCGCAGTACATCGTAGGTAGTACTGGTTGTTGAACTGGGAGTCTGAAAGCAGTGTTACCGTGGTTCCCGGTTATCCCCTCCTGCTGCCTCTCCGCAGGAGGTGGGTGAGGTGGTCGATCAAACCTCCAMGCCCTGAATAGCCATCGCAGACGTACCGTCTGTTACCACGTAATGACATCCTCAGGTGTTCAGCTGCAGTCCTTAGCTGTTCGTGGAATTATTCCATAAAACTATGTTTCTCTGCAATATGCTTTTTAACATTTTAATGTTGTGAAGTAGCATCGCATTAGGTGGCTGTCTGACATATGGTAATTGCAGTCAGCTCTGCATGTAACGTTCTCATTTCAAGGGAGCTAATAAAGTTAATTATTCAAAATCACCAAGCATACCATTAGTAGCGTTGTGGATGGCTTTCTGACTTCTTCRATCACTTATATCATTCAATATCCCACATACATCTTCTCTAGGACTTCTGTTTCATGATGTTATACATCTGCTCCATAGTTCACGCCAAAGAAAATCTTTGTATTAACGCTGCATGCTAAAGCACTCTCTGAGCAATTTAAAAGAATATTTCATAAGGAGAAGACGTACCCTTCATTGTAAACTAGCATAATAATTACTTTCAAAATTTGTATATATGATTTTATATGAAACTTTTGCTTTCTAATAATGCTGTGTTTTATCATTCTTGCTGTTATTTTCCCTTTAAGATAAAGSTTTTATAGCTGAATCAAATAGGGACATTCAAATCTTTGGAATGAAAACATGAGAAGAATGATCATGAACAATAAGTTGACTATGAGCCAGCAATGTGCCCTTGTGGTCAATGGTATCCCGGGGTGCATTGGGAAGAGTGCTGCCAGCAGGTCGAGGGAGGTGATCCTGCCCCTCTACTCAGCCCTGGGGAGGCTTCATCTCGAGTACTGTGTCCAGTTCTGGGCTCCCCAGGACAAGAGAGACATGGAGCTGCTGGAGAGAGCCTGGCAGAGAGGATGATCAGAGGGCTGGAGCACCTGCCCTGTGAGGAACGGCTGTGAGAGCTGGGCCTCTTCAGCCTGGGGAAGAGAAGRCTGAGGGGGGATCTGATCAATGTGTACAAGTACCTGAAGGGAGGGTGTCAAGGGGACRGGGACAARCTCTTTTCAGTTGTCCTGTGTGACAGGACAAGAGGCAATGGGCAGAAATTGAAGCAYRGGAAGTTCTGCCTGACCGTGAGGGGGAATTTCTTCCCTGTGAGAGTGACGGAGCACTGGACCAGGTTGCCCAGAGAGGTKGTGGAGTCTCCTTCTCTGGAGATCTTCAAGGCCCACCTGGATGCAGCCCCGTCTAACATGCTCTAGGTGACCCTGCTGAGAGGGGCRGTTGGACTAGATGATCTCCAGAGGTCCCTTCCAACCTTACCCATTCTGTGATTCTGTATTATTTGTCATTATACTAAATGTATAGAGAAAAAGCAAGTAAATTTAGAATATTAGTTCTTTGTGACAGGAATTCTTCATTGCATTTGTACAGTACCTGACTCTGTCTGCTAACAAAAAAAGGCCTTTTCTGATTTTTCTAAACATTTTCAAAATGAAGGGAAAAAAGTAGGTAAAAATACTTGGGAAGGCGCTTCTTTCTCCTTTATGTCTCTCATAAATTCAGAGTAATTCAATGATTATTGCTGTGGCAGGCAAATGTTCTGCTTATATTTTTAAGACAAAGTGTAATTTGTTATTATGGCACTGTCTGTTTTAATCCACTGGAATTAATGCAGTATATTTGAGTGAACATAGTGAGCTACAGGTTAGGAGGGTTATAATAATGAATTCTTTATGTCTTCTTGGCTATAGGAACTATCAAAAAAGGATTTTACAGGCAGCACTTCTCACACTAATGCATTTACCTGTAAGTGCTTCTTCCCCTAATTAACCTACTGTGAGAAAAACTTAATTCTAGTCAGGCTCCACTTTTACCGTTGTASTTTTATGAGACAAGGGTAATTACACTGCAGCAAACTACCATAATTACCAGCTAGTGCAGTGCACAGAATTGATATATTCAGACAATAGATATAAGTAACAAGGTACAACCTGGTAGAAAATGTTTTATACTTACCAGGTAATTTATTATTAATGATACTTGTCTGGTATCTCTTAGGGTTATTTTGTGAATTTGTGTTAAAAGATGGCTTTCAAAATCCTGCTCCACATMCTTAGCAGCTTCAGAAGTAAATATCTATAACCCACAAATGAGAGAGAAGGCAGTATAAGTCAGTGATCAGATGAGATTGTTCAAGAAACATCACACTCCTTGTGGTTGGAGTAGTCTGGCTTAGGGAAAAGGCTTGATAAATAAAGGTGGCTTCTAATGTGAAATATTTCTCTAGCTTTCCCTGCAATTGGAGGGAAAATGAATAAAAATTTGAGGTGGGACAAATTTTCAAAATACAACTTTGAACTGTGATCTCAGTCCATGCTGAAAACCTAGAAATAAGAGATCTTATGCTCTTGATCTTGATTTGACTTTGTTTTCATTTAAAAGCTATTCAAAATTTAATAGCACTTTTCGAGTTGAAAGATTATGACAGTTGAGCTTTCACACTGCRCTTGAACTGCACTGAGTTAGCTTGAATCACTCTCCAGCTTTTGCTGATTTATTTAGTACATTACTTGACTGCATTCTCCAGTCTGATAGACACAGCACAAAACCTCTTGATTATTTTGTGACACTCTGTAACACTCAGGGCCAGGAATTGCTGGGTTGTAGGTCCTTGTGGGCTTCCCTAGCTTTTGCTCTCTGAACTGCTACTGTTGAGCAGTCATTTTTGTTAAGAACAAGCCTACAACAATAATCTTTGACCCTTTTCTGAGTTAAGRGGACTCCAATTCTGCTCCACAGTCTTGGACCTTGTTTCCTGCCTCCTAGTAGGAATAAGTCCTATTCCTGCTCTGTCAGAGTCTTAGCAACCCTCTCGCTCTGTTTTCCTGCACTCCTCAGGGTGCAGCTGGTCAGTCAATTATTCCTAGGAAAGCTTTTCAGCTCTGTCACACACACACACACACACACACACACAAAATAAGAGCAAAGCAAACCCAGAATATAATCAACGTGGAAGAACGTATCTGCAACAACTATTTGTAATATAAATGACAATATATTTTATCTTCCTGTCCTCTATTCACATTCACTTACGGATTCATATCATTGGGTACTTAATTGAGAGAGTTTCYTTTCAGTAAAACAGGGACACTACTGCTTAGCAATGAAAAATATTTCTTTATAACCTTGAGCTGTGTTCAGTTTGGYTTTCATTTAGCAGAACAACTTGAGGAAGGTCTGTGATGAATATTACACCTTAGCCCAACCAAGGCTTTCTGTCCAGCCATTAAGGTATGTTCCTGCGTGTTGCACACCATAGTGTATGCTGGGATTTCAGTTCCTCCCCSCAATAGGTCCACACCTCCCATTTGGGAGGCACAGCAGCCTCTCCTTTGCACGAAAATAGGAACAAAACAGGAAAAACATGGATGGCTGATGCACATCTAGATCTTGCCCTRCTTTGGAGGTAGTTCTCAGCTGAGGTGCTTCCAGGTACTGTGGTTTTAGACAGCCTCATAATACCTGAATTTTTTTTCTCTTAATATGTTYGCAAAAGGATATTAAAATGCCATTTCCCTCCAGATCATAGTGATATCAATGTCATTTTTTCAGATTGACTACAATATATCTGTGGTCCTAGGTAAAAATACACACACATATATATATGTGTGTGTATACACACATATACACATATGAAATTGTTTACATAGCTAAATGTTAAAATTCCCTTCCTATAGATTTTTTTAAACAACATCATAAACTTTGTTTTATCCCACTACTGAATCCTCTCAACTATATGAAAATTAAAAAAAMAATCTATTTATTTCTAAAGATTGATAGAGTAATTTATACATAATCTTATTAAGATTTATAAAGTAGCATTACTTCATGYCTATAAGATTTTATTAAGCTTTATCCTAAGGGATTCATACATACACTAGGACTTGGTAACAAATTCTCACAGATGACAAAAAATGGTGATTAGGATGTACGTTGTTACTTTAATTTTAGAAACCTTTTTTTTATAAATTAAAATTATCCTCCAAAAATGTAGATATCAGCAATTCAATAAACTGACAAAGAAAGACCTCAAAAGAATAACTTTCTATCATATTTTCTTTATGATATTTGGCTCATGTGTAACATTAAATATTTTAAGATTATGACTGTTTATTTCCTCCTTTTGCCCTTGAATAGAACATAAAAACCTCCATAACTGAAGTAAAAATATATAACTAGAATATAACTAGAATATAACCACACAAAAAAATTAAGCAGTAATTGCATAAGTTCAATTAAGCAGTAATTGCAACTGAATAAGTTCCTTTCCTCTGTTCTTTGAGCAAAAATGATAATCTTACAGTTAATAATATAATAGTAATATAGTTTATAACTGACTAATTGAAAGCACTGCTCCAATGTCATGTYCATATTGAAGGAAAACAGAAAATTCCTAAGTAAAATAGGTTGATTTTGTTTCACAAAACATAACCAGACTGATTGGTTTTACACRACCCAGATTTTAGCAAGCTTTAGAGCCTTGGACATCATGGGCACTTCTGTGGAACAAAGAGCAGAATAGAACCACCACCAGCGCTGCTCACGGAGCGCGGGTTCATGCTGCCCTGCACAGTCTGGAAAGCACACAGTGTTCTTCTGCTTTCTGTTATTTGCTTCTGTGAATGTAGTTTCCATTTCCATGCTTTGGATAAATATGATCAGTCCTTACTCTGTAATGTCTTCAATCCCTTTAGTAACTCAGTGTACTTCCAATTTTTCTACAAAAATATATCTTTCAAGAAGTAGAAGGGAAATCAAACTGTTACAAATTGCAGGAAATAACTCAAATCAGGATTGATGGAGTCATTAGGACTAATTCGAGAATAGAGTCATTAGGACTAATTCTAGAATAGAGTAGTTGTTGACATTCCTTGTCAAAATGTAATATTCAATCTACAAAACTGCTTTTGACAGTTCATTTCTATATTTTATACTAGTTGTGCCAACTGCTAGAGAATAAGTATCACTTATGTCAGCATTTAGCTGATTTTGGAATGAGATCGCTCATTAGAAAACTACTGGCTCAAATATATTTTAAGATAAAAGAACTTTTCCCTCTCTTCACCCATTACCAAAGGTTAAAATTATTGTTTTATGTCTTAAATAAGATCCTCATACCAATTTTATTGTTTATGTATTATGATCCACATCACAATAAATATCAACAGAAATTATACTATATAAAAAATTTTGTTCTCTGTCATGGTCACAAGAGCTGAACAAAGAATGAGAGACTTCAAATATTTTTTCAGCCGTGCAGTATTGCAACAGGTTAAGGACGCAATAAGATGATCAGGGTAAATTTGCAATTCTATTCCCATGTTAGCTGGAATTTTCSCTGGGCATTGAAAGATCAATCTGATGATTGCAGTGTTGATGCCAAAATTCCCATTAACTTTCACGGCTTGTGACCAAGGTCAGAAGTCATAAAATTGCAAATTGTCTAGAGTACATCTTTGTCTAGGTTGGAATCAAAATTATACTATGACTTTTTTTTATTAAACCTTAATTATATTTTGATCTCAAATCCTAAACTGTTCAGCTTATGTGTTTGCAGCATGCAAGTAATCATTTTGTTATCATCTCCCCAAAATATAAATACTTATGTGACTACACTTCTCTCACTGTTCTTGATATCTGCTAGATTAAAAAGAGCACATGTATTTCAGCGGAAAGCTATGTTTATCTTTATAGCAAAGCCCACCAAAGCAAAACTTTGTTAACAGCTCCACCAAGGACTTAAAACTTTTATGACTGATGGAAGATTTTTTCACATTTCTTGGAGTAAATATGAGATGATTTATGACTTCATTTCAAGGCTAGAGAAGGTTGTTATGWTGCTGTAATTTTTGTAAAGGTTTGACTTTTGTTTAAATTTTAAATGAAGTAAAAATTTGGAATTGCAAATAATTGTTCTTCCTTAGGGAAGCTTTGCTAAGTGTTTGTTCCTGTTGTTTGTGTCATCTCTAATCAACATAGTAACAAAGGCTTGTCCAAGGCAATTTTACTATGCAATCAAAGATTAGGGCTGTAGACAGTTATCTGTGACTATCTCAATAACTTCACTTAGCCCTCTTCTGTATTTCCAAGAAGTGTGGTGTTTTTGAAAGTCTGTGGGAAGAAACAATCACTTGGCAATGTTCTGGCCAAAAAAAAAAAAAAAAAAAAAATTTAGGACATAAAAAATTCTTACATTGTAAATTTTCTATCTTCCTTTTCAAATAATTCACTTATTTCTAGTGAGAATACATACATATATATACACACGCACAACGTTTCACATTAGTCTAATTATATCTTTGATTTCTCTTAGTAACTCCTTTAAATGGTACTGAAAACGCGATCTGAAAGTGCTGATGTACCTCACATCATGGTTGGTGTTCATTGCATGTCCAGTTCAGAAATTATGCGACTGCTATGGATCTCACTTGGGGAACTTGGTTCTTTGTTTCAGACTTTAAAAGATTCATGTTTTTAGCTTTGCATGCACCTGCTATGACCTCTGCTGACAGGGAAATAGTTTTTGTGAGAGAGGCAAAATATTTCTCCTTCATTCCCAATTGCAAGGGTTAGGAACATGCAAAAATGTCAAACTCCTGATAGCATAATATGTGTTTTGTTGTGATCCTAAGATGTCAATCATCCAATTCTTAATAATCCATATACAAAACAGATGAAGAAACTTCAAATAAACAAGCAAAGTCAAAGGGCAGAGATATCTARTAGATTTTTGCCAATAGAACTTGTATGAATCTCTATTATTGCTAGAGATGTTAGAATTTTCAGGGATAGTTGTGATAYACTGAATTTGATAAAGACAGAAGGGATGTGTCTACTTGGAAAGATATGTGCCTACATAAGATTACAGGCAGATGGAATGGCAGATGAAGCAGATCAGCAGGCTTGCTCATCCTCATGTGCAAAGAAAGCCTGAGATGCAAGATGAGATGCAATACTATAAAGATGATTTACAACACCTGACTTGGCTTGAATCAGAAAAAAAAGATGAGAAAACTCAACAGTGAGGTGATAAAATACAAAAAGACCAATGTTTAAGAAGTCCGTGCATGTGCTATCTATATRATATTCTTAAATACTCTAAATGTCCTAGGTTAAACAGGTAGTACAAAGCACAGCCTGAAATAAATAAGAGTAAGAACCTGGARTAAATGTGCCATATCATCTATATAATGTGTATTTCTGATAACTTCAGAGTTAAAAATGTTAATTTCATCCATTTAGTTTATGACACTGTTCTCCTATTTCTACATAAATACAAATGGAAAAATAGTCYTCAACTGGATGGATAGAGAAAGCTAAAAACATTAATTGTGATATTTTCTTTAATAATTCTATGTCTGGAATCAGAAAGTTATGCAATTAAATCACTCTTCTTCACTAGTAGAACTAAAACTCAGCAAATGAAAATGTRTGGAGAAAATTCTTCAGTTTATCTAACACTATACAATTATAATCTATTTTATTCTGTTACAATTGTTTTTCTTTTATGTGCTACTAGTTAACACAGAACTCTCTTGCTTCTAGACTAAGCAACTTTACTTGGCTGAACTTCTGTTCAGCCATCAAGAACTTGACTTTTCATGTCACTGCCCTGCCACAGACTGTATTTGATCTTAGGCATTCTGTTTTCAGGTATGTGTGTGGTGCAGCCTTCCACCTGCAAAACAGGAATAACAGATTATCTRTCAGACTCAAGTGCTGCAGATGTAAACCAGTTCAATCCCATACAATGTTCTGAGACTAATAGCTAACGTTTTTAAGAACCTCAAATTGACTGTGTGTCTTTGAGCATGGTTATGTGAACAAAAAATAGCAAGGTTCTAGTCTCCAGAAACTTCCCAGAAAAGATATTGCGGTGCTAAGGTGTTCTGCTTCAATAGCATAAACAAAGGTAAAGAAAAACGTGCCGTGTTGAACAGCAAATTAATAACATTTGTTTCAGCTTCATTTGACCTACAAAGCCGGCATTTTAAGGCTAATGGGTGGCTCGAARGAGCCATGTGATAGAATGTTAGTCAGAGGGATATGAGGAAGGTGGCGGTCAGCTCTTTCGATGCCTCTTCCCAAATTGCTTTTATGCCACATACCGGATTGAGTATTATGTATTTCTACAGTATTTCTACCATTAGGAAGGTAGATTTTCCTTTATATTTCTAGCTCCCATCTAGAGTGAAGTACTTGTTGGACTTCCCGTGGCGAAATCAAAGGTAGAGACGTCTGTAGAGACAGACATTAGAAAGAGACAAGCAGGGCTCTTGCAGAGGATTAGGTGCTGGACAACAAGGTGAGTAAYGGGGCAAGCAGGAAAGAGCCCGTTATATCTGTCTGCTGTCTATTTATTGCCAGACTTTTCTTTGTTTATCCTTCCTAAAATACTTTTCTATGTTGTGAGATTCCAGGTGACTTTGGAAGGTGAACTTAAGCTACATTAATTCTATCTCTGAAGRTATGATTATTGGTTTTTGGAGATGAAGAAACTAAACCTTAGACTATTTTATTAAAAGCAAAAGGCTGTATTTTGGAGGAAGAAGTTTGTTCTTCTTTTTCAGTTAAGCATTTGCATGGTTAAACCTTAAATGTTGCAGCAGAGATTATGATTTTAAGGCCTTCACTTAATATTAGAAAGCTATATTGGATGAAGAACTTGTCAAAAAAAAATGGAAAGACCATTCTGATGCTGCAGTTTTCAAGTTCACCAGTGATTGTAATCTCCCTTTGCAATGACAGATTATTTGGATATGTTTGCTAAAATAATCAACAATGAAATAGTTAATACTGCAGAGCAAGAAAATTGTTGAGGATTGTGATGAACAGAGGTGGCAGYTGGGGACCTGAAGCAGTCCCCAATGCTTAATGAAGCAGTTTTTGTTGTGCTTCTGCTTTTATTTGCTCTTTCCTGGTTAAGAAGTGCTCATACTTTTCACTTAACTGTTTGCTAATTAAGGAGTGGTTGGGCCTTTGTTGGAGAGCCTGTTCTAACTGTCCCTGAGGAGAATCATCAGAAGAGTGTGGTAAACAGGGATCTAGCAGTTAACAGAGCAATTTTGCATGGAAGGAAGCACAAAGCAGAGGGATGGGGCAAAGGAGAAGATGGGGGCAGAAATRCTGTGAGAGATAAGGAGGGGTAGCCCAATGATGGCACAGTTCTTTCCAGCATCACCCCTTTTYGACACTCAACCCAGACTAAGCTTTAGCGTGGATGTAGCTGTTCAGGTCTTAGACTGCAGGCATTGCCTGATGCCTCTTGTTGGGCTGGGGTCAGTGGCTGGCCTCACTTGTGGGAGGTGTGATCTAATTAAYGTGCTGAGGCACTAGATGAAAGAGCTGTGGGAGGAAATGAGCTGACTAGGTAGCCTTAGGGTTGATGAACACCATCAGAGACTTTACAAAGACCCTGCAAAGACAAGATCTCAAACTCTGCATTGCCTAGAAAGGGCAGACTGAGGCTTGAATGAGTTGTAGATGGAGACTTCCAGGATGGGGAAGGCTGGAAACTTGTACTGTCTGGCAAGAGAAAGAAGGCCCTTTTTCACCTGCAGCTGTCCAGTTACAGAATAGTTATAGTGCCTTAAGAACAGGTGAGAGGGAACAAGCTCCATCAGGAGTGATATCAGAGCCAGCTCAGCCTGAACCATGTGTATGAACCAATGATCCATCCTGCACAAAGCAAAGGTGTGCGTCTACTGACCTCACTTGCCACACAAGATTTGTTGCTTGCCAGTGTTCTGATATGYAATGATGAGAAGAGCATATCAAGGGTGACTACAGAGCTCTGAGCACAAGGACAAAGGGCCCAGGGACCCGACGATGTTCTCATCAATCCTCCCAATGAAGGGGAAAAACTTAGGGGGGAGGAGAGGCATCCTATGGGTCAGCAACTAGTATCACAGGCAGAGCACCACCTCTTGTGACAAGAGTCCTATCAGAGAGAGAAGGCTGAGAACAGATGAGATCCWTCTGCTAAAGTATGGTAATAACATCTTTGTGAACAGGCCTGTTAACCAATCCAGTGAGAAGGGTTTCAGACTGGAGGAGAAATGTTGTCCAAAGCCTGAAATTGTCTTCAGAAGAAGTTCCAGGATAAGGGGTACATGGTGAGAGGAAGGACAACTTGATGGGATAGGCTCTAACCTTTCCATGTAAAAGTAGCATGACTGGGAACTAATCCCAAGTCCTGGGCATGAATGCTTGCAGTATGGATATCAAACAGTAGGAATTAGGCATCTCTGTATTGAGGCACAGCTATGAKCTCATTGGGATTACAGAGACATAGAGGAATGCTTCACAGAATGGAAGTGCAGTAATGAATGGATACAGTGTCTTTAGGAAGGACAATCTGGGAAGAGGAGGAGAAGCATCACACTGAGCATGGAGCTTTCCCTTGGAGAGGGTTATGAATGGACTAAGAATTCATGCATGAAGGTCAGAGGAAAAAAACAGTAAAAGTGACATTGCAGTAGGTATCTAAAATAGCCCACCCCAATCAGAAAGAGGAAATGTATAAAACCTTCTTCAGGCAGGTAGAGGAAGCTTCRTGAATATAGGTTCTGGTTCATCTGGAGAATGTTATTCACCCCGACATCTGCTGATAGAGCAATGTGGAAGGGAGAAGTAGTCCAAGAGATTTCTAGTGAGCATCTTGACATAGATGATGAATGAGCTAAAGAGAGGCTCGTGACAGGTTGAACCTGTTGTGTGCAAATATGGAGGAACTGGTGGGAATATAAAGATCAGTTGCAGCTTTATCTGCAGTGATTATGAGATGGAGGAGTTTAAGGCACTAATTTGCTAGACAAGTAGCAAATTACAACCATGGATTTCAGCAGAGCAGATTTCAGCTTATTCAGGGATCTGTTTGGCAGGGTTCTGTGGGGGATTCCTCCAGAGGGCAAACAGTCTGGGAGAGTCTGTTGGTCTACAAGAACATCCTCTTCAAAGCACAGTAACAGTCTGTTCCAATGTGCAGGAAATTAAATAAGGATGACAGAGGACCAGCATGGRTGAACATGGAGCTGTTGGCTGAACTTAACTGCAAAATAAAGTACAAAGAGGGTAGAAGCAGGAATGAGCTACTCAGGATAATATAGAGACTTCAGAGTTAGTAAAATATTAGAGAACACAGCAGTAATTCAGTGAATAATGATGAACTATTGTCTGTTCTCTTTCTCAGGAGAAGTTAATTTACTTTCAGAAAGTTGTTTGCAATGACCATTATTTTTCACTGAAGAAATATAGTATTTTATCTCATTAATCAACAGAATGGTGCTCTGTAGAAACTGACTGATGAAAATTAGATGGCAGATTTGCCTGCTTCTAATCATATTCTTCCTTTTCCCTCTGTTTCATCTTCTCTTCCTATGACTGCTGAAAGCTTTATTCTTTCCCAGTATGTTTAGCACATCCAGCCCAGAGCTAAGTTAGTTAAATAAGAATGAGCAGCATTTATAYAGGGCTTTATATTCTGAAAGAATTTTGCAAATATTAATTAATCTTTAGACTGCCTATGTGAAATAGGTAATTATGATTTTAGTTTCATAGAAGGGGTAACAAAAAGCAAGAAGTTAAATGAGTTATCAGGACCACACAGGAAATGACTAACAGCCAGTAAAATAGTTGAGGAGGCCCCCAGGTCTCAGTTGAACAATGTTGATTACTTTGAACTCAAAGCAGCATCTATCCAAAGTTGAAGGCCAGAGACAAAAACAGGACACAGAGTAAATCAGTGACTATGTAAAATGTAAGTTAAAGAGATGACTATTGCTCATTAGAATTCTCTTCTAGCTTTACACGGTGGAGTATTACACAGAACAACATGAACATACATATCATGCCCTTCTCTTGGCAGATCTTTCATGGATCAGACACTACCCAACCATACTAGGTTACAGAAATCTGTTAACTCTGTTATTATCTTCTTGTCTACTGAAGATAACTGCTTGGATATTGGAAATTCCATATATTGCTACATTATTGACCACTTGACAAAGAGGAAGAAAAATGTACAACCTCATTCCTTGAAATGTTTTTATAAATACAGTATATAATATATTCACATTACTACTATAAAATATATATCTACTACTTAAATATACACCTATGTATCATACCATGTCTATGAATCTGGAGCAAAAGCATCAGCTGCAGGGTTTTTTTTCATTAGATCTCGTTATGGTCCAGATGTCACTCTTAAGAGGTTGTTTAGATAATAACGGCCAAAAATCAAGCCTGCAAATATAATTTTAGTCATTTCACTTTYGAAATACATTTGTGTTGCTTTATAGATGGATAACTCTGAATAGAATGATTTTTTTATCACCCAATCCAGAAAATATCAGTAATTTCAGTCTAAGTAATAATTGACAAAGATTCCAGCAAAAAAAAAGAATATATTTTTTTCTCTTTAAAGTCCAGAATATTTTTCTTAAATTTATAGGCAAAGAGCATTGTCCACACTTTGGCAGAAGACTATGGTTTTATACAGTATACATGTGCATTTTGAAGTAAGCTTCTTGACACAAGCAGGTTCAATGAAAATGTTATCATTAATATCTGTGGAGCTATACTATTTAGTGCCTACAGATAATGTAAAATTATCTGCTTCGTGCTTATTAACACAATTATGCTTTGTACTTATTAATACAAATGCAAAATTTCCTGGATTTTTTTGAAGTTTGTTTCCAAAAGTAATAGCTTAAAGTTGTTATAAAACTGTTAAGATCTTTATAGTATTACTTCTAGGATAAAGTCTATAATGCGGTAGTTGCCATTACAAAGTAAATATGCCTAAATGTTCTATTTTAACAGCAGTTTTGGGCATTCTAAATATAAAAAATACATCCTGTAAAGCAACTAATGATAAATACATTTGTTTTGATAATTTCTCTCTCTTTCTTTTTAGTTTCCTTTGTCTAATTTTCCTTTTTCCCCATGTGTTATTTCTATTTTCATCAATAACATCCTGTACTTGACTACTGACTTCTAACTCTGCTAGGTTTTGACTTCTGTGATTGCCGGAAGCATATCGGCCCTAACCAAGACTTTGTCAATAAGTTTTAGTGCAYGTTTGTTTATTTGTTTGCTTTTATAAATGAACTGATGATCTTCCTATGTCTTACATGTCTTTTATCTTCCTTGAAAAGACATGACAGAGTGAGAGAGGATCTGAATGTAGAGAAATTCCTGCAACTTACTTTGARTTGAATCAAGATGAAAATTTATCTCCAAAAATGTTTATCCTTTRTCTGTTATCTACTATGGAAAATTTAAGTAGACATATTTTTTTTTTCTGTGCTGCCTTACTAGACAATTGTATTTTAGTCTGTTAGGGTAAACAATTGTATTAAAATCTCCTTATATGAAGAAAAAAAAAGTAATTATAAATAATGCATGAYTTGGGTAGCATTTGTCAAAGTGATTATTGACTATGGCTCATCTGAAATAAGATTATTCAAAATCTCTGGAATGCTCTTGATTTGAAGGAAGGAGGGGGTATGCCTTCAGTTTCTAAATATAGTAAGTTAAAAACTGGACACAGTCTCTGTATAAAATAATACCTCTTTGTTTCACTGCAAAATTTCTTCCTGTTATTAATTAAAAAATTAATACTATTCTTATTCCCTGGTTACTGAACCATGCAAAATTCGTTTTCATCCTTATTGTCATATTCCAGTGCCCATTTATGAGAAATGAAAAGAGGGAACKATAACATCTGGTGAATGTTAGTGGGTTTTATTCTTTTTCTCATCAGATTTAGAAAAATCTGCAAAGAATGTTGGCCAGTCAAATCCACAGAGCTAAAGTACTATCGAACAGTTTCATAGTCAAGGGATCTGGAGCTCTTAAAGTGCTCCTTCAGGGAATCACGAAATGATACATACTGGTGTAGTGAGCTACTAGTACTTCTCCAACAGCTTAGAATATATTTGAAATAGTGTGCAGTCTTGTTAGTCCTCCTCTTGATCCATATGACAGAAATATTTTTTTTCATATTCTTTTAGCAAGCAGTATCAAACATTTCATTACATATTGTAATATGCCAAATGTGGCAGATACTTCTCCAAGGAAAATTTTTCAATTCAGATACTTATGCATCTATACTTGTTAAAGTAAAATTATAGTTTGATTCTGAAGTCCCRTTTCAGTTGATGACACACTTAAGTGCTTTCCAGTGAATTTCTTTAATGGAAATCAAATCATAATCATCTTCACAGTAGGACGAAAGTTATATGTTTCTTGTTCAGAATACTACAGTGCAGGTATCTCTACTGTGTCAGCAGCATTTGATATTGCTTGGATCAGAAATTTTGGAGCGATTTTCTCACTGTCACTATTGACATTGCTATTATTATTTATGTTATTGTAACACACAGAGGTCTCTGACACACAGTGTTAGGAGGTGTGAAGACATGTCGTAGGACATGGTCTTTTTTCTGAACTACTCAGAACTGAAAAGACAAGGAACAGAGATGGATCAGGGGAAATTGCAAGCTGACACATATGGATAGAGATGTTATTAACCTCCTTTATTGCCTGGCCTCAAGGAAAGCAGCATATATATGTATAAGAAATATATATTCATGTATGCAAGTGTATATGCATGTACAAACATATTTTTTTATATATATACATATTTTAGATTGAGAAAGTAAGGCAAATACRATTGACAAGATTTTATTTTTTTAGTAGCTGAGCAATGGAAGGCTGGAGGCAAGCAATGAAAGGAGCCAGAAATAAGAGGAGGTTGTAGCAACTGAAATTAGAAATCTGACTTTCATACTTATCAGAAAATAAAGGATTTCTGGAGAATTATTTAAGTGTATTTTAATTGAGATATACTTGGTCTRGTTAAAACTGATCTGGAGAAAGAGACAAAGGTGAGCAGCAGACACAGACTGCAGAAGCAAAGAGAAAAGATAAACCACACCAAAAGTTAGAAACAAGCCCGAGGCTCGGGAAGCCAGACAGTCCACAATGGAAAATAAGGACAAGGAATAGGCAGCCTTGGGCACATACATTGCCCAGGGTGCAAACCTGCAGTACAGCAGAAGTCAAATGCAGGAGTTCAGCCACAATCCTATGACACTCTAGACAGCCAGGAGCATACAGTTTCCTGACTGTGAGGGAGGGAAATGGATAGACCTAAACTCCTTACGTACCTGAGTTGTTTTGCTCCAAGTTGTTGACAGTCATCTCCAGAGGATATTAGAGGCAGTAACATATGGAAGAAGTAAAGGGAGGCTTGAACTAGAAAAGGATACTTCTCTAGCAAGAGGCACAAGAACAATAGAATTGAAAGAAAAGAAAGGAAGGGAAAGGAATTTGTTCAGCTTCCTGTTTAGTTCATGATAAGGGAGTGATTCAGTAACCTAAGGGGGTTGGAGATAGAAGCTGAAGCCATGCAAACTACTGGGATTTTTTTCTACAAAATAATCAAATTTATAACTTTTTTGTTCCTACTAAGCCACAAAGATAGTGGCTGTTGTGTGCACTTGCAGAATGTCTATTAATATGGGTAATCTTTGATGCTTAAAACCCTTTGTTAAGTATGGTGGTTCCTATAGGCAAAGGTGATCTGGAAGGTGATGGCTCCATCATCTGAGCAGAGAAGATTCACGGGAGACCACTGGAAACAAAGACAACACAATGGCTAAGCAGAATTAGGCTCTCAACACCATCTTGGCATTCAAAGATAAATATTTCARTTAGGGGAGTAGTTCAAAGTGAGCAAGCTTTGGGGGGTGGTCTTGAAGGCTATGAGACCTGTATATGTCCTCTCTCCTTCACTCCCTCCACTCCATATAATCTCCTATCCTTTAAGAAGATTCATCTGAAACTAGAAATGTATAGATAAATATTTTATCCTTATAGGTGGTACGTACGTGTTCTTGTGTTTGCCAGAATACACGCCTTGGTGAAATTATGTCCTGTTATTTGGACAAAGAACAAGTTTTATTCTTGAAAGTTGTGGTGGACTATTTAAAAATTGAGAGGAGGATAGAAAAGGTGGAAAGAATAATAGAATCAGTAAGATTGGAAGGGACCACTGGAGATCACCTAGTCCAACCTCCCTGCTCAAGCAGGGTCACCTAGAGCATGTTAGACAGGGTTGCCTCCAGGCGGGCCTGGAAGATCTCCAGAGAAGGACACTCCACAACCTCTCTGAGCAACCTGTGCCAGTGCTCCGTCACTCTCACAGCGAAGAAATTCCCCCTCGCGGTCAGGCAAAACTTCCTGTGCTTCAATTTCTGCCCATTGCCTCTTGTCCTGTCACATGGGACAACTGAAAAGAGTTTGGCCTCATCCCCTTGACACCCTCCCTTCAGGTACTTGTACACATTGATAAGATCCCCCCTCAGSCTTCTCTTCCCCAGGCTGAAGAGGCCCAGCTCTCATAGCCGTTCCTCATAGGGCAGGTGCTCCAGCCCTCTGATCATCCTCATAGCCCTACACTGGACTCTCTCCAGTAGCTCCATGTGTCTGTTGTCCTSGGGAGCCCAGAACTGGACACAGGACTCRAGATGAGGCCTCMSCAGGGCTGAGTAGAGGCACAGGATCAGCTCCCTCGACCTGCTGGCAACACTCTTCCCAATGCACCCCAGGAGACCATTGGCCTTCCTGGTCACAAGGGCACATTGCTGGTTCATGGTCAACCTGTCATCCACCAGCACTCCCAGGTCTTTCTCTGCAGAGCTGCTCTCCAGAAGGTCAGCCCCCAGCTTATACTGCTGCCTATGGTTATTTTTCCCTAGGTGCAGGACCCTCCACTTGCCCTTGTTGAGCCTCATGAAGTTCGTCTCTGCCCAGCTCTCCAGCCTGGCCAGGTCTCTCTGAATGGCAGCACAGCCCTCAGGTGTGTCAGCTACTCCTCCCGGCTTGATATCATCGGTATCATTGGTATCAAACTTGCTGAGGAGGCACTCCATCCCCTCATCCAGGTCATTGAGGAAGAAGTTGGACAGGATGGGACCCAGTACTGAGCCCTGGGAAATACCACTAGCCACAGGCCTCCAGTTGGACCCCATGCCACTGATGACAACCCTCTGAGCTCTGCCTTTCAGCCAGTTCTCAATCCACCTCACTGTCCACTCATCTAACCCAGACTTCCTGAGCTTCTCTAGGAGGATGTTACGGGAGACCGTGTCAAAAGCCTTGCTGAAGTCAAGGTACACAATGCCCACTGCTCTCACCTCATCTGCCCAGCCAGTCATGAAGAACTGGATCTGTTCATGAAGAACACAAAACTGAATAACAGCTCATGAGAAAAGAAACACTTGCTAGCAGATGAACTTCTGCAAGCTTTTACTTGTCCTACATTGTGTCAATAGTAATGTTTCAGTTTGAAACAATTAAGAAGGTTTGATGCAATTTCCTCCATCATCCCAACTTATCACGTGTTAGTTCAAAGCAATTTTGGTGCATAAAAAATAGCTTTCTGTTTGAGAAAAGTAAGTTGGAAGCTCCAATCTAAGTGCACATCAACCCTTAATAAGAACATTCAGGTTCAATCCGTGTTTGGCCCTTTCAATAGCTTTGAATCACAAGTAAAGACCTCCTGACCATGGACTTAATGTTTCCCGAAGTAAAATCTCTAAAGACATTTTGTGTACATGTTGGGTCCTCAGGACCATTAGCTTTTATCTGTCGATCGACTTCTATCACACAACAACTTGCTTGTCAATCTAGTAGAAAGACTTGTTTGTTTCTTTCAGTCAATAGGACGGCAAGGGTTGAGTGGAATGTAATTTATATGAAATAATCAGAAATGAATTAGTTCTGTAACTGTTTAGAAACAGTCAACTCAAGGGGATTAAATGACATAGTGACATAAATTAATTGCCTTTCCATAAATAGCTATTTTATTGTACTACATTACTATATATATATATATATATATATATATATAAGGCCTCTTCAAAATTTTAAAAGTTACTGTAATGTTTGTTTGCGTTCTGGTTTTGTTTATTGGCATTTATTTTGATGAATGCAGCCACTGATTAATACATTTGATCAGTTATCTACACCAAGATATTAGTAAAACTGAAGAAAAAAGCAAAGTCAAAGTGTCTAAATAGGCCATACCCCAAATTCATCAGCAGATATCTTGAGTTAGGCTAAGCATGTGATGAAGACTCTGAGCTAGAACTGAGCTATGTTGCAGCAAACGATATGGATGGAAAGCAAACAGAATTTGAATCTGGAATTTACATTGCCTTGAAGTGTCCAGTCTGTATGCTGTTGGGAATGTTTCAGGAGAGAACTGAGCCTAGTGATACTATTAGTAGGTATTAGTAGGTACTATTAGTGGTAGTGTGTCACAATCTCTCTTTGGCAGGAGCATTTATTTTTATTCACAGTCTATTAGCAGGAATGTTGGGATTATGACTGATAATGCTGTACAATCAATTTTTTATATTGTCAGATATGTTTTTTCCTAATACCAAGCAGTGTTTGTTTTTAATCCATGTTCATCTTGGATATATCCCTTAGATAAGCAGAATTTAGTTTTATGTCTATGAGTAACCTAGTATTTTTGCTCTAACTGATAATCCTTCCTAAATTCTGAAGAGGCCAAACTCCCTATCACTTAGTCATAGAATATCAAATAGTAGATTGCTGTTTCTTTTTGCTCTCTTAGTTATGAACAGAGATGAGTCTGATCTGCAACGTTCTGATCTGGCATGMAAGCTTTCCTGTAAGGGGAGAATTGGCTGCCCTGAGAAGACTACCCTTGGTAGACAGGCTACCTGTTGGTGCTGGAGATAGGGTACATACCATCTATTTCACTTTATTTAAGAAAAAATATTATTCAGAAACTTGTGAAAGCAATAAGTATGTATCTATAGAACAACTAAAATACAAGCAGCTTTTTTATCACTCATATTCCCTCTTTAAGAACTGAAGAACAGTTCATGCTTTGCAAATTTTATTCTAAGGAATTAAGTTATTATAGTCATTAGTTGTAGAGAGGTGACACCTAACTACTGGAAAGCAGTTGGGAACTACCAGTGTATTTTATAAGAATGATAAAGGAGCTCTACTTGATATAACATGTGATCTATTGAAGATACCTCTGAGTAGTGGAGATTTCTTTCCTGCACAGACTACAACCAACTCTTTAAAATAATTTGGCACAGGAAGCATCAAGTTCTAACAGATATTTTCACACTGTGATCCATCTATACATGTTTTCAGTTTGAAACTATTTGAAACTATTTCTTTCCTTATGAGAAGTTACTTAGTGATCTTGTAAGAGTACTTGCTCTTACTGTCTTTCATTGTTTTTTCCTCCTGCAATTTTTTGTCCTATCTTTTTTTCCTGACTAAAACAAACAACCTTTTTCCATACTCAAATACATAAAATTGTCATATTGAAATTAAGAAAAATACACATTTAAAGACCCAGATCCCTGTGCCTTCAGATGCATACAAATACACATACCTATTTTTGCAGAATTCTGTAATAGCATTTATCTGTAGTTATTTAAAGGCTAGATGAAAGAACTCATTAAAGTAAGTGTTCTCAGATAAACCCAAAGTAGCAAGTTTGCCTTGTAAAGCCAACAGGGGGTGAAATGAGTGGATTTGTGTGAGGTATAGAACAAGGCGTCTCATTGCATCACAATTAATTATGCTAAGATGTGATACTGAATGGATGAAGAAATAGCTTGCTGACAATTTTAATAAAGTCGTTAATGGAACGATAAAATGGGCTAGTCCTACTAGTTCTTAGGGATTGCATCTTCTATCCGAATTCAATAGATTAGACAATGAGTTTCTGTGTTTCCATAGACTGTGGATAATGTGCTCGTTGGTGAAGTAGATAGTCTGAATAATGTAGTACTAGCAGGAAGTTTAATTGCCTGATTAAACAACTGTAATAAAATATCATACATCTTAATACAGGGAGAAGTTGAGAAATGATCTTTCTGCTTGAGCATAGCACTGGCGAAACTGTTGCCAGAACATTGGGTCCAATTTTGTTAGCCACAGTTCATGGAAGTTTTGTATTCATGAAAGTTTTGAATTCTTGGATTCTTTGAATTCAATGCAGGCACTGGAAAACAAGTTTCATAATTAAGGCTTATGAAGCTCAACTGTTTTTGTGCATTAATGAAGAGAGTGAGTGCTGGCTGATTACATAGTTACTTACCATGAGAATTACATCCCAGTGTAGGAGAAAGTGGGCTATTAATCCAAGGGCTATAAACTGAAATTAGGCAAATACTATCTGGAACAAGGATGCAGTGCCCTAGTAACAAAGGTAATTAAATACTAGAGCAGTTTGGGAAAGATGGTGGCAGTGGAGAAGGATTCCTGTCAGTTGTAATCTCTAAGAACAGTCTAATTTTTTCTAAGAACTGAATATAAACTTGGCTTCTATGAAGAGGTCTGTATCTTCCTACTGCTGTGGAGGCCAGAAGCTCTGGACAATTTTTTTGATGGAAGACATTAGCCCTACAACACTGAACTAGCTCATTTAGATATGGTCTCTGTAACCATACTGGATACTTCAAATGAGAGAGAAAAACAAAATTTGACAAAAGTATGGACGAAAAAAAGTTCTGCTAATATCAGCTTCTGTGGATTATTTTAGCTATCCTCTTCGTTTAAAATAAGAGCTTCTGTTTTGCTCATATTCTTATAATACTGGCAAGCCTATTAAGATTATGATTAAACTAAACTCTCATATTTCAGAAACCCAGCTAGCTCTATAGTAAAGGTCAGGAAAGGAAGGCCCCATTCCTCTGGATAGCTCCCTAGTTTTGTTTAGTTTTGACTCTCCGTTGTCTGAATATGAAAGTGGTTTAAGGAATCCTCTTTCTGACGTCTGGCAGACAGCTGGACCGCTGGAGAAGCTGACGGCCGCAGTCCCAGCAGCCTTCCCTATCCCCAGTGCACGGTCATGTGAGCATCAATTACAACACGGCATTTTAAGATGAACTCTCCCTCGTTCTGGTAGGCTGCAAAATACTGTACTCTTAATGGCAGCAGCTTAGCAGCTGATTGACGGCTGGGTCAGACCCTCGCTTAGAGGGCAGAGGGGACAGCGAGGACAGTAACCTTCCCAGCTACTGCAAGCTAAGCAGGCAGTGCTCATCAAACACCCTTCCGTTCCTTGTTGGTACGTTTTATTCCCAGGAATTTGCAGAAACTGAGTCAACTGATTGCCAGATTCAAGGTCAAGGAGGAGTAATCTATTAACACTCAAGGCTAATGGTATTTTGCTGCAGCAAAAAACATTTTGTTTCCATCCTCCTTCCAAAACAAACAAACAAACAAAAGCATAGCCAAAATAACTTGTGGAAATTATCCTCAAGCTTTTCTTTCCTGGAGATAGTACGTTTACACCTGTGATTCAGCAGCTGGTTATTACTATTTAACATATTACTAAATGATGGTGAATCAGAATGAGATATTTTGGATAACAGAAAAGTCAGTGAAATTGCAAACCATTCACTGTGATTATTCATTAGGTGTTTGGGAATAGGGCCAGCTGAGATGGTACAAGTTTTTAAAACATCCATAAACTTTGAAAATAAAACTTCAAAATATTCATTATTATTGTATTAGGAAATATAACCACAGGTGCACAAGTAATTTTGTTTGCATAGTACAGAAATATTTCTCTGTGGTCTTAAAATACTTTTTTGGAAAAAAAAAAAAAAGGTCCAATTCCCTGTTGTATTAGTGCTTTAGATGTAAATTACAAGCATCTGCTCTAGCTTGCTATTCCATCTGAAAGGAAATTAGAGATATCTCTGAATTGTTGCATTATTCAAACAAGTTTATCCACAGTTACATATCCAGTTTTCAATTTTACTTTGAATCTGCCTGTTCACACCTAACAATATTAATTATTTTMTTGTAAATTCATTTTTAAAATCAAATATACATCTATTTTGGGAATCTGCACTTAGCATTACAGCTGTTGGGACTAACTTTAAAGATTTTAAATTATAGAACCTTCATCTTCATTATGTTTTCCAGTTGAGCTACAATCCTTACTATAACCAAATACTATAGACCAGACATACTGAAAGATTCATAAAATTATTTAACATTCTCTTCATAGGCCAAGTATGCTACAAGACATATTTAATCACTCTCCAATCACTTAATGGATTTCAGAGCTTTTTAAGGGGAGGGAAAAGAGGGGGAAGAGGCCTACAGTGCTGGAAATGAGAACTCCTGAATTATGTACTTATCTCATCCTCAGAATATTCTGCATTTAAAAAAACTTCAAAATAAAGAATCTGCCTGGTATTTCACAGATGCTCTAGTAAGGAACATTTTCTACAGCTCTATCATTACAGACCTTTAAATATGCATCCACGTAAATAATTTGAATGAAAGGCACTGAAAAAAGAGAAGCATATTCCACATAACTCCTGTTTAAAGTCCAAATTTAATAAAGGAGATGATAAGGTACTTGCTACAAGGGGTGCCCTATGTGAAAACACAAGCCAAGGAAGAAGAGAGCAGTGTAGTGCATGCATGAGTAGAAAGGTGTGAACTTTCCAGCCCTCATGCTGTAATAACACTGTCAGTGTTTTATGATTAGCATTTATGAGAAGAAGGTAGAAGAGTGAGAACAAGCTTAGTAATTAACTGGATAATGCTACTATAATGAAAGTGATGGGAACATGTAATGTATAATGTACAAATACTATTGCTGGAAAAGTAAAAGATTTTATGTAAAACTGTAGTTATGTGTATATGCATGCCTGCTTTTAATTTTAATAGTGATATTTAATTATCATTTTTCCAGTTTCTAGTTATATCTTAACATTCAATATTGGAAGTATGATTTATTTCTTTCAAAAGCATGATTGATTGTAAATTGCTTAAACAGAAAAGCAAAAACGGAGTGTATTTCATAAATCATAAAGAGCGTGCGTGACATATTATCTTCTGCCAGGAGACAAGTCAGGATGAAAATGATTTTTTGAAGAGATTTGATGTTTGTCTATGGCATATCAATTGGAGAAACAAGAAGTTTTAAAACTCGTTTGAAAGTTTGAGTTCTGAATAAAGGACATGCTGAGGACCAAAGCTACCACTGACTTGAAATGAACCTCAGCATTTATGCTAATTAAGCCTGCAGGAGTCTGAGCATCTCCCTCTGATGCCTTCTGTTTAATTCCTTTCAAGAGGAGAGAAGTGCCTAAAGACCCCAAGGACCTATATCTCAGCAATTCATACGATCAGACCCTGTTAGTCTGAGTCTAGGAAGCTTATGAAGATCTRGATCATAGTGGTATTTATGCATGCAACTTTCCATTGATATCAGTGGGAAGTTGGGAACAACTTTAATTGGCCTACAGCAGGGATATATATGTTTAACTAAGCCAGTCGCATGCAGTTCTTATGAAGAGAAGTATCTTCCAGTCTTCCAGTGCATCTTACTCTAAAGTTCACATCAAAAACAGTTGAGTGAATCACACTCTGGAAGGAGTTCCTCTGGAAGTCAGTGAGATGGTTTCCTTGTAGTATGCTGCTTAACTTGCTTTAGAGGTCAAAGATGATCAGCAGGAGCAACTGTAGAAAGAACTGAATAGCTTGAGGTATTGTTTTTCAGGATTTTTTTTCTCATCTGCTTTTCAGACATTTTCAGGCATTTCACACCTATGCCTTTTGTTAGACACTACTTTTTATTGTATTTTTTAATTGTTATTTTGTCTTCCAAACAGTAAAATTCACTTTGTATTTTCAGCATTCACCAGAAAGAAAAGATAGAAATCAAAGAAACTGAAATGGGTTAAAACTGAAAACCAGGCTCTGAAAAGAGGAGAGCTGTAATATTGGACTTGCTACTATGAAGTGTAAATGTATTTTAAATGTATTTTTCTTTCCTTGGTATGTTTATTCATGCGGTGATCTCAGCATATCATTCACTGGCACAGATCAGTATGTCATTACCCTCTTTCTCAACAGTAAACATGTACTCTATCTCTCTATATAAATACACACAAAAGAAGTAGAGGAAAGAAATTAAGTGTATTTATTTTCAGTTTTTCTGTATGTCACTGCTTTTTCTCCTAGCTTGAACAGCTGATGATCTACTAAGAATGCCAGAGATAGAAGCATATTCTGCATTACTGAAATCCAAATGAAAAAGTACTGTAAACAACAGTACCTTGCCAATCAAGTCATCTGGAAGATTTGCAGGGTGCAGAGATACATTTTGCAGATATATAAAAAAAAAAWGAATAAAGCAACAAATGTGTTCCCTCTTTCTAGACTTATACTATGTATGTTCTTAAACAAGGTCATTATTTGTAGGAATATTTTCCATTCTTCATATGACCTAGTGCGGTATTTTTATTCTCATTCATTATATTTTCAATTCACGGGAAAAAACATATTTCATCTATTTCTGTTTCCAGACTCCTACTATATTTCCATATGCTTGTGTTTGATTTTCAGCTGCTGTAGTATTTTGAATTCAACTACAGAAGAATTCATATATTTCTCATATATTTCTCAGCTCCACCAACAGTACACTAGAAATAACTGGATTTTATGTTCTACTGTACTAAGAGAATTTCTAAATACGGTCACTCTACATGCCTCTTCTAGGTTAGTAGTTTTATAATGTCCTTTCTGGACACTAGACACCTTGGGACCAGCAGACAACTTCCAAGATTTCTGTGAATCCCTTTCTCCTGTTGCCAGGGACCTCAGTTGATCACTATAATTTTATCAAAGGTGGAAGCATTGAAATCTAGCTCTCTTGGCAACCTTGTGTGAATCCCAACCAGCCTTGAGGATCTGAGTATATCCAACTTCTCTAAGGAGTTTCTAAGATTTTTGTGTTATCTGTCACTAGGTTGTCTTCTCCATTCAGTGGATCTACATTTTCTCTGAGTTTCTTTTTGTTACTAGCAAATTTGTAGAATCCCATTTTGTTACCCTTTATATGCCCAGCTAATTTTAGCCCAGTTTCTTACCTCCTTTTCTCTTTTCATAGATATTTTTGCTGACTTGGATGTTAAAAAAAAATCCTATGATACATTGTAACTATGATTRGAGATCATAATCTACATAGCATATGCATATATATATTATATACTATATATGTATATAATTATTGAAAGGCATGTCTTTGTGTCATCAGATTGCAGAGGATTTTTTTACACTTATATAAAGGTTTATGTTTTTTTACCCTGAATTTCAYGTACCATTATTCATGCAGTCCTTAGGTACTTTCAGATTCTTCTGAAATTTGRCTCTCTTTTTACTGTATGGAGAAATCCATCATGATCAACTAAGCACGTTTCCAGATTACTTACGAACATAGTGAACAGCACATGCCCCAGCACAGATCCTTGCATAACTTCCCTTTCGATGTCAGCACTTTCAAAAATGACCATTTATGCTTTCTGTTTTCTCCTTTATAGCTGATTATTTATGTGTGTAGAGATTTCTCCACCCATCCAGTATCAGGTTATTTTAAGATCCTTTGATGAGGGCCTTATTAGATGTATTTCAGAAGTCCAAAATAGACTACATATTGTCCAAAAAAATGTTGTCTCTTTGAGCAACACTTAATATTGTAAGAACTCTCTTTCTTTACCAAAGCTAGGGTGATTCTTCCTCAATTTGTGACATTTGTACCTATATCTACTACTTTTCTTGTTTMGAATAGTTTCTGTTAATTTTTCCGGTACAAACATTAGGTGCACTGGTGGCCATTCCCCAGATCTTTCCTGGAACTGTCGTTAAAACTCGTTTCATATTAGTTACCTTGTCTCCCATTACTGAGACAGTTTTATTTTTCTGATTACATCCTGCTGATAGTAGCTCATATATGTTTCACCTTTGCATTTCTTTAGATAATATATTCATAGGTGCCACCTGATCATGGCAATTTGCTGTTGTTCATTTGTTCTATAATCTCTTTCTCTGACACTTCAATTGAGACAAATCTTGTGAAGGGTCCCCATGAAGAGGGGTCATGTGTARGAACCTGCTCAGCCTCTTTGATATTATACATAGGCCCAAAAAATTAATTGACTTGAACTCATGACCTTGCCTTCCCTAGATTTATGGAAGACCCCTCTTTTCATGCCTTGATGGTCTACTGACTCTCTGGCAGACTTCCTGCTCTTTCTGTTTGATAAAATGTTCACCAATAATCTTGATACCTTTCTATTTTTTTCCTAAAACTATTTCTAGCTTGTTTATTACATTTTAGACAGCACAATGTTTGCAGATACAGATGGTACCTTTTGTTAGAGCTGTTGGAAAGTCTGCAAAAGATTAAGAAACCTTTTTCTCAGGTTTGAAACAGAAAGAACAGACTTTGAAACTAAATACAAACCGAGTGTAATTTCTCTGAGTTCAGTTGTGTATTGATTAGATGATCTCTGATAGTTCCTATTTTATCAAAAAATCCTRTGTAGTTTTCCAGAGTAAATCTTTCTTAATAGTATTATTCATTTATTTATTTTGGAGGGAAAAGAAAACTTGGGAAATGAATGCTGTGTTCTGTCTATGCATTCATCAGTGTACCAGGGCTACTAAGAAATAATCTATTCACACAATTTGTTAAAAAACTCTTACTGGAAAAAAGTATTTTAAAAAATTGGTAGCCAATTCTTAGATTATTGCCATATTTATGCTGATGTRGCAGACAAAGAAATCTAAAGGCAAAATTTCAAATGTATATGACAGCTAGAATAATGTTGCAAATCACAGAAACATAATAGCTGTTTAATCCACTTGAACTCTGATCAATATATTGAACTTGGAAAGATCTCATCAGAATATTTAATATTTGTTTCTTCTTAATGCTAAGTGTTTGTGTGATCTGAGAAAACTTGTAACACCTTACATTTTGCACAGAATGCAAAGTTCATTTTCTGAGTGGAAAAAAACAGCAGAATCTTGAAACATATGTGTTTCCACACTGAAGGAAGACATATTGTAGCAACGCATTTACAATTATATAATAAATTATGGGGGGGGAAATTGTCTAGAGGACTCATCTTCTTAAGGTAGTAATGTAGTTATGCTCTCTCGGATGTCATGGTTTGTCTCCTAGAAGGGAATGTCAAAGTTTTCTGAGAAGGTTTTGCTTGTCACTCTTTTTCAATGTTATTATTTTTYCTTTGTGGATCAAAGTGGCCAAGAAAGGACATATTCTATATCATCAAATCTAAAAATTAAGAATATTTTAGAGGAGGACTTTGGTCTTGAATTAGCTGAATGTTTGTGCATGACTGTGTATAACTTTAGTGTGATGGCAAAGTGGTTTTGATTGCTCAATAGTTGTCAGTATTGCCATCTGATGAATACTGGTATATTTTTGGATGTTTATAGCTTTTATGCTGCTATGAGGTATATCTTAGGTGTCCTGAAAGTGAGGATCATAATTCTGAAGTTCCTCTATGATAGCAGGATTCCCAACCTTCTTGCCAGTAATAGACAGATAAAATAAAGCAATTTTTTGTAACTTTAGTTTCTGTATTTTAGGGTGACAATGTCAAATCTGGGGAACTCCTAGCCTATACTATGAAGTGATTGGAGAAAACTATTTTTTTTTGCGGAGCTGGTAGCATTCATTCCACTTCAAGAGCTCCTTTCTTCCTATCTGTATTTAAAGTGTCCTGTTTGGTTTTAGTTTAAACAATTTACTTTCACTTACTTGCTCACATTAATATGTACTGAAATACTGATGATCTTTCATGTCTCTAATGTGAAATGTGATACAGAAAATTCAAGGGTTGAGGAAAGCCAGAAGGATTCTCTGAGGTTGACAAAAATAATGTTACACTATCTGACTTAAAATTTGGACTAGAACTGCCAAAGCTAGTGAGGTGCCAGTCTGCCCTTACAGTTCTGCCCTACAATCTGTCTTTTTGCTCTTCCATTAACACTGAGTTTGAGTTCTATGAATATATGCAGAGAGTGATGTAAAAACATTTATTTTGAATGTAATCTATACTCATTATCTTGCTGGTGCCTGTCTCAGACCAATTTCTGGCAAATGGCAAGTTGATGACTTAGCAATAGCTTCACAATTAGAATTCAGTTAGCCAAATGGGAAATCCATTCCTAGGCAGCTATTGACAAAAGACAAGATTGGTGARGTAGAGAAAATGCATATAGACAATATTAAAAATGTAATGGAGATAAGTTGGCTGAACACTGATTTATTCATTGTTGAGAACTAAGATTTCAAGGTCTTTAATAGAACTTTCTAGACTTTCTAAATATGACAATCAGTGAGATAATTAAGTACAGTCAATGAGATTGCATGTAGTCAAGTTGTAAAACTGAAAAAGAAAAAAAAGATTATAATGCCCGAAGTCATTTGTTTTTAATTTGGTCAACATCAGTTCCATTGTTTTTTGAGCATTAAGATCAAATGTCTTTCAGAGGCATTCCAGCAGTATCAATAACATACACAAAAAAAGAACTTTGTTATCATCTAAATGCCCAAACAGGACATTTATATGAACAGCTGGAATACCCAAAATGATACAGTTAATGCATAATAAAGGTTTTGAAATATCCAGGCTTCAGAAATCAAGCTTTTCCTGACTTTTGGAAGATGAGCAAGATTGTTGTAGAGGTGAGTACATGGAAGAATTTTCCCTTGGGATTGGTTTTGAACAGTCAGGAACAGGATACTGGCTTTGTTGGGGTAAGCAGTATGGAAAAGCTTTTCCTCTTGTTCAAGTATGCACTACAGTTTAAAACTAATGACAAGCACCTTGCAATGTACTCTAGTGAATGAAACCACTTCAAAGTCATCATGTTTCATGCAATGATTGTTTGCCCTTTAATTATGAGATCTGTTATGGGCATAGATTATTGGCATTACAGATCCTATCATGGTTAATTAAAAGGCTGCCCACTTTATTAGTAGTGTTAGTGGCAAAATGATTCCTAAGTAATTACAAAATATACTCAAATATTTTATATRAGCACTATTTACTGCAGCATTTCCTCTTGTATTTTGTGAGCTAACTCCATTTTGTTCTTTGTTAATGATATAGCTAGAAAGTACATCTATCACTTTTCTTTCTTAAATGAGTGTTCATATATTTTAGTCTTTCATATCCTCTGTTCTGCTTGACCTTCATTTAGAGAAGTACATCAAGTAACTTCTCTTGAGAAGATTGCTATTTCTACAGCAYGCCACAAGATGTCAGTGTTTCAGAATATTACTTTTCCATCCAGACGTGATGTTAAAAACTCTGTTCTGTGCTGTCCATTGTTTAAGGTCTAATGGCTGGCAGTCAGCTTTTATATTTGGGGACTAGTAATATTTTATCCTCATTAAATCACTCCAAACTGGAAGTGGAAAAGCAAGCAAACATAACATGTATGTGTTCCTCCAGAAACACATTTTTATTTTTCACCCTGAAGTGGCACCTTGAGCAAATCATCGTGCTCTAGTAGGAACTGAGTCACTACTTTAAATCTCCCTTTGTGAACTGCAAACATCATTACAACACCTGTTTTTTTTTGTGGGCAACAGCTAAGTGAAGACCAGGCCTGATGCTGCCTAGTTTGAGCTGGAACAGGCTGGAGATTTACAGCTGCAGGATTCACTTCCTGAGCTTGAAAACCTGTAGTAAATGGCAGCACACTGCAGCAACTGTCTGAATGGRAAAGTTTTATGCTGTTGGGGTGGGGAGAAAAGGCCAGTGGTTGAAAAGACAGCAGAATGATCTTTCCCAGCCTTTAGTAACCTCTTTCCACAACAGAAAACCAGTTTCTTAAAAGCAAAATACCCTGTGAAATGTTCCAGCTTGAGAGTAATTTCTCAGGCAGGTATACTCTTAATAGGCAGATAAAGCTGTCACACAAGATGCAGTAAAGGATCAGGAACATTGGCTTTAAGACATGCTYTTATTAAATCAGAGGCAGAATTTTTTTCACAGGGAATATAAAATTCATATTGTCCTCCAGCAACTGAACTGCTTAAAACTTTTATATGATTCATGATATAAATATATATGAGTATATATGACACATTATATATATGGAATGCATCATGCAGTATTTATGGAGAAATAATGAAAAAATATCCTGACAGTGTTGTTAAACGTAAGTCCAAAGTGTGCCTGATAAACCAAAAGTATTATGAACAATTTGCATTTCATCTTCCAGAAAAAAAAGGGGTAAACTTGTTCAATAATAGCTATCTCTGGTAATGTAACTAAGACAAAGGTACATTGGCTTTTAAACAGAAAGAGTTATTTTTTGATATCTTTTGTTCACTGCTTAGTGTATGAACTGTTCTTCTTTTTCTCTCACTGCCAGAAAGGCTGAAGCCATTTTCTATATATTAAAAAAAAGGGGGATTTTCTTTCTGGTAATGTTGATGTAAGAACTCCAAGTCATGAGTCTAGCGCCCTAGCTTTTTCACTACTCTAGCTCAGGAAAAGTAGCACTGTCTGTTGTAGAAATGTGCTTGTGTGCCATTCCCCCTTACCACTTTGCTTCCTTAATTCTCTTTTTTTCAGTATGGATTAAAAAGGCCTGTGAGAGAGGACAGCACTTGCCTAAAGTGCGYCATTGCTCAGTGGGATGGTATTCCTCTGCTGCTCCACTCAGGCTGGGGTCTTACCTGCAGGTGCTGCGTGGCCTCTGAATCCATAGTTTCACTTCCTTCCTTCCTAAATAGGAGCTCCATTGCCAGTACATGTGGAAAGAGAAGGCATAATGAAACTATAACTTCTATTTGTGCATATTTTAATTCCAAAATATCAGCTTATCATTAGACATATCTTTCCCTTCAAGTAACAATTATCAGGAAAATATGCATAAAATTACTATGTAGATATGTTTCTATACAATTCACTGACTAAATTTTTCTGAGAAGCAAGAGCGTTTGTTTGCCTAAATTCTATTTTCACAGAAAAGCAAACCATAATAAGTGGTTCAGCAGACTCTGAAGCACACGAAAGTGCTGCAGTGATTGATAATCAGCTGGGTTTATCTGCAGAAGAGTGCTGTAGCTCAGAAAATAAAATAAGATTAATTCAGCTAGTTTAATGCATAACATGATCTGCTGATGATTTAACATGCAAAAGAAAATTGGGCCGAGATAACCACTGTCTTTTGGATATGCATCAAATGTTTGCTTACTCAAACTTTATTAAAAAAAAAATATGTTGACATGAATTGCTTATTCTCTGGAGCAAGTTCCCTATTTTTGCTGCTCACRTTAACAGCTGGAGGTTTTCATGCTCAATATTTTCTGACATAATAGTCAATACAACTTAGCAACAAATTGTAATGTCATAGATGACTGTACAATTTGACTGTTTCAGTCAACAACAGGGAACTATTGCACTAGGGGAAGCATGATTTTTAAAAAGACACTACTAATATGGTGATGCCAGGGGAATAATACGAAAACAAGTCATTTACTGACTTGTGCACATGCACATACACACATAAACACCTCTCTATATCGCTGCATATTTCCTAACAGCATAATTCCTCAAATCATCTGATAATTTATATCAGATACCTCTGGATTTGCTGRGGATTAGTTTTCTACAGCAAGACATTTCTTGAAATATCCCCAAACAAGTAGAACTAGTTTGATTTTCTTCTGCATTGGTGTAACTGAACTCCCRTGGCAGAGAAGGGCTATTTTCTGTTAAGCCCTAAGCAATAGGTGTTTAGTGAACTATTTCTGCTCTGAAAGAAAAGTTGCTTTGCTCTGAAGCACTCAGACACTGTTGGCATCCTTTTAAGGAGCACTGTATACAGTAAAAGTACTGGTTTGACCTCTCTGGTAGCTGTGAGACATCACTACGTCATAGCTGCATGTCCTGAGGTTGCAAAGTGTCAGTGGGTGTGCACTGGGTCATCACCTAGTACACTGCAGACGTGCATGAGGAAATTTTACATAATGGCCTTTGACTTGAAATGCTGTACTCCGCTGTGCTACTTTGAAAACATTTTCCAATGAACAGTCAACACTGTAGGCGTCAGACTATAGATGCGACTAAGTGGAGCAGCTGAGGGAAAGTCTGTGGCTTCCAAATGAAGCTCCATCCCCAGCATCGCTCTCGTGTTAATGCTGCAGAGTCATGACTAATCAAACTGATGATGACTCCTTCTCATGTCTCTCTACAAATATGTATAATGTATAATATGGAGTTTGCTATTTGGTGGTGTTTCAATAAATAACTAGCTCCCCCATCGGCTTTGGTAATTGCACTGCAGCATCTGATGTAAAGCATGTTGCACATCTATATGTTTATTTTTGTTTGTGAGATAGGCATTCACAAATGTCCTCTTTTGCAAAGTACAGAGGATATCAAGGCTTCCTGCTTTAAGCGATGACAAGTGGTATCTTGCCATTATGCTCTGTGGTGCAAATCTGCATCAGGGTCACTAGCCCCAGGCTCCAAATCCTAAATGCTAACAGCTAYGCATCTCTCTGGTGTGGCTGGCAGAATGAAAAGTTTAGAAATATTCCTTAGGCCATGGCCAGTGTCCTTGGACTCTGGATTATTTTGCCATTCCCTGCCTTAAGAGACAATCTGCCTGTTTCTTTTGATGTTGCCAGGCAGAGCTGAATCCTCATCCTTATCTCATCAGTTTTTCTTYGCACTAGGAAATATAAGAAACTTGTAGCAAGAAATCTTTCTTCGTGATCTGTCCATAGATTGGTTGTATGCTGTTGGGACTAGACACATTCTCTARTAGCATATTTTGCTTTGTCTAAAGTTGTGATCTGTCTCGTAGAGATGGAAAAATATGTTCTCAGTACTGTTCTGAGCATTTGGGAGTTAGCAAAACACTGAAGGCTGGATAACTGGGCTTTTATAGATATTAAAATATTTTTGTTGCTACTATGTTTGAAAGTTCAAAATGATTCATAAATACATTGAATCAAATAATTTGCCTAATATGCCACACACTTTTATATTTATCAATAAACAGAGATGTTGACGAATATTTTGTTAATAGTATAGTCCWTATGCCTGATGACATAAAGTGTGTGCTTTAGTGTATGTTGATTATGACTCCTTCTTTTTCTCTTTATTCATGCTTACAGTTTTTTCTTAAGAGTGAAGAAAACACAGAGGAATTCCTTATACTTTATTTTGATTACAAGTTCAGCACTTCCTCATTGTATTAGCTAATTTTAGATCTTACATTTTTTAGGAATTCTGATATCATTCATTTTCATCCTTTTTCTAAAATATATTTTTAAAAATCAACATCTTTCTGAAGAAAGATTAAAATATGATTTATGAAATGTTTCATTCTAACATTTTCAAACAAAATGAAATGTTTGGTTTTCATGAAAGCGTGTTTCCATTCATTTCTCTTCATTCTACATTTTCCTCTTACTTCATGGGAGTTTTTCTCCAGGCAGTTCCATTGGTTAAAAGTTTATGATGGACTAGGTCTAATAATACAACTTAAATTATGGTAACACAAAAAAATGCAGAAAGACTGTCTTCCAAAAAGCCTACCCCACAGAATATAATGGTGCTGCAATTTGTTATGCCAGTTTTCCCATTCTGAAAGAACTGTGAGAAGCCCAAAATGCTTTCATTCTACTAAATACACTAATTTACTAGTTGCTAATTACTAAGTTACTAATTCTACTAAAATATATTTCTACTGAAATTTCTAGTAATTGTTACTAAAACCTTTTTGCCTTCTACACTTTATTTCAATAAAACAGCTCATGAAAGAGGGAAAGGTAGAGAAAGAGAGAGAACAAGCCTGTAAGAGCTACTTAAGAGTCCTGGTAACTCAGATACTAGAGACTGAAATTCAGATCTTTCCTCGTCACTCCCTGAGATCCAAAGTAAGCGTACTGACCATCGTACTTCAGAATATTCTATTTTAAAAAAGCCAGTTTATGAAAATTCATAACAGGCTCTGATTCAAAGAACTTGCAAGAACACATTCAAGCAGAACAGTACCTTTTAAATGACTAAATGACTTTTACAGTTTATTATTATTTTAATGGCAGAGCACCATCACTTTTGAGAAAAAAATAGAATGATTTTGCTAAAAAGAGGAGCTTCTGAAAAACATACGATAGTGTTTCATTTAATTTAACATTTGCTATTAATAACTTTWTCTTTGTTAGTGAGTTATTTTAGAGTACTAGTGTGCTTTAAAAGTGAATCCTCCACCAGTGATTCCCATTTGTCATGTGTTGGTTCAGGTCACAGAGCAGTTTTTCCGTTTGTGAACTAAGTTCATTTTGTAGGAAAGTAAACTGGATGAGCAATTCTAGGTTTACTCCGAGCATGTGCTCCATGAATACTASGAACGTAAATGTCCTAACCATGGTTCACAGTGTATGTAGCAGGCATGCATCAATGCAAGAATGCGCTTAAACTGCTGAGAGCTCCAGAAGGGTTTCACTGGCTATATGTATATGGACAAACGACATCCTTGAACACTGCTGTTGGCTGACAGTTGTCATGTCTTTGAGACCCTYTGAGATTCCTCTTCCATTCGGTCAACTCTTCTTCGCCTTCTTTACCCACCCTGTTGCTGAGCTTCTTTCTGAACCCTTTGTCATTTCTGCCAACTATTTTTTCGAATTAGTGCCCTTTTCCTACTGCTTTATTTCCAGTGCCACTGCCAAATCTTTCAGCCTCTCTGAAGATATGGAGTACTTCTGCTTCTCCGGGCTTCTGAAGAAAACAAAGCTTCTCATCAGTCTTTGTGAGGCTGGTCTAAACCTATGGTTCACACAGGGCTGACAGATAGTCTAATGGCAGTAACAAGTTGCTAACTTAGTAAGTACTGTTGGATATGAGAAGATGGGCAGTTTGTATCATATAAAACTCAAGAAGATAAAGACCATGGTCTTGGAGAGTGGTAGTACCTAGCTCGTGGAGACAGCATCTTGCAGCCACTGCTGCTACAGCAAAAGGAAACTTCAAGGAGTTTCTGTAACCTGGAGAATACTGATGAGAGTGTTTGCTCATTAGCAACTGATAATATATATGTTTCTCCAATTTTCCTGCAGCATGTCTATCTTTTGTATTTAGTGGGAGGTCTGAGTTAAAAATATTAATACAGTCAAATATTTTGTGCTTGAGAAGCAGAAATTTTAATTCTGTTCTGATATAAATCAGAACAGAACAGAACAGTCTCGAACACAAGCGAAGTTGTGTTCTCACAAAGCTTTGCTCCTTTTTTTTCAGTCACAGGATGATTCACTATTCTATAAGTAGTTCTGCAAATAATTCTCACACTATAACAGCTATCTTATGATTAAAACAACAGTATTCTGTTTTTCTGTGATATGTACATAGATCAGAATCCACAGGTTTGTTTTTTGGTGGGTAAAAGAAGAAAGTGACTGCTCCAGTTATATGCCTACCCTTCAGAGGTACTCACAGGCTGGGAGTTTCATGGACATTTTTGGCACTCGAGATCTTTCTAGTCCRTATACATACAACTAGCATAAGATTTGAGATAGTGAAAATCAATAGGAAGATATATAAAAATATATATCTTCATATAATGAAAGTCCAGTACTCTCATATATATGTTTTTGAGCAATAAATTGTCTTGTACCTTTGCCCACTTTCAAAAAACTTTTCCAGTTGCCAGAGTTCACTGTCTACCACAACTTTCCTTATAAGTAGRTTAAGAGTCTACCATTCTTTCCATTACTAAGTCAGGTTGTAAGGCTGTAAAACTCAGCTATAAAAATTCAGAAACAGACAACCTGGTTTGCAATGTTGTGGGTGATGGACTGCTTTTTTTTCTGTATGTGTAGGAAAATTCATTGATGTCTTTTAATTTAAAAAGTACTAAAGCTGACCTTACTGCTGCTGAAAGCAGTGCACCAGGCTGTGGAATTTAGGCAGACTTAACTGATGCTGGCACAAAGTTACTTTTTAGGGTCATGTGGGAAGAGAATGCAGACCGCCACAAGAAAGGGCAATTTGTGAGAGTCCATCCTTCTGAAATGGGAGCTCATATTCCCAGCCTATTCCTCTAGCTATTGTTTTTGTTGCTGCTGTTATTATTAAGAGGACGATAATATTATAATTATTTAATATTGTAGGGAGAATTATCTATAAATACTTATGAGAGGGATTTGATATTACAGTCTGGATCCCCTGCATATAAAGTAAGAATTGTCCTGATTTCTAAATAGCATATTTAACTTAYATCACAATTTATCAAGAAAAAGAAAAAAAATCATTTTGCCTTCCTGCAAGACTGTGGGTACACTACAGGCTGAGAGACACCGGTGTATTATTCATGTAGATTAGGATGGGAAGAGGTTTATGCCCTACAGAAGGTAGTGAAACTGGTTAACATTATTGACATTAAGATGCTGAGGAGATCTGAGCTTTGATCCCAACTTTGAAAGAATTTCATGTTGATAAATCATATCAGTGAAGGGATTAAGGAAGGGGCAATATGAAGCTTAGAGTATATATCCGCTGTATGTCACTGTACTTAACTCTAATAAATAATTGCATTCCGCTTACAGATATCTTATTGTGATAGACTGTGATCAAATACATTTTATTTCTCTTTCTAAATAGCTGCCAATCAGAAAATTAAAATAATTTGGATTACTATATAAGCTTTCTAAAGTAAGCTTGGGGATTACTGTCAGACGGGTTATTGATTCTTTCGTTGAGACAAGCAGCCACATCCCGTTTGAACACTGACTTCACATATACTATAGCTGCACTGCTGTATTGTACACTAGAGCTGTAACCATCTCGATCACCCCTGCTGTAAGACAAATTTTGAGGCTTCACTTTGAGAAGACRTAATAGCAAGAAACTTTGTAAACTTCCATGCTAACAATTTGTTACACTTTTAGCTTTGTCTTATTTATTTACCTGCCCAATTAGATTGGGAGGGTGAGGGGGGAAGGAATTTTGTTGTTTTTTTAGAGGTTGYTCACATTGCAACTGTACTTCCATATTTTCCACACAATCTATCCTCTAGGGCATTTAATTAAAGATTGTATTTTAAAATATGCTTTATGTTTCTTAACTCCAGATGCAGCAAAGATGAAAGGATATTTATTTTAGTTTTTAAATTAAAGGAACTCCAACTGTTTGATTCACATACATGCATAGAAAGACAATATTTTTATTATTATTTTTACTATTTACTCTCTATATGCCTTGTTGGTGATATTTATTTATAGATTTTCTATTCCTGCAATGAAAAATAAAATAGTAGAAGAATCTTTCTCCCCCTAGAAGCTATTAGAAGGTCACACAAGTACCATATAAAAATTACTCTTACAYAAGCATTGCTGTGAACTTGCTGTGTGTCATCTACTCTACAGTAACCATGTGTGATCCAGTTCTGTCAGAAATGCACAATAACTTATCCCACACACAGAAATGCAAAATTCCTCTAATTATCTTAAATTTAGTATGAGGTAAAGGACATGTGGGAAAGAGAGGATAAAGAATAACTTGCATGTTTGTATTAATCTCTCTGTGTAGTATATTGAAAGTAAAATTGRTGTAAAATTTATTATCACTAAAATAAACATCTTCAAGCTGAATGCAGTACTCACACTGAGTTCATTTCCTCATCAACTTATTGCTATGGCAAAAGCACCAGGGAAATTAAAGATCAGTTAATTGTTTTTTTCAAGATTGAAGAAGTAGCACTGGAAGGGAGTAATCTTGGTTTTTTTTCTGTAAATTGATTTTTAATATAACTTGAAATATTGGCTTGTCAGCTGTCAAATGTTAAATCTACCCTACCCTGAAAACAATGAATAACAGAGTAACAGCAAAAAGTGATAATGAAACAGCAATAAAACTGTACATGAACTGCCAAAAAATAAARTTCTTGTAACACTGAGATATTTTGCTTAAAGTACTTGAATGTTCATATATATATAACAAAAGAAATGAAATATCTTTTAGCAACAGTTATATACTGACAGCTCAAAACCAGGTTTATTGAACAATCTCCAGTTCGTCCTCTGCCCATGTGAATATTATTTTTGGAAATCTAAAATAAGCAATAGTAGGAAACTTCAGCAAAACTTTTGCTTTACTCTTGTCTACTGTGATATAAATATATAATAGAAACYCAGTTATTGTTTTTCTCCTTGAACGTCACCAGTCAAACACATAAAACTCCCTAAACAAAATCTTTCTCTATATATGTTTCTACCCTGGGAAAGAGTAAAAGAAGAAACAAAATGTGGAATTTGTTATTCCACGATTAGAAGACTCTCAGACTCRGTGCAGTGATGAAGTGTACTCAAGGTTATTTCAGTGATGAGCACATCATCAATATCTTTTTGCAAAAGGCAACTGGTCAAACCTATGGGCTAGTGTAAAGAACAAGAAATGGAGAGAAAAGTTCAGCTCTTTTTAATGGATAAAGAAAAAAGTATTTGTTTTTAATTTAGTACAAAAAATAGGCAGGCAGTGGTTAAGTGGTCAAAAAGACTTCAGAAAAGACTAAAGGAGATTAAAATTCTGTTGTTTCACAGATTTTCTGCCTGATCCCTAAAAGGAATTTAATCTTTATGTAAATCCATTGTCTACCATTCTCCGGTGGGTTCTTGATTGGTTGGATCAGACTTTTTGTTTACCAGGGCAAGAAATACATTTCAGATATATTTATTCAGAGAATGACGCCGAAAGGTCTTAACSTGGTGAGGCTGTTTTGAAACTGTGATAGTGAATGCTAGATTGACTTTTCTATCAGCATGTGTCATGTTAAAGTTCATAAATGCTTTGTTTTATGTGAAATTTTCTGATCGCATTTGGCAGGAAAATTCTTCTCGTTGGTCAAGGAACTTTTATGGTTGATGATCACTTCCCTTTGGCAATATCAGAATATATTTTCCCTTGATAGATTAATTATATTGTTTCTCTGGGGACTTAACCACTGATGTTACCTAGGTAGTTATTTTCCATGCAATATGCATATTTATGACTACTTGTAGTTTATTGACTAGCTGCCAGGTTTTTTACAAGGAAAGAAAAATACCTAATGACATTAGGTATTACATATTTGCAAGTGGTACATGAAGTATCTTTCTCCAAGCAAAGATGTCAAAAAACAGGAAAGGGTGTTCTTGCTTACTCTCTCAGCAAAGTAGGTTTTCTCTCATATCTTCCTTCACAGTAATTGACTAATGTCCAAGTACCAGTCCATGTCCAGTGGTAACATATGAAAGAGGCACTCTAATACCTTAAGACAGCTTGCTTATTCTCCAACTATCTTAAAAGGATGTTATAGTCCTCTTAATTTCAGATAAGCTTAATACAAACCATAGCAATATTTGCTACGTTATCTGATTGGACAAAAAAATCAGCAAGAAGACAAGCAAATATGGGTTTTGTTATAACTTCATAGAAAGTTGTAGGAAGTCCTGCTTCTACCCTGCTCTTGAATAGATACTTTCATTTCAAGATATTTTATTAAAACTGACAGGTTAATGGTTTCATTATTGTTCTATGCTTATTTTTTTAAGATGGGTAACACAGCAACTTATTATGACAATTATTAATATGCTGACTGTGGTAGCCCATCCAGCAATATGAATTGTGATAAATACATGTCAAAGAAATCTTAAGTAATGCCTCAGCTCCTTAAGCAAATAAAAAATTTAAAAGATTTGACTTCATTTCACTTGAAATTCTTTTAACTCATCCTCCTGATTTAAAGACATAACTGAGAATTTTGTTAAGAGCTTCAGAAGTCCCTGGSTGCATTCAGAGTTGCTTCTCATGAACTTATGTGCCAGAATTATTTAAGAGTGAAGTGCAACTCCTTTAGCTGTATTCAAGTTGTTGCTCTAGGCAAAGCAAGATAATGGTTCTCTTGGGAAAGAAAATGGCTGGTCCTTTTTTTGACAAGTTTCTTGTCAGATAGGACTATTAGAAAGACAACAATAAAGCCTCTGTCTAAAGACAAAAAGAGATCTAATGTCTTTGAGAAAGCTGTATTTCTGATATCACAATATCTGACCATGTCTATATATAAATAGAAATATCTATCAGGATTTGGACACCTAATTAAGTAAGCAGATCTAACAGAGCTATACASTCTCTCTTTTGGTGCTACCAACAAGGAATACGTGTTCCTGATGCCAGGACATAGGTACAGCTGTGTCCAGAACCCACCCTGTCCAATAGATGCTGTGCCTGACTCAAACAACCTAACAAAGTTTGCTAATTACCATGACAGACAAATTTCAGCAAATACTCCCATGCTCTTCTTTAACACCATATCCAAATTCATRATGTGAGTTAACATGCAATCTAGTATTTTGTATAGTGTATGCGTGTATTTAAGTTTCTTAGAGTCAGAATCTGTGAAACATGGCCTGGATTTTGTGGAATGTACACTTTAATCGCTGGCRGCCGTTGGAGGTAGTTGCCAGGAATTGTTTCTGTGTTACAGAAAAGAGATTTTTTTTTTAACCCTGACTCATATGATTATGATTGTCAGGAAACAARTATCATCAGCCATCCTGCCTGAAAATCAGATGTATCACACCTTAATCACAGATATGAAGTCAGAATTGGAACGGGTAGTTTTATCTTATGTTTAAGATCATCTACATCTCTCAGTGATCTTTTTTTGTGTTTATATACTGCTACCTGTTTCCATGGCAAGACACAATGGGAGTCCCCTAAATTGTCAGCTGAAAATCAAAAGGTAAACGAGCAGTTAAATTTTWGTTGTAGATTCAGAATTTTCTGTAAAACCAGGACAAAATTTACAAAATTTATACGATTTAAGAAATTACCATTAAAATGTTTTGATAGAAGATGCTTAACCAACTCAGATTTTTCATTCTACACATTTTACTTCAAAAAAAAAAAAAAAAAAAACTTTCCTTTATCTTTAGCCTATGTAATGTGCTCAAAATCAATGTCTATAGGAAGCTGTCAAATTGTTATGGAATTACATTTATTTTTTATAATATCAAATTATTACTATGTTTAATGTGTATAGGAATTAAGGACTGGAAGGAATCTCAAGGSTCACCTAGACCGTTCATCTATATTTAGAGGCATTTATGTCATAATGATTTTAATAAAMTTAAGCAAGCTTCAGATAAAATGAGTTTGGTTTTGGCCCCCAAGGTTCCCAAGGTAGAAAGCTTTCTAAACCCTCAGTCCYCTGACAGTTCAAAACTGCCTATTTTTCAGCCCAAGTATATTARTGGCCAGTGAATATGCATTTGCTCATGTGTCAACAATGTTCTTTATTCTGAATAGCTCTTCTCCCTCTCTGCAATTTACTCATACTAATGTATTTATAGAAAACAATTATAGCTCCTCTCAGTCTTTGTTTCACTGGGCTCAACTTTTACTGCTCTGAGCTTGCATATTTTCTCCTTACAAAATACACTCTCTTTTCTACAATTTATGTAATAGCTTTCTTTGCATTTGTTCCAAATTCTACAAAATCCCACAGGCCGTGGAAAAAAAATATTGGAACTTTCCTACCTTTGCTAGAAATACCTTGCCTGACATGACATATGACTGCATCTGAATCTTATCAGTGGCTCAAAACCATGGGTATATAGTGATCTTTCTGCTAAGTTGTTTTCAACTGGTGGCAGCCAGGTTATTGCAGAAAATCTTTTGATTAGTCCTGAATCAATTTCTGACTTGCAGGTCCTGGACGTACCTCTTGGCTCCTATATCCCAGCTGCATCCCAGACTGGCGTGTGGCCTGTCCTGTGTGCACATCACTCCTCTTCTTGCTGTGCCATGGGAYGGAAAGCTGGGCCAGAACTGTGGCATGGCTTTTGCGCAGTTAGTGCACTCKAAGGATCTAGTCACCACACATTAACTTAATTTTAAACATAGTTTATGTGCATGAATTGCACTTTCAACTTAAAAAACCCTTAACAGTATTGATCCTCCAGATTTCTAATTCTTTTTGTACGCTCTTCTCTCTCTCTCCTCACTATAATGATGCTCTCAACACTGTGGCAATGCATTCCACCCCRGTGCACTTCTATTATTTTGTGTTATGACCAGGGATTGCCAAAGGGACATGTTTCTTAGATATGCTGCCACATCAGACAGCCCCAAATGAGCTGTATTGAAACATCTCAGCTGGGAGCAAAGAATTTGACAGCTGAGCCTTGTCCTCATATCCTCAAATCCTAGGGTGATCTCTGCAGCCACCTCTGACTGGACTTACATGTCTTATCCTCAAACTTTTTCTTCTACAGAYGATATCCAGTGTCACTTCATGTATAAATAGCATTCCTCAAGCACCTACTCAAATACAAAAAACATGCTAGGGTTTCTGGAGGAGGTTACTTTTGTAACTCTGTCAGGTCAGTTCATGCATTGTTTCCTTTATATTTTCATCTTCCTTTCCTCTCCTCTAACTTAAAAGAAAAACACAAGCTCTGTAAGCTCTGTAAGTAAGCTCTGTGTACCCCCTCCCTTACTTTGCAGGACTTTCCTGGAATGTGGCCTGTTCACAGTTTTAAGCCTATCCTTAGGTCCTCAGTGTTAAACCATTGGCAAGCCATGAAGAAAGAGAATTCCTTGTTACAGGCACATAAAAATTCCCTCCTATTTGTGGCAGACTGCACTGAGCAGACCCTACAAGTTTCACCCAACACACTGATCAATCAGCTGTGATCAAATTAACCATCAAAAAGCACGACAAACGTTCAATTAGCCAAATGATAGCATCTTCCAAAGATGCACCGATGTYAACATTTTTGTTGGTGGTGCCTTAAACTAATTGCTTCATCTTTAAAATAGTTAAATATCATTTTCGTATATTCTTTCAAGTATTTCTTACCACTTCATTTATACCATAATGTTATGGYATTTGGCCAAATCACTTATGGACTATTCAATTTTTTGTGTGAAAAGGAAAAATTGTTGAGAATTTGATATTTTTGAYGCAATCTTGCAAAATGCCTCTTCTGAACATATTAGTAATGAAACTGTCCCTTTTTCTTCTCAGTGTTTTGCCCAAACATTTCTGTCTCTATATTCTGTGCCTGAGTGTTACACTGATTTTTCTTTTTCTGCTGCGCTTTCTCAGCTCTCTGATGATTCCTGACATACAGCTCCACCCAAATTAATTTGCAGCATTCATTCCAGTCCTTGGAAATTTTCCAGTTCCCAAGTTATGGCTTTCCATCATTATTAGCTATCATTACACCAGGAATTATTTCACTGATTCCTTGTTTAGCCTGARTAAAGAGCAACTTAATTTCCACTAAATGACTATAGATTGTTAATAGATACAAGATGTATTTAGTGGAAGCTATGCAGTATCTAATCTAATAGTACTGCAGCTCAACATCTACATAGACAATGCATGTAATTCAAACCAGAGTTATAGGTTCRCCTTGAAAAATTCTTAGGTGGATTAATGGTTGTCTTCTAAGCAGAATATCAGCCTAGGATGTTATGATTTTTAATTCCACTTTTCAAGCCTGAGAATCTGTGGCATTTTTTTGGTATTTGTATCTGTTTTTTTGAACTAAGATTACCGTAGCCATTTCTCCTATCATTGGCTTMTGTACTCAAGAAAATTACACCAGATTATTTCAGGTGAATTTATTAAACCTGTTTAACTGTGTCACTGGATATACCTATATGTGTATTCTTACTCTGCTTTGGTTTAACTCAAAGTGACTGACTTTAGGTTTAAATCTAATCATAGTGTTTCACACTATCAATTAAAGAAAAAGAAGTTTTAGTTAAATTAGCTGATCTYTCTCTTGTAGACAATAACTGAGGGCAATGCTTTCCTCTGGTTGCTCATGTTTAGCTTGCTATAACTTCTACTGATGAAAAGAGACACAGTAGTATTAACTCTAATTGTGGACCTTTTTCCTACTGCCTCTTTTCGTGGAATACATGGAGAAGAAGGTAAAGCATGACAGCATCACAAAGCTGTGAAACATTGGGAATAGTTCAAAGCAGAGTCCAAAAATGAGGGCCAAAGAAAAGAACAAAAAAGCAGGAGAGGAGAAAAGGCATGCCATAGCTTAGAATTCCTTTGAATGCTCAAAATAGTAAAAACAGCCTTTAAAAGAGAACGCACATTTCAGGAATTGCCATATTTTCCTTACGACTGAACCTTTACAAGAACAGCCACAGTGGCAAACAACACTCATTTAATCCAATGCACGATGAGTACATCACTGACAGGGCTGCTACATAAGTTAAGACTGTTTGCTCACCAGCTCATGGGAAGTGCAGATCGTTGACAAATAAAGTTCACAAGTAATCCATAAAGTGGAAGCATATATGATTTAAGAAATAACATACGTAAATAAAAAAAGACAGCCTGTGCTAAGATTCTGTACATATTTGCCAGGCCTGGAGTCTCCAATTGTTTCCTGCATTAATAGGCATTGCTCAGTCTTAAGTCCTAGCAACAGTCTCCATCAGTATAATTGCGGCAGGCAGATCTCTTAAGATAAGAGAAATCCTCTTCATAAGAAAATCACTTTGTGGTTTCTGCACCACAAGCACAATGCTACTGTTGAGATTAATAAAAAGCCCATTATACAAGGGAGCTGCTCAAGCTTCAAAAAGGTCCAAAGTCTCCAATTACAGAAGTCTCCCTAAGCGTTTTTAGCACTATAGGAGACAGGTATCCTGCAAATTACTGCTTCAACAGCAGCTATGCACTAGAAGGCAAAAGAGATGCCTTAACCACCACTTGGGATTGCCTAAGAGCCAGAGTTAGTGTCTGAGGCGGGCTGTTTGAGTCAATCTTGACTTTTTTTGAGTATATAGATCATGACAAGCCTCTGTTCAATACTTCATTAAGCATAAGTAAATAAACTTGGTGATGGGTGCAGAGTGAGGCATTTTACTTATGGTCTCTGACATCTCACACGTGCAGAGAACAAGATGCTTGTCTGCTTGGGAAAGAGTCCCTCTCCGTAAGTAAGAATTTAGGCTTAGCAATGGCTGGGAATTGAGCACTCTGTGGATTTATAGGGAAACAGAAATAAAAACAAAGAAAAAAGATCTATTTTAGGATTGGACAAAGTAAAGATTCCTGCAATAGTCTAGGGAGGGAAATTCAGTCTGATTCAAGACTTTCGTGCAGAAAGTCTTGAAAATCTCRTATTTAACAAACCCCGGAGAGACAAAGAAAACTTAGGCTGGAGACCTCCTAATGCCCATGACCTTAAGCAGAGAATTGGATTTGGATGGATCTTGTCTGGCAGGTTAGACGGTCACTTACTAGCATGTAAAATTTTAGACTTGCAGACTGAAAATTGGCAGAGCTTGATAAGAAGATTTAAAATAAGAGATACTGGTGAAAAGAACTTTTGCTTAGATTAGGTGATCTGACACTCAGTTATAAAAAAAGACAGAAGATAGAATGTCTCTGCAATAGAAAAGAAATATTAAGTGTCTTTATATAAAATCAAAGCTTATACAAAATGAGGAAAGCTATAAATAACAATAAGGCTATGACAAAATACATAAAGCTGATGTGTGATAAGATAGGTCARAAGAAAAAATAGAATAATGGATACTTAAATGGATTAAATTTCTTCACRGTAAAAAAAGAAGCAAAAATCAAACAATACTGGTGAAAAAACATTTAAAAATTAAAGATAAAGAGGAAATAATTTCAGCACACATAGAAGTTTTCAAGAACTGAAAAATAGCATGTTTCATATTGAAATGCTTTTTTCTTGTTTTAGAAAAGGAAAAAAAAAGAATGAAAAGAAAGAAAGGAAAGAGTAGTCAGAGGATAAGAATGGTAAGAGAAGAATAATCTTCCCAAGTATTGCCTGCATTTTTTCTGTTGTGTTCCTTATCCTTCGTCTGCAGGTTTTAGCTTCTATGTTCAAAATGGTGTAGAGTGCYCCAGCGACTTGGTAGAGTGGGATTGATGCAGTTTCCTCCTGAGAGCATCTTTTTGCAACTCATAGTTCCCATGAAAGACAATGATTCCAATTGTATAAAAGATCTTCCTCACTTGGCAATATGAAGAATTGGGAGGGAAATCATTGTGGGAATGGATTTTGTATTTTCCTTTCATTTTCAGTTTAGAAGACCTTTTTAATAAACGTGAAGCAAGCTTTAGGCAGCTTTTGTTGAAACAAATAACATTATAGAAAAGATGATAGCATTTTTTGTACAAAATATATTTTTGAATCTAGACTTTGAAGATATTGCTATGACTAGCTATGTAAATGGCTGGTATGCAAAATTAAATTTCAATAAATAATCATTTTGGATCAACCTACAATAACTTT
>NW_028186523.1:6047883-6069022 GCF_003343005.1 Rhea americana
TTCAGGACAGCACAGTTTTGTATAGAAGCAAGCACATAATTTAATATAGAAGCAAGCACATAATTTAATTTATGTTTGTATTCATTTCAGTATGATTTTTAACTTTTTACTTACCTTTTCCATTAATTTTTCTTATTGTCTGACATTACGGCTTGAATTTGATGCATTTAGTTGACCAGAATCTGCATGTKTGGATTTACAAAATGTAATAGTTCACCAAATATGCTTCCTCTATTCTAATTATAAAGGCACAAGTCCCAAGATTTTTAGTTAGCGCATTTTTATCTCACATATCAATGAGGAGGACCATTTGCTGCCATATATTTGTATCAYGGAACAGTTGAAGATGTAACTGCCAAACATGAAATCTGGGCTGGAGTTCAAGCATCGCTACTCTTATTATTTTATATTATTTTTATGGGAACATTAGAAGTCTCTAGACAGTTATTGAGCACTAAGTGAAAGATGGTCCGTGCCACAAACAGCTTACAGTGTAAGCTAGGGGGCATGTTATGTTGATCCTGGGTATAAAAAACAACAACAACAAAAAAAAAAAAACAGTGAGAGGAGAAAGATGATGGAGCCATACTATTTGCATAGAATTATTTATAAGTAATTATTTGATAGAAGGCTTGTGTGGAGGGGAGGGCAATGTACCTTCAGGGCTGCTCAGTTCAAACTACCAAAGTGGTAAAAGTCTCACCAGCAAATAATCGCACACCAACTCATTCCCCGCTGGCCCCTTCTTTTGTAATCTTCTTTGAGCTGCAAAATGCAGGTTTTAGTCTGGATCCGGGTGGCACACAGACAGACACAAAAGACAGCATGTTTTTATCTCTGTTTTAGCCAATCAAACTTCAACTTCTTGTTTTCCCGAGCATAGGGAGACAATTAAATTTGTAATATGGCTTATCTCAGAGGCTTATGAAAGGTGAAAGCTGAGAAGATTCTTTCCTACCTGTGTTACAGTCTAGAAGCATAACACTGCTTTCAAAACCACAGACAAATTTGGATCTGTGTGAGAAAGAATTGAAAGATGATCTGATGCTGACCTGAGGAACTGGGAAAAGGAATAAGTATAGCCCCAAAGTAGAAATTAGATCACATGCAACCAGACTTCTCAGTARTTGTATGTATGTAGTTTACGATACATTTAATATGGTGTTATTCATTGTTAAAAGAACTAATTTTTATAAAGATAAAATGCATRGGATTTATTAGATAGGATTTCATTAGATAATTCATTTTGTTCTCATGTGGTAAATTATTATCTTCTGGGTATTAGTATAAGAAATATGAAATATATAAGGAGAAATGAACATAACCTGTGGTGAAAGTATGGCAGAAAAAAACTAGCAGATCTTTTATACATTTTTCTTGGGACATATCTTTCATAATACAAAAAATACACATATCATACTGAAATATATTGATGACACAATGTGACTTCCTTAATACTGCGAAGAGTTAGACTATGCTATGGAAGACCAGGATGCTAAGTAATCAGTACAAATTACAAGGCATGACATTTAATAACAAGACTTTCAAATGCAGGCTTAGAGCTCACTGGTTGGAAGCAGCTACATAGGAGTTAAATTTGCTTGTACTAATTGAACTAATTGATCATGGAGCAGCTGTTGGCTGTGAGCAGTGCATGTCTCTGAAAAAGGTAATGTGCTAAGTCAGGTAAGGTACACACGAAAAAAAAGGAAAAATTAGTGTTGTTTATGAAAGGCTGATATGGTTCCTTTTGAAAGATAAATATTTTTATCAGATATCATCATTAGCCTTCAACAATGATTAAAACTGAAACAGATACAGAGAAAGATATCCAAGACATTGAAACTGAAGCACCTCTTTTATGTGGAAAAATAGTAGCACTTGTATGGCCTGGTGAGGCAATGCCTGGGACAGGATATACTTCTTTGAGGTGGAATTCATGCATCTATCCATCACATTCACCATCAGCCTTTAGTACCAAGTATCTCTGGTGAGAGCTGAAGTCTATAAGAGAAGATTTTTTGAGGTAGGCTTCTGTCATTTTACCTTCACATAAAAATTGTGTCACTGATGTTGTAGCCTCTGCATTTACTGCACAAGTTGTTTCACTGATTCTCTGTTCATATAAGTAACTATGTTAATGAATTGACTTGCTCGTAAATGGACCACAATTTTGCACCATCCAAAGAGTTTTTCACATTTTAAGATTTATTGATTTCATTTTGCAGCTCATGCTTTGTTCTCACAAGAGAAGGAGTGTTACCTGAAATGCAGGTGGTAGACCTTGAGCTTGGGCTGAGCTTCTATATCGATCTGGTACTTCAAGCTGATAACTGTTGGCAGAACTGTGAGATGAAGTTTTGGGGAAAGTAATGAAGAAGTATCTCTACATTCTCTTCTGCCAAACATTTTGCAYTTGGGGGGATCTTACCTAAAGATGATTTTTATAGATCTGCCTTTCTGAAATTACTTAGATTACTTAGATACCAGATGCAGTTAACATCCTGGAGCGTCTAAAACTGGTTGATTATGAGGATGTTATTTCACCCTCGGCTGAAACATTTGATGTTTATGCCCATTAGTGCAAGCAAGCTAACATCCTGCTCTCATCACTGGGCAGATTTTAGCTGCATTTTTAGACTTCCTAACACAGTGGGTTATGCCTGGTGCCAACAGCATTCTCCAAAAGATGCTACAGTCATCCAGTTTAAATGGCTCTGTGTTCTTCTTATGTGAATAGCATTCACAAAGATTACTTGCTGTCATGGTGATAGTATTTTTTTTTTCTTGCTGTTTAAAAACATGCTACTTCTGCTTCTTACAGTCTAGGTGTTTTGAGTCATCAGCGACAAAAATGGAAGGAACCGTCTCTATCATATTTTATATCAATCAGATTTATTTACCATCTAAAAATACTTCAGGATTTCCTGGAATTTAAGTTGATGGTGAAGTTAAGAAGTTGATTTTATTAAAACCTAAGGGAAGAATAAAAGAAATGGATGTTAAGTTGACAGAAATTGAATTCCCAATGCAGTAATGAACTTAGAGGGTGATTTCATTAATTAATTAACATTTTCAAGGTATTTTCAAGGAAGACCTGATAAGCAAATCCAGTATTTTGATTGAATTTACACTAGGAAAACTAAGTATTAGAGTATTTCTAAAAATGTAAACAACAATTTCCATCCTAACAGACTCTGTGCTGTAACTTTACCCAAAACTGCAGCAACCAGTGGGAAGATTTTTCATGTATTTGCTGATTTAAAGTAACTCAGGAAACAAAGTATGGASAGAAAAACTTAGATTATGACTGCATCTTCACTTTGGGGAAAGATATTACTACTATTTTCATATCCCTAGCAGCTGACCAGCAGATGTATTTCTTACACTATTCTAGGATCTGCTTTAACAAATATTGCCTGTACAGCCGTACTTAGCATACATTGGTTATCACTCATCTCTAGACAGAGTCGGACAAGGAATTAACTACCTACAGTTAAAATCTCAGATGCTAAGCATATTAGCTAAAGTTGAGTGGAATTATACAATTGTTTCTAAAGTTCCTGGTTTAAAAACTATGTTGCCCACATGTGGTATATTAAAACTTATATAAAGCTTATATATCTTATAATATATAAGCTATTGTATTTATAAGCTATATAATATAGCTTATAATCTTATATTGTTCAGACAGAGCATTGCTGTGTACCTTCAATTTCTAGTGCTCTGTTTCAAACATAGCCATCTATTCTTGTTTCAGCTTCCTAGGCTTTGAGCCAGAAAAGAATGATACTTCCATTTATTATCTATGAATAGATCTACCTAAGTAAGTTATTGGAATTGCTCAGGGTATGTATGTGCGCATCCTGTTCAGTTATCATTCTGAATCCTAGATATTATAAAAAGATTTTCATTATTCCTTGACACTTTCCCTCCACAGTTTCTAAACAACAAGGTATGTTATTCTGATGAACTTTCTGCCTTGTACCTATATAACTCAAAGGCAAGATTTCTAATACCAAAACTGCTTTACAAGGCAAAACCTGAACAGCAATATTCCTTAAAGAATATTAATATATATTGCCAAAACTCTAGGTATTATTTTGTACTCTGACTGTAGAGTTCTGTATTCTTTAGTCTAACGGGTGTCATGACTTCTTTGAAGTACTCCGTAGGTTCTCAATCTCTCCCACAGCATCAGAGCACTTTCCGTTTGCCTGTGACTCACTACAGTTTGGACATGTCACTGTCACTGCTTGACAAATTAGTTATCTTGTCCCAGGCTAATTCTGGATCTCCTGCAGTTTTTGATTTGTTTCTTTCCAGTTTCAATTACAGCTATCATGGAGGCATGTTGCTTTCCCAGCATTRCAAGATTACTTCCTCTGCTTTGTCAGTCATATATTCTCATATAATTTATTTTTCCACAAAAATATATTCTATTTATATATAATTCTTGCTGCTATAAATAATTAAAAGCTCTCAAATACAACAGCCCAGATCTACTCCACCAACCTTAATCACTTAAATAATACTCTGAGTTAGGAACCATGTTTGCCCAAGACTCATTGTGTAATCAAAAGGGATGGGGTAATTCAGCTCACCCATAATCTCAATAAACCTCTGAAGTTGTTTTCCTGCCCACTGTTGGCTCCTGCAGGAGGCTGGGTGGTAAAATCCTAATATAGGGTCCTTACATAAGTGAATAAATTAGTTGTCGTGGGTTTGGACCACCAGTGCATTAGATTCCAAAAGAGTTGTTTTTCTAACAACTAATTTAAGGCATCGTCTGTATTTTCAGGTTAATTTCTGGTCAGAGATTTGCTGCTCTGTTTTTCCATTTTCCTCCTATTTACTTTCCACTTTCCTCTGGAATTACTCAGTTTGAATAAATCTGTTCAAGGAAATTTAGTTTGGTTGTTGCAAGAATTCACCATAATGGATCGTGCCTTTTGCAATACCTTTCTTCCAGTCTATTTGRCCTAATAAGCAGTACCTCTAAAATAGGTACATCTCTGCAGGACTGAGATATAGGTCAAGCCTATGATCTAATTTATTGGAAGAAGTGTTCATCAGAGGGTGGCTTTTTTTTTTTTAAAAAAAAAAAAAAAAAAAGCCCAAACTCAAAGTCTGGTCATATTATTTTATGTAAGTATGTTGTAGGAAGGCCACATCTAAAACAAAATGAAACAAGAAAGAAAACTGAAGTGTTATGCCAACAGATTAATGAATTCTATTGCTTCTTTGAAGAAGCAATCAACACTTCAAAGAGACTGGCAGAATTCTTGTAGTAACACATTTGCAAGTACRAAATGATTTTAAGCAGTGTCTACAAACTATTAAAAATAAATGTGTTTTCTTTCATGGTAAAGCTAGTATGTCATTCTTCTTTACAGTTGTATTTCCATCAGTTTATGCACTAAAAGTGCATGTAATTCAGTCGCAGGGTAAATATGTATGGGAGAGGGAATGACAAGCAGATGAGAAGTATGTTGCCGCACAAAGACAACAGACTATCTACTACTATTATCTATCTATTATGGCAAATGCATGTAACAGAATTTATAAAAATATCCAGGARAATAAAGGCAGATAGGATCTCCACCAGTTTATATTTTAGTTAATTTGACCTGGGGAAGCATGGGGAAAGAGAGTGATTTTTTTTTAATTTGCAGTGTGAGTGAATGTTCAATTTTACAGGACTTTTTTATCTTACACATTTGAAATATTTGTTAAAGGCCATTGCTGGGAAAAGTTTATGGACAAAAATGAGCCACAGAAATTAATGGTAAATCCTAGCCTCCTATACAGAACTACTAGAGAAATGCATAATCAGATCATCCCTCTGTTCTCTCCCTCTCATGGYCTGCAAAGAGTATTTTAGTCGACTTTTATTTCACCTAGCTTATTGCCTTAGAAATTTTAAAACATCCATATACTTTATAGGATGAATTGTAAGGTTGTTGTTTCAAGGCTATTCTCCCTTTTCAGAAACTCATCTTACATTAAAAAATATGATTCMTACTTTACAATTACAGTCAAACATATTTCATACATGCCTTTGGAAGTTCTGTTTGGTGAACTTTACATGGACAGATTCTTTTAAATATTAAAATATTATTAAAAATTAGTGGTATATGATCTCCACAAAGATGGAAGTCCTCTTAGAAATAAATGTAAAGATGACTAATATAAATGCATTTGAATAGAGCCTGAGAAGCTGTAAATACTGTATTATGAAAATAGCTATGCTGGATCTTGCATATTCTCTGTTAGTAACAATAACTGGGAACTGCAGTATACAAAAAGCGAGCTACATAAAAAAATCTCATTTTCTTGGTTGGAATTACAAGGGAATAGAAAATTACTTCTAATATAAATTGAATGTCAAGGCATTTATATAAGAGGGAAAAAGACTGAACTTTTTATTATACTATTTAAAGCATGACCTTTGCTTCTATATTTCAGTTGTTAATGTAGGTGGCAAAGCAGCTTACTAGCAGAGACTCCAAATCACACAAGACAAACCTTCTGAGACTAACAACATATTTTACCTTGAAAGTCTGTTATGCATTTCCTCAAACCTCCATTATCAGAGTAATTTGCTACACAGTGAAAGGAAGGAGTAATAACTTCTCTTCATTCACACAGCTAATGGATATTGTTATATTCACAAGTATTGAACCCTCTGTTAGTCTCAGTTCAGTGGTTCTCATTTGGGATGTACTTAAAATAAAATGTCCTTGCTTCTCCAAATCATTATTTGGCAAGAGAAAAGAATACCTGTGAGATATGTTAAAGTGAGGTCTCGCAACATCTACAAGCAGGAGGTCAGGATAGTAAATACAAAAAGTGTACATCTGTGTCTTTACTCATCAGTATTTTATTTACATGCATCCATGTTCATTATTTATTAAGCAGTTAATATGTGTACATATGATTTAGTGTGATAAAAATACCTGAAAGAGCATAGTGATGCTGATGCAAATGTTTGCCTAAACGAATACACCAGCGCAATTTCTAACTTTGAGAGCTCAAAGGTGCATCTTTTAGATATTAGATAAAGAGTCAAATACTTGATACTATTTGTCCAGGTGAAGACTTTATACCACTGAGTTTTTGCATGAACTTTTCCTAGTCATAAAGAGSACTATAGGACGTTTAAGGAAGTTTATTCTGATTTGGTATAAAAATTCTCAGATTCTGCTAAATAGATTATTTTAGATCATTTCTGATTTTTTTCCCTTTTTTTGCTACCTTATGGGATAATACAAAAATTCCCTTTGATGAGGGCTTTTTTTGGAGGAGGAAGAACACAATATAGCAATAGGAATTTTATATTTGAAATCTTGGCTGGAATTTCCTCTTTTATGTGGTTTTATGCTCTCTAATCTCTGTATTTATATATATCTATATGTGTGTGTGTATACATGCATGTGCATATATATACATATACACACGTATATATATATATGTATAAATACTCTGTATTTATATACTCTGAAACTCTTAATTATTGAACAAAATTTGAATTAAAAAAAATAGTATGGATATTCAAAAAGTCTATTGGTATGCAAAAAAGAGTTTCTCACTAATGCCTAAAAACCTCTGAAAGGAGGGAAGATAGGGGGAAAATATTCTCATACACTCCYGAAAGGAATCCCAGTTCCAGCTGATGATAACTTCTTCCTGTAACTATTGCTCATTTATACGAAAGTATACTGAGACAGTTAACACCAGTCTTTTACCTTGAATTTCCTCCTCTTGAGGCATTCTTTTTACTATAATCATGACTGTAGCAATTATTTCCAAARAAGGCCACGTCATTTTTGCAGGGATACGCTGTCTGCTGAGATAGATCTTTGAGTAATTAGTGTAATGTTGGTTATCTCTATAGCTCAGACACACTCCATAAACTTGACCATTGTTAGCTGTTATGTCAATACTAAATCTTAGAATAATATGTCCCCTATCAACATTTCACAACATTCAATAATAAAAATGACCTCAATAATGTTATGGCTTTTAATGTTTTTAGAGTCTACACAATTGCAACTATTCCATTCTAAACCAAAGTGGTTATGTCTCGAATGAAGAACAGGAAATGATGCATTTATTCTCAAATCTGATTAAAGAGACAAATTCTAATTATCTGAGAAATGCATCACTTCCTTTGTTTTCTTTTAGGCATCTACTTTAGAAAAGTGTCTGCCAAAAATGGGTAGAAAATAAAAAAATAAAATTGATCATATGCTATTTCATGCATGACATTTGATTGGATTATCTATCAGCTAGTCTGTAATACTGATTATAAATTCACAGTGGATTATGGTTGTTCTGAATATGCCTCCTCATGTTTTATTACTTGACTTCAACCAGATCAACAACCTTTTTATTCTACCAACAAATTTGGCAGTACAGTTATACAATCATAGAATCAGTAAGGTTGGAAGGGACCTCTGGAGATCATCTAGTCCAACTCCCCCGCTCAGCAGGGTCACCTAGAACATGGCAGACAGGGTTGCGTCCAGGCAGGCCTTGAAGATCTCCAGAGAAGGAGACTCCACAACATCTCTGGGCAACCTGGTCCAGTGCTCCGTCACTCTCACAGGGAAGAAATTCCCCCTCACGGTCAGGTGGAACTTCCTGTGCTTCAGTTTCTGCCCATTGCCTCTTGTCCTGTCACACGGGACAACTGAAAAGAGTTTGTCCCCGTCCCCTGGACACCCTCCCTTCAGGTACTTGTACACATTGATAAGATCCATCCTCAGTCTTCTCTTCCCCAGGCTGAAGAGGCCCAGCTCTCGCAGCCGTTCCTTGTAGGACAGATGCTCCAGCCCTCTGATCATCCTCATAGCCCTACACTGGACTCCCTCCAGTAGCTCCATGTCTCTGTTGTCCTGGGGAGCCCACAACTGGACACAGGACTTGAGATGAGGCCTCAGCAGGGCTGAGTAGAGGGGCAGGATCACCTCACTCCACCTGCTGGCAACACTCTTCCTAACGCAGTCCAGGAGACCATTGGCCTTCTTGGCCACAAGGGCACATTGCTGGTTCATGGTCAGCCTATCATCCACCAGCATTCCCAGGTCCTTCTCTGCAGAGCTGCTCTCCAGAAGGTCAGCCCCCAGCTTGTACTGGTGCATGGGGGTTATTTCTCCCTAGGTGCAGCACCCTCCACTTGCCCTTGTTGAACCTCATGAGGTGCCTCTCTGCCCAACTCTCCAGCCTGGCCAGGTCTCTCTGAATGGCAGCACAGCCCTCGGGTGTGTCAGCCACTCCTCCCAGCTTGGGATCATCAGCAAATTTGCTGAGGAGGCACTCTGTCCCCTCATCCAGGTCATTGAGGAAGAAGTTGGACAGGATGGGACCCAGTGCTGAGCCCTGGGGGAACGCCACTAGTCACAGGCCTCCAGCTGGACTCCATGCCACTGATGACAACCCTCTGAGCTTTGCCTTTCAGCCAGTTCTCAATCCACCTCACTSYCCACTCVTCTAACCCACACTTCCTGAGCYTVYCTAGGAGGATGTTATGGGAGACAGTGTCAAAAGCCTTGCTGAAGTCAAGGTACACAACRTCCACTGCTCTCCCCTCATCTACCCAGCCAGTCATTCCATCACAGAAGGCTATCAGRTTGGTTAAGCAGGATTTCCCCTTGGTGAATCTATGCTGGCTACTCCTGATCGTCTTCTTTTCCTCCACATGCCTGGAGATGACTTCCAGAAGGAGCTGTTCCATCACCTTTCCAGGGATGGAGGTAACGCTGACCGATCTATAGTGGCCTGGGTCCTCCTTCTTGCCCTTCTTGAAGACTGGAGTGACACTGGCTTTCTTCCAGTCCTCAGGCACCTCTCCAGTTCTCCAGGACCTTTCAAAGATGATGGAGAGCGGCCTGGCAACATCCGCCAGCTCCCTCAGTACCCGTGGGTGCATCCCATCTGGGCCCATGGATTTGTGGATGTCTAGCCTGCCCAGAAGGTCTCTAGTCCTTTCCTCCTCAACCAAAGGAAACTCTTCCCTTCTCCAGACTTTCTCCCTCACATCCAGGCTACAGGACTCCTGGGGGCTGCCCTTAGCAGGGAAGACTGAAGCAAAGAAGGCATCCAGTAATTCTGCCTTCTCTGTATCCCTTCTCACCAGGGCCCCCGCCCCATTCAGCAGTGGGCCCACATTTTCCCTAGTCCTCCTCTTGCTGCTGATGTATTTGAAGAAGCCCTTCCTGTTGTCCTTGACATCCCTTGCCAGACTCCATTCCAACTGGGCCTTGGCCTTCCTCGCCACATCTCTACATATTCTGACTGCAATTAATTATACATTAATTGCACTTCACAGAATCAAAGCAGTATTTTTTTTTTCAGGAGTGTCAGATTTTAGTAATAAGGTTAATTAAAGAAGCTCAGYTGAATATAGTCTCTTTTTTACTATAGCATGCAAATATTATTTTCAGTATATCTATCTCACATAAAGATATTTAATGTGGTGTGCAAAGGCATCTACTCAATTGTTGAATGCCAAAAAAATGTATCCTGAAATTCCTAAAAATGTGTGTTCGAGATAAACACTGCACACTAAGCCAAATCGGAATGGTTGCACATTGTAAGGGATCATTGATGTAACACTACTCTTCTAATTGAGTGAGGTTTTTCCTGCACTCTAGGGGCAGCCATAATGACTAAAGAAAAACAATCCCATTTATTAATTGTGTCTATTTTATTATTAAAGACAAAATGAACAAGGGAATTAATAAACAATGGCTTATTGGAGAGCTTTCAACAGATATTAACCTTGTTAATAATTTATAAGGTAATATCAAAGACACTAGTATTGTGCTTCGTCTAAAGTCGTGCTAAAACTGGTCTTGAAATCAAGTGTCTCTTGTCTCAATATATGATGGATAACTGAAGACTTTAGAGGTCAGTTTGCTGAAGTACTGCAAARGTATTGCTACAGTGTGCAGTCTTTTCAAATCAGAAGGAAAGAAGAATGCAGTAGATATAGAATAATCCTGGAAAGAGAACACTTCGGAGGTGATGCCCAGAAATCAGAGATACAGATCTCTGATAAAGGAGTTGTGTTTGCTGATCATAGAATAATGAAGTAAAAAAAAAAAAAAGACTTTTTGATGATTTCTGTTGCTGCTGACCACCTTGCCATAAACAGGCCTGCCTGGATGCAACCCTGTCTAACACGCTCTAGGTGACTCTGCTGAGCGGGGAGGTTGGACTAGATGATCTCCAGAGGTCCCTTCCAACCTTACTGATTCTGTGATTCTATGATAAAAATATCTGATGTTTTTTATAACCTGACTGATGATCTATAGGTTAAATGTGTAAGAACTGTTCTTCTGCGCAATAAATTATGGCAAATCCTTGCTCCTATCACCCCTTCCTCCCACGCTTTCCCCTGAAAAAAAAAAGGAGGGGGGAATAAAACCAATCAATTAACCCAATAGCAACAACAACAAAAATGCTGCCTGCAGTCAAGTCTACTTGACTTTTACTGAGTGCAGCTTCTCTAGTATCGCAGTGCTCAGGACCTGGAATCACCAACAGCACCTGACCGTGACAACAGCAGTGACGATGAAGAGTACAGAGACTACTGATTTTGGTGACTACTAACAACAGGAGCAACAGAAAATACTGCTGGATATTTTTGATATCTTGGAAGTGCATAACCTGTGTTAGCTACTTTTGTTCTTAACTCTCCAAATGTCTGAGTGAAGAGTTGTCAGCTGAACAAGGATGGAAATTTGTACCTTATTGCTATTTACTTTCTCATCTCAGAAAATTTGATGCCTTTTGTTTTTTTTCTAATTTCACTGATCGCACATTTATTTCTCTGCCTTGATTTGTTCACCGACTGACTCAGTATATGCTCGGGAGGATATTAAATGAACTTCCAGCTCATGATCAGGGAGTCTCTTCATTAATAGCTATCARTGTTGAATATGCTAATGTTTTTTGATTGGAAGAGTCTCAGTTTTAAAGATTTAAAGGTGGCCATTAAGTTTGTTTTCTCCTAGTCATTCCATTGTCTGACATTCTTTTAAATACACTATCCTTAATAATAGTTCAATTTCTGTTTCAAACAAGTACACGTATCTTTATTTCCTCAAAAAGATCTTTCAGCTGTCAGAATAATCATTTAAAATTATTTAATTATTAAAAAAACTCATAAAAAGTCCTCACAAAGAAATGCTTAACATCTGTAGTTGTTTAATATGATTTCAGCATCATYGTTGGGAGACATCTTGTAGTGGAACAACATAGAAAGAACCAGYATTGTGTTCAGAGATGATGATTAGCTCAAGGCTAAAGGTGCCTTTCAGTGTGAACTATGAGTTTTTGTTCTGTTTAGAAACAAGTTTTGACACACAGAGCTATATCCTATGGTAAATTACACATTTGTACGCACTTTGCACATTTATTTATTATAGTCAACTTTCTATATATTGTTATATACRTGGATTGCTACTCTGAAGTTTGGATCTCTAATGAATTTAGCAGATATTTTTTGTCATAATTTTTAACTCCTGTTCATTTCTATTTGGCATAATATACAATATATCAATATGATGATATACAACAATCAGCCGCTAAAACAATGCAATGCCCAAAATGGAAAAACTGGAAAAGAAAAAATCAGGTTGGTGAAAATTTGTCATTTAATGGCCAGACCAAATAAAATGAAAGCTTTCATTTTATTATGAGGTAATTTCCTGATCTTGTCCTTCAGGAAACAAGAAAMGTAATTTCCTGATCTTGTCCTTCAGGAAACAAGAAAACTTCAAGGTAGCTTTTAAAATATAAAATCAAAATCTTTTGAAGACAAAAATTAAATGCTCTAGTATTTTCATAGTTTTCAATTTTTATTTTAGAACTAAGTATTTGTAGAATTTGATTCATATTTTTGTATGCTTTGAAAATCCTAATATTTCATTATTATCCTGACTATTATTCTAAATGTTGCAYGTAAATATGAGTATATATGTACATATCAGTTTAGGAATTAGAGATGATGTGATTTGCTGTTATCCTATACTTAATCTGTACATCATAACAACAGACACCTGATACCAACCTCCAGCTCATACAACCACTTCTCACAGAAAGCTCAGAAGAAGTCTAGCAGAGCAGGACTGGGGCCATGCACAGCTGCCATGAACTACACGAGCATGAGGCCTCTGCCTGTAAGTAGCAACAGCCATACTATTTTTAATAGAGAACTGGGTAAGAAAATACCTATACATTTTTCTTATATTACTGTGCCTTTATCTGAGCTCAAAAATACTTAAAGTCTGCTAAGTGTGCTTCTATTTACATGGAAGTAGCAGGCCTCAGCTTTAGCTTTTTGAATTTACCCACTCCTGCTGAATGGTACTGTAAGTCCTCTKGTCCCCTACCATATTATTCTTACTTTTTCATCCTAGCAGTGACTAGTGGAAATGTATCTTTTTATTTTTATTAGATCTTTTCAGAAAGCTTTCATGCTGCTTATTGTCTGTTACTAAGTTAGAACAGAAGAAGGCAGGAAGAAAATAATGTTCTTTGTTTTTTCTTTCTAGAACACCCATCAACAAGGGCTGAACAGAATGTTCATCTTCTCAGAGGTCACCAACAGTGAAGTTCTTTTTAGTTACTTCTGTTTTTAATGTTTCTATAGAAACATTAAGCCTTTTATGAAAGAATTTTCTTTTGGTATAAAAAGCTTTCTCAGCTGTCTGTTTTGCAATAGGTCATTGATAAGCAGCTATAGAAGGCCCTGAGGCCATAGAAGTACCTTAACTTTATCCCATGAGGGTCTATTCAAATGTTATATATAAAAAAACAGATTAAAAATATTCTCTTCTAGTTTGTGTTAGAACATTTGAGCAGCTTGGCAAAGTAATAACTGAACATAAATATTTTAAGACAAGTTTCATGTCACTGTCAAAGCTGCAACCTATGGCATGAGGGTGGGGGCAGCTAAGAGATGATAAAAGCAGGGGAGATTTAGTCTAAGTCACAAATAGTAAAATGAGTCAGGAACTTCTGCCTCTTTAGATCAAGAAAAGAGAGGATGAATTTAATCCATGAAAGTGCTGTATGGCCAACACCTTGATTACACAAACATTAAATTATCACACTACCAAGAGAGAGGCATTTCCTGAAGAGAAAGGGAGAAAAAAACAAAAAACATGCTCATAGTATTTTTCCTCTTGCTGCTGAGTGTTGGGGAGAGGTTGCTACACTACCCAGAATTTAATTATTGTAGCCCGTAAGACTCCAGATCAGCTTCATTATTCACTTGCCTCATGAAACACAGAGGATATCATTACTGAYCTCACCACCAGTATGTGGGGTATTGACCCCATATTCAGTAATGAACTGAGCAGAAAAAACAGAGGATTAGAATAAAGGCTGAATATGAATTTCCTAGTTTCTGGGTGATGGACTTTGCAACTAAAAGGTCCCCATTTATTGTCTAGTGTAGCCTTTTATAAATATTTTGTATTTTCTTTATGACGTGAATGCAATAAAAGGTGCAAAATAATGAGACTAGGCTAGTAAGAGAATCATTTCCTGATTCAAAAAAAGAGCATCAATAACAGGCCTTTCATTAGAAAACATAGCAACAAAACAACAAGGTTTACACAGTCATCTGGTGTGTAAAATTCTGCAGCAATTTCATTTTAATCCTCCAAAAACTTCTTATTTATGCTGTTTGAAACTCACAACAAAAACCCAGCGGGAAATCCTGTTCCTTCAGTGCATTTCGTAAGGCAAGTCCATTCGTTTTGTTGGTTATTCTTCCAAAGTCTGCTTTTCTAGTAGCAAAAATTCGTTCCACCAGGGAATTCTACTAGATATCAAAAGTGACAATTCTTGATTTCATTTGTTCAGGATTATAACAAGCTGCTGCAAAATATACTGAAAACTATTCTGGTAGGGCCTAGTTGTCCAGCAACCGGACTCTCAAGATGCTTAGGCATTCTCTGCCTTCTGTTCACCATAAATTAAGGATTAATGATTTTTGTTAAAATTAAATATCCTTAATAGGCTTTTTTCTTTATTTATTTTCAATAAAGACACCAAACAATCCACCATTTTTCCTTTAATATGATTCCGAAATAGCTAAAGTTCATTATGGTTATTTTTCAGTCTCCCTTGTCTTTAATCCTGATAAGCTCAATGCCTTCAGTGTTTTCATGTCTTTTTGCTATACTAAGTTTATATAATATGTGGCAAACACTTACTAAAACTAGATATTTTAAACAGGATAGTAGTTTATATATTGGCAGTTTTCCTTTAGATGAATAGGTCTCGTAATTTTTACTCATATTTTAAAATTTCATCAAAAACTGAATTTGCTAAATTTAATTTTATGTTTGTTGCATGATTTTAGAGGATGGTTCTCAGCCACTTGCACCACTTCGCCAACATCTATTTCTTAAATATACAAAAACATGCCTGTACAGCAGCTCTCAGTGGGAAATCTAGAATCATAGAATCACAGAATCATAGAATCAGTAAAGTTGGAAGAGACCTCTGGAGATCATCTAGTACAACCTCCCAAAGATTTCCTGCTACTGGTTCCACTGGGGCTTGAACCCAGGACCTTTAGCATGTAAAGCAGGTGTGGACATGTGGCATCCTGGTTTCAACACAAAAAGTGGCATTTAGTTTAAAGAAGGAGAAAATCATAAGCTCTCTTAGAAGATGATGGCTATTTTCCATGTTTTACAATATATAACAAGTATTCTTCTGTTAGTATTAATTTAATAATGAATAACCTATGCATTCTTATATTCTATGTTATTGTTTTCTTAAGTCTCTTTTGAGGTATGTCAGTACAATATGTCACTGTTCAGACAGGATAACAAAGAAATAATCTAGTGGGTTTTATAATGTTCTAGTGGGGATGGACCCCACTGTCTGCAAAACCATCTCTTCATGTTTATGTATGCACACATTGGATGCATAAATGCAGAGCTAATTTTGGTGTGGGCTCAGCTCTTGGTTTAGTACTGTGTGCAGATAGTACCCTTTTTTTTTTTTTTTTTTTCCTTGCCTTGAATTTAGTAATGTGTTTTGCATTTGCTCTGGTCCCAAAGTGAGAACTTGCAGTAATAAACATGCGTACYCTAAACCTTTTGTACATTACTGGGATCTTTCTTATCTTGTGAACCAGTCATTTTATTGCTCCTTGGAGATAACAAGACAATCATACARCATTTCATTCTGTTTCAATTTAAAAGCTACTGCACAGGGATAATCTTATTCTATTCTCCTTTTCCGTCATTTTTCTCTGCAGCACAATACAAGAGTGAAGCAGGCTTAATTGCTTACCTGACATCTTTCACAGTCAACTTCTTAACAAGTGTGAGGAGAGGAGCTGGAGAAGGATCCCTTYTGTACTCTTGAGAACAGAACAGATATTTAAAGCAAATTACCAACATGTGCTTCTTCCAATGTTTTAATTCCAATTTCCTACTTCAGGGTGCAATTTCATGAATAGTTTAGCCAATTCAATTGTAGGCTGAAAGTAAAAGAACAAAATAGTTTCACTCTGCTTTTCTGCCTTAATGTGGCCATTTATTCACTTGTCTTGCATCAGGTTGACTCTTTTYGGGGTTAACTTTCACAAGCCCTTTCCACAGTCACAGGCTAACTTTTCTAGTAGCTAATGTTTAATAACACTGAGTTATGCTTCTGTCTCACCTCTTCCCATAGAATAATCTTGCACATACTGAGTTTTCTTACTTTCTGTCTTTCACATTTTCATCAGATTTTCTTAGACTCTACTGTTTAAAATTCCATTGTCATTAAGCCTAAAGCATCCAATGTAATTGCTTATTTAGATTTTAGGAAAAGGCTGATTTCCATTAAAAAAGTCTTAAAGGCTTTTAGTGACAACATAACAGCTTTGAGTATCTGAAAATTCTGCTGAATTTCTTTTATCTTTTTTTTTAACCTCAGAGCAGTAGTTTTTGCCTACAGTAATCCAAATCTTTCATAGCCACATTACGCAATTCTACCTATGCCTTTAATACTGTATTCTTAAACTTTTAGTTGTTCACAGTAGACACTTCAATCTTCTCTTTTTAATGAGTACCTCCAAATTCTACAAACATTTAAAGTGTTTCTACTGTTTTTTTCCTTACCAAAGAATGACCAAACCTGTGTTGGTTGATTTAGGATTTTTGCATTAGCTCTATTATAAAACTTCCGTTCTTGACCAATGACCCCATGAAATTCCTTGTTTTGTCTAACTGCCTCGTCATTATTATTTAATAAGATATTATTTTCTGACCACTCTATTGTGATGGGTACAACGGGCTACCCTCAATACTTCTGTTCAGATGGTCCCTAATGATGGCTGAACAGAAGCAGGAATTGAATATCTTTATTATTTTCTATATGCTTCAGCTTTCATTTTCTTTGCAAGACAAACTGATTCTTTGACTTTCATTTTTCCTTTCCTTTTTTATTTTTTTGATTTGGCTGAATGGCATCTGCTTTGGTCTTCTTTCTCTATGTTCTTCTCTGATATTTCTATCTATTTTTAAAAATGTCTCATTTAGGAATGTGATCTGCTGTATACTATTTCATTTTTTTTGTCCCTGTTCTATCTTGCTTTCACTGCATTCATCTTGCTCAGGTTAGCCAATGTCTCAGGTTTTTARTTTCCTTTCTCAGGGCTTTGATTCCTAAAATCAGTTCCTGCAACACAGAATTTATTGCTTTTCCTTTTCTTAATTCTTACTAAAACCCATTGCTTGTAATTCTTTTTCTACACAGTCAGTCTTGTATTGCTAAGGAGCCYGTGGAGACTTCATTACCATTCCTCTAGGGTAGCACTGTTCTTGTCAAAATTCAGGCCTTTAGTGACGTGCCCATTCCAACTCATTCCTGACCTGATAGGGAAAGAAATCTGTAAAAGTATTCCAGACATATAGCTCCAAGTCATTCCATTGAAACATTACTTCAAATTTTCCTTTAAGGTTTGTCTTTCGTATCAGTCAAAGACTGTTGACCTTGCAGCTGGGATTTTCTTGATATCAGAATTGTCACCTTTTTTTTGTTATTATTCATACTGTCTGACAAGCAACAAAACACTTGTACACAGCTGGCTAACCACAAGCTACCATTTCCTACCTGGTTAGCAGCTCAAATTCAGATTCTTAGCCACCAGATTCTTTCCCTGGTATTCAGTATGCATTCTAATACAGTGTAGTACACATTTATTAGCTACCTACAGCTACTCATATTTTGTATGTATACACAATAATCATTGTGCTACAGGCATGTGTATTTATCTAGACAAATATTCTCGTCTTTGTGTGAAATCAGACTGTACGTATTATCAATCAGTTATAGTTGCAAGTTTCATTTAGATAGCCAGATTGCTTTTTTTAAAAAAAAAAAAAAAAAAAAAAAAGCCTGGCAGCATCAGTATTGCTTAGCATTGTGCAGCATGAGTACAATACACTGGTACATGGCCAATGCGTCACCTTAGAGTGACTGTCTTGCACATTTCCTTCTAATATCTTCTATCTAAAACAATCTCTTTATTCAAGCCCAGATTCTCCTTCTGTTATGTTGAAGTCTTTTTAACTGTAGTAAGAGTTAACCAATTCAGTAAATTTCCAGAGGTAGATCTAGATATTTTAGAAGCTGCACTTGTAACTGGGYCATTTGTTGTCTGGAGAGATGTAGGAGAACCTAAGATGAGCTGATTTTATCCTTTACGTAGAGGCTTCAATAAAGGTCCAAGGGAMTGTTTTGCTAATTGTTTCTGTTAGAGATGTAAAGATTCTATACAGATTCTGTAAAACCTAATTCCTTATCTGAACGCAGTAGCTTGCCTTTGAGACTATCCTCTTTTAAAGAAGAAAATTTTGAAATATAGTATTTCTGATTTTTTTTCATGAGCATAAAATTATGCAGAGTAAGAAAAATCTTAAATAAGATTTGGTTTGTGAATTATATTTCTACCCAAAATGCTGATGGAGTTTACATAACAAAATTTCAAATTAAGAAATTCAAGACACGGCAAGTACAAATTTTGAGGGTAAAGGGAGGAGTTAGAAGGTAAAAGAGGATAAACATGCCTATCTTACTGTATAAGCCCCTGAAATGACTAATGATCAAGAGTTTGGAGAGATTTTTAATTCAAACACTTTTGTCARAAAGAAAGGTATCATTTTCTAGGAATTTTATTTCAGGCAGCAGGACTATTATAATAATAAATATCTTACTAGGTTACTAGAGACTAGCTTGGGAAAATTTTTTTTTTACATGCCTAGGATGCAAATAATAAGCTAAGGAAAACACTTGTTTCTTGCTTTCGCTATTTCAGTACTACAACAGATGTAGAATAGGAATCTGTAAGATGTGAGATGAACTATATTATAGTCATATAAAATAATTGTGTTATGGCCTGGGAATGCAACACTGCAATCATACTTCACATTAGCAGTAGGCAAATACTATTATTAATTTAATAATAAACTATTTGAGGACAGATTCTTAGGGACAATAAAATTGACTTTTCTATTCAAAAATTAACATTCTCTGTTTCTAAACCTCCACCCTGTCATAGAGACAGGGTAGACAACAAAACRCAAGTTGGGTTGGAGGGCCTCCAAGAGGTGCATGCAGCTGGGGATGTGCGTTTGGGACGTGGCTACGGGGGACCCCYGTACACCCTTCCTGGGAAACCTGCARGCATGACGACCTCTTTGAAATGCCTGTRCACCAAYGCACGCAGCASGGGGAACAAACAGGAGGAGCTGGAGATCTGTGTGCGATCGCAGGGCCATGATCTCATTGCARTCACRGAGACATGGTGGGRTAGCTCACATGACTGKAAYGCTGCCATGGATGGATATGTGCTTTTTAGGAGAGACAGGCCAGGAAGGCGAGGTGGTRGAGTTGCTCTTTRTGTSAGAGASCAACTGGAATGCATCGAGCTCTGCCTAGGCGGGGAGGAGGAGGAGGCAGTTGAGAGCTTATGGGTAAAGATCAAAGGGAAGGCTAGCATGGGGGTCACTGTTGTGGGCRTCTACTACAGGCCACCTGGCCAGGAAGAGARAGTTGATGAGGCCTTCTACAGACARCTGGAAGTAGCCTCAAGATCACAGGCCCTGGTTCTCCTGGGGGACTTCAACCACCCTGACATCTGCTGGAAGGACTACACAGCAAGGCACAARCARTCCAGGAGGTTCCTGCAAGGCACTGRTGATAACTTCTTGTCACAAATGGTGGAGGAGCCTACGAGGAAGGATGTCCTGCTGGACCTTGTCCTTACCAACAGAGAAGGACTGGTTAAAGATGTGAAGGTCGGGGGCAGCCTTGGCTRCTGTGATCCTGAGATGGTGGAGTTCAGGATCCTGCAGGAAAGAAGTAAGGCAACAAGCAGGATYGCAACCCTGGACTTCAGGAGAACAGACTTTGGGCTCTTCAAAGACCTAGTTGGTGGAGTCTCATGGRTTAAGGCCCTAGAAGGAAAGGGGGTCCAGSAGAGCTGGTTAGTATTCAAACATCACTTCCTCCAAGCCAAGAGCGGTGCATCCCTATGAGTAAGAAGTGCAGCAAGAGTGGCAGGAGACCTGMATGGGTGAKCAAGGAGCTCTTGGCCAAATTCAGACAGAYGAAGAAAGTACACAGAACGTGGAAGAGGGGACAGGCTACTTGGGAGAATTATAGGAATGCAGTCAGAGYATGTAGAGATGTGKCRASGAAGGCTAAGRCCCRGTTGGRATTGAGTCTGGCAAGGGATGTCAAGGACAACAGGAAGGGCTTCTTCAAATACATCAGCAGCAAGAGGAGGACTAGGGAAAATGTGGGCCCRCTRCTGAATGGGGCGGGGGCCCTGGTGACAASGGRTACAGAGAAGGCAGAATTACTGRATGCCTTCTTTGCTTCAGTCTTCCCTGCTAAGGGCAGCCCCCAGGAGTCCTGTAGCCTGCAYGTGAGGGAGAAAGTCTGGAGAAGGGAAGASTTTCCTTTGGTTGAGGAGGAAAGGACTAGAGACCWTCTGGGCAKGCTAGACATCCACAAATCCATGGGCCCAGATGGGATACATGGGCCCACGGGTACTGAGGGAGCTGGTGGGTGTTCCTGCCAGGCTGCTCTCATCATCTTTGAAAGGTCC
>NW_028186523.1:6070337-6089866 GCF_003343005.1 Rhea americana
GTTGCCCAGAGAGGTTGTGGAGTCTCCTTCTCTGGAGATCTTCAAGGCCCGCCTGGATGCAACCCTGTCTGCCATGCTGTAGGTGACCCTGCTGAGCGGGGGAGTTGGACTAGATGATCTCCAGAGGTCCCTTCCAACCTTTCYCTGTTCTGTGAGTCTATGATTCTATGTCTAGTTTATTTCACAACAGCATTACAAAAGAATGATGCTCTGCACTCATTTGAGATCAGTTGCCCTCTGGGTCTGGCTCATGGTTCTCCACWGCATTTCTGAAATATGTTCTTTTTTTCCCTTACAAAGATAAGATTGTAATTCTAATCCTCACCCCATCATAACTATATACATAGTTTTGCAGCAGAAGAAAGGGATATTGAGTCAAGCTCTTTCAAAAGGAGGGGAAAAATGTCATTTCAGCTCTGACAGCCTGCTAACATGTTCATACTTGCTGCCATTCTTTCCTAGTCATTAAAAAGCATCATAATCTTCAGTTATGGACAGTTRTTTTCATTTCTTTTCTGAGATAGGCCATTCTTTTGAAGTCATACCTGAAGTTTCATACAGGTAGCTATTATGTTTTAGACTCACATTCTGCCTTAAGCTGCATCAGTGTGAAATGGAAAAAGTTCTCTTCAGAAAGGGACTATATGACACAAACACAGCTTCTTCCAGAAGGTTAGGACAAATCTAAATAAAACAGAACTGTAAGAATCTGAGATCTTGACTTGTTTCCATGGGGTGCCATAGAGTTTATGAATTAAGTTATTTCCCTAGTAGAGAAAAGCAGATAAGTCTGATTTTCATTTTCTTCCTCTTCTAGGCTATTATCATATCAATAGGGAGTATACTGCCTTCAATTTTGTGCAAATAAAAGGCCAAGTATTCATGCTACAGCTCCCTTGGTTGTGAGTCTTTGCAGTTGCATCTTTTTTTTTTTTTTTTTTTTTTTTTTTTTTTTTTTTTCTCCTAGGGGCTTTTCAAGCATTTAAAAATATTAGTAGCCCCTGAGAAGTTCCTAGTCCCAGGACAGAGGGTGAGTAAAAGGGAATGACTCTAGATTTCTTCCATACAACTAATGAAATGCACCATTGAATTCTGCAGGATTATGCTAACCTGCTGCATATTGGTTCTGAGGGGTGTGGGACATCCTTCTCAGGAGTCTGAGTTAGAAATCTGACTCTTCAGTCTCTACAAATGATCACAAAGTCAGGGTGGGTGCTTAGAGAGGAGCAGACTATGCTTCCCCCGAACCTGGAGGGCAGCTAGATCAGTTCTGTTCTCCCTAATCCAGATGTATACCACAGCTATGTGCTAACTGCAATGGCATGACATCAGGCTGCTTGCCCAAATCTGAAGTCTGTGGAAAAGAAAGCCTCATTTTTATTTCTACCACTGGACCAGTTAAGACCACCGCACCCTATTAAGATCCTAATTTCTGCCTATTTAAGACGTAAAAGATCACTTTCTGAAGTTGCCTACCGTTTTCCTTTGCTTCAGTGGACAGTTATGCAGTGTTATATTTCCCAATATATTAAAAACTACCAAACTTCTCTACATTTCTATTTTATTCCTGGAACATCATGAGCTCTCTTGGGCTAATTTAGCACCTGAGAGGCTGCACATTCTTMTTATTATTTCTTTCTTACCAGAAAGACTCTGCATGCTAGAAGTCATTTTGCCTTCAAGACAAAGATTTTGTTCTAAGAGCACAAAATGTTTTAATATTAATCTTTGTTCTGTCCTTGTTTAGAGTTGAGAAAAGTAGACAGCTATTTTTCAAAAGAACAAAAGAGAAAGGAAAAATGGGTGGGCTAAAACAACTAACACTAGCTCAAAACATTTGAATATGTAATAACTGATAGAAAMTATATTTGATAAAAATAGGTACCTACATGCTGATTTATTCAGAATTAAATTATGATCTGTCCCTTTGATTGGCATTTTTGTGTGTAGTAAAATTAAAAAAAAATCAAAGGAAATTATTAGTTTAATAACAGACACCAAAATCCTTTACTTCCTTTCCTTTTCCTTTTCCTTTTTCTTTTTTTCTTTTTCTTTTTCTTTTTCTTTTTCTTTTTCTTTTTCTTTTTCTTTTTCTTTTTCTTTTTCTTTTTCTTTTTCTTTTTCTTTTTCTTTTTNTTTCTTTTTCTTTTTCTTTTTCTTTTTCTTTTTCTTTTTCTTTTTCTTTCTTTTTCTTTTTCTTTTTCTTTTTCTTTTTTTTCTTAAATAAAAAGGACATTCAATTTAGAGAAAGTCAGCTTTATCACCAGTCTGCTTTGGCAACAACTTTTAATGGATGTAACTTGAATCTCCATCTCCTATGTTAAGTACCTATTTATCCTGTGCTAGTTGACAAAGAAATGCTCTCAGTGACTATGGTAATCAAGGAGTCCAAATTCCTACTCAGAATAGGAAATCAGAGCAATATTGTCAAATTTCACTATGAAAAGCTCATGAACAAATTAAAAAAAAAACCTTTTTGTTAATCTTCCTTTTTTGGAAGTTTCATTTCTTCATAAACATGAAGATGTGGTGGGAGTGGGAGTATTGCTTCATCAAGATTTTCTATCTCAATAAAAGCTGAGAGTCATTTCATAGCAGGAATTACTTGACTCTAAGGACTGGAACATTACGAATAGTGCAGATTATAGAAGATAAGCGATAAAATCCTAAAAGCTGGCAAGGTAACAAAATCTGTAGGATTTGTAAAGCATAGACATTAACTAGGAAGTTCAGAAAACTTTTACTGAATATATGCTGAGTTTCTGGTGAGTATGAGCTGATATTTGTACTCAGCCTTTGCATCCCCAGGATGCGCACTTCAAGCTTCCTTTGAGATTACTTCAGCTGCTGCTTGGTAGTGAACTAGGACATTGTCTTGTGGAATATTGCTCTCAGTGCTTTTTGCCTAGTTCATCTCAAACAATGCAAGTCTGTGGCACTGGGGTTTCAAATTTCATAGGTTTTTAGGTTYGGTTAAGTTTGATGCTTCAAGTTTCAAAAGTGAATATTAGCYAAAATCACAAGGAAGATTCCCATAGCATTTACAGTCATAAATAGATTATCGCTTCACTGCTGTTCTCTGAGCATCCTTTCCTCCAAACGACAGAGTATTAGCTGGTTCATAGTTATTTGCTTCTTTTTATTATTATTATTATTTGTTTGGTTTTCCCTATTTTCTTCTTTCTTTAAAAAGCTAAACAGATGCAGATTGGTAGCCCTCGTATCAGCTTCTACACATCAAGAACTGCCCATGCGGTAGAACATGAGATYTGCATACCAAGAGAGAACAGACAAAAAATGTTAGTAAAGAAATAAAAGATGGTACAAAGTTGTTTTAATATTTCTGTGCCTTGTGCTCAGCTTTGTATGAGAGATCTGAGCTCCAGGTTAACTTCAGGCACTTGCACTTGGGGCCAACAAGCAGTACCACTTTTATTCCAGCAGTTAAACTGATCTCCTAACTGTCACTCACTGGTTCCAGTCTGCTGATCTTTCCACTTCTTTTTCCACCGAGCTGATTTACAATGCAAAACAGCTTCATGCTGTCAGTTTGTTCCTCTCTCCCATTTTCAGTGGAATTTGCTTATTCATTGAGTATTAAAAAAGGACCTGGAGACACAAGGAAACAAAGTGAATTCATACAGCAGTTCATGAAGGAAAATATACATATCAATAGCTTTTTATCTGAATCTCAGAAAAATAATGTTTGGAAGGATGAGGAAGTGCAAGAAGTGCTAGACTGACTTAGCTAAATATGGGGAAATGTAACGAGTCATCCACTTTTTGCCTCCGGGCTGGACTGGTTTAGCTTGTCTACCATCCCTAATAAATAAGTATAAAATMTAATGCCTGTGGTTCCGTAGCTTTGTGACACCTTGTTCTGTCTCAGAACTGCTCTAACAGTGGTGCAGTTCCTCTTTTATTTAAAGAAAAAACAACCTGGAATCTGGTTGATTGCAGTACCTCAGCTGTCAATACCTCTTAAGCTTGCATGGTTTACAGTTGCAGTTTGCTGTGTTTAAATGTCACCTGAATTCTATAATTGAATGAAACCCTGCACACACACACAAAAGGGAGAATTGGTTATGTATACCAAGTGCTTTTGTTACAGTATTTTTTTCCACTCTTCACCTCTGAGGACGTACCCTGTAGGAGACAGGTTTGCATTTATAAAACATTAAAGTACGGTACCCCAACAACATATTTATAATTCCCTCTCTTTGCAAATATCAGATAAAATACTTCCTAAAATTTCTCTGGAACAAAGCCGTTTTTAACTGTAATAATCGTACCCAATGTTTTAACTGCTGCTACTTTCCACTAACAGTCACGTGTGTATGTGAAGTCRTGTATTAATCAAGGACAATTATTTTCTTGTAATTTAGCACAGAAAAGAAGTGTAAAAACAAGATAGTGGAGAAAAATCTAATAGATTTTTAGAAGCCCTGCCATCTGGCCTACTATGAAATGAGCCTGATTATCTGGAAAATCTGTGTGTATAAGCAGAATGTATGCATATATGAATAGATACATTCAGACCTGAGGTCTACTTATAAGCTATCTTGGCCAGTGTACATTAATCCTTCAGTATTAGGATATATGGAAAACTATAACATGATAGCAAAAACAACAACACGCAAAAAAGCTATTTTCTATTTATTGTTATCTTTCCTCTGAGATACAGTATCAATAGAATATTCTCCTTTAATATCCTGAGGCACAGAGTTCAAACAAGAACAGGTACAGAAGAGGGCCTGCTAGATAATGAGCATAAYTGGCAGTCTATATTATGAAAGAAGGTTGAAAGATTTTAGAAAAACTATCCTAGCAAATGTGAGGGRTAGAAGAAATAGCAGTTAGCTGTGAATATAATAGGGAGTAAATGCTGGAGGGATTAGTATTAAAGCTAAAGCCAACACAGGCACCAGAAATGATGAGTGTAAAGCAGGTATTAATTTAGCAGAGGGTACCTATCCTAAAGAGTGAGTTTCTGGAACAATTTTCTAAAAAGAGTAGTGGAAATAGAAATGTAACTTGTTTTAAACTGAAGCTTGATGCATTTTGGGGAAGGACCGTATGACATAGTTTCCTTTTATAGCAAGTTTGGAGTTGATGACTTAGCAAGTCCATACCACTCTTCTGTCATTTGTCATGATATTTTTATGCCATGATTTTCAATGCTTTACAAATTGCCATCTGAGTCACTTCATAAATCTGTCTATACAGCAACTGGATTGATTTTTGCCACTCCAGAATAGTAAGCCTGATAATCCAGAATTTATTTCCTAACAAACCTTTGCAAAATGTATCATAATTATTAGTTTCACCATTTTGCTTTCAATTTACAAATAATAAACAGTCTGCTAATCATTCACTTTTTGATTGTGTTATATATCCACATCAATTACTCTCAATTCTATCTGTAGCCCTGGGAATTAATCTGACAATCATATTCCACTTTACAGCCATTTCCTAGGTAACTAAGAGAGCCAAAAACATGCAGTGCAGTCATTAGAAACTTTTTCTTTTCCCTAGCGATATCTCTTTTATTTTTCAGTTCTTCTATATGCATTAAAATATCCATGCAACATCATCWTTACTTTTCATAATGGTGGACAGATGTGAAATGCATTAATGAGCTGTGGGACAGCARGAGAACCAAGGAAACTGAAATGTCTCTATTAGGAGCCACAGAAGGTGAAAAGGATAGAGACCAATTTGGGGAACAAGTAAAGGGATGAAAAACAATCAGTCAAAAGTAGAATACATTTGCGTTCACTCTGATTTTCAGGAGAAAAAAGTGGTGGCGAGCAAAAGTTGTTGTTATTATATATATCTAATATTTTTGGTTTAGATATGACAAAATAGGCAAATCAGAAGCAAAGTAAGTGTGAGACAAAGAGCTAGAACTATAGTGGCAAGATTACACAGTAACTCAGAGCACATTTTGTTGATTTTTTTTTTTTTTAATCCTGAAAATTTTGTGTGTTTATCCTTTGGAAGCTATCGATTTGTTTCTTGTAGGAAATATGGAGAAAATTGGACTTGCGGATTATTTAGGAAAGGTCATTGGTATCAAGGGTGGTTGATAGAATAAGTGACTCCCAGTGATCTCTACTTGCAATTCAAATGATTCTGGGTATCATAATTTTTGTGCATCATCACACCCTTTGATTCAATAAATCATGGTTTCAAAAGTTTACTATACTTTTTTCATCAGAGAAGTCCTTCTGTTCCCAAATAACATTCACCTACCTATTGCCTTCACTTTATTTTCTAAGCTTCCATATGATGCCTCCATTGTGCTTTCATTTCAATATCGTGTGACTTTTATTTTCTGTGATTTGTTACTGTATTGCTTGTCTTGTCTATTAAGTTTTACTCGCAGCAAATTTTTCTTAAGAGACTCTTTTTGRTGTTGATGCCATGAGTGCAATTTATTTTAGGAATCTTTTCTGCTTTTATTAATATTAGCTTGCAACTTATCTTGAAAGGTCTCTCTTAGAATACTCTGAAAGCACATATGGAGCAAAAAGCATTGTGTCTCTCAAAAGAGAGCAGGAAGTCAGAGATAACATCAGGAATTGTTTTCTCAGGCAAATATAGTGGTTTGTATATTGATATTATTTGATATATGAAAAGTAGAAGCTAAAGGAGATGCAGATGATAGTGAAATAGATATAAAATACCTTGAACTAGAGATATATATATAGACATATAAAACATAAACATATACTTGCATAAATACATACTATGGGAATCACTGTTGATGCTGTAACCTTCAATGACCATTACATACATGCATCTTCCATTCTTGGCTTGCACACAAAATATAATTTTTAAATCTCTTATTTACCTTTAAAAATGATTTTTTTGGGGTGAAAAAGTAAGTAATAATGGTCAATATTTCAGTTTTGTTCCTCTGCTAGAAGAATGCTGCTGGGGAAATCAGTAGTTTTCCAGACCTTCGGTAGCAAGAGAGCAGAGGCATGACCTACTTTCTATGCATATGGAAAGAAGAGGGTGAATTTAGCTTCACTGTTTTGCCAAATTGGAGCAATTTCAGGACATAGGAGTCGGGGATATCTGGGACAGCAGCAGGGCATCTCTTGTTCAAGTTGACTTCCTACTGTTTAGTGGCAAAGAAGCCCAGAGGTTAGAAGATAAGTCTGTGTATTTGCTAGGCAAGAATTCTGCTTGTGTGCTGGAGCTGGCTGTCAGAGCAATGTGTACTGGCAGCTTTTTAGTGCTGGCAGCTATAAGATGCAGATGTTCATGTTGGATGTTACCACTGGTAATCATTGTCCATTTTCCTTCTGTACATGTGCTGATACTCCAAGTACATTAGAGAAAATAGCAGCATATGTTAAAAGGGGTAATTTATATATGTTTATATATATTAATATTAAAATATAAAAACAAAGAACTGGGGTGTTTTTAGCTCTTGTGTGAGTATGAAACTCTCCACTGGGCTCCAGTATGGAAACAGAAGCATCATACTTTATCTTGCTYGTCCTGTTTAGGGAATGATGATGGGGTCTTGGCTTGAGATCCCCTCCTGGCATGCAGGGGGCACTGCTGCACCATATTTGTCTGTTCCAGAAAATCTGCAGATTCATGTTTATGAACCTCAAGAAAATGTCAGAATGCAACACTACCAATGTGCTACTTTTGAGAAAAAGGAGGCCAAAATTCCAGTCCTTTTTCACTATATGTGTGATGATAGGAGGCTTTCACTGCTACTTGTCTTAGTGCCAGCAATGATGAAGTCTCTTGAGATGGAGGAGAACATGCCAAGTAAGATAACAGCTTCCTATCTCAAACAAGTCAATATAGTTTGGTGGATAAAGGAGAATACAGAAAAACCCTTTGTGTTTAGTTGTGTAAGTACTCTGCAGGAAATGACTCCAGTAAAAATGTCTTCTTTAGCTATTGCTCCCTACCCTTCTTCATCTTAGGTATAGGCTTTGGGGAACACTTATCCTTCTTCCTCCTTTTCATATCTTAACACTCAAGGAAGAATCAAAAGCACTTTAAACTGTACTTGAAAGCTCAAAATTATTTTTGATACTTCCAAACTTTGATTCAAACTTCTTTTGCAATCATTTATTCTTCATGGTAGATGGAGTATCATTGCAGTTATTTTTCAACCTTTTTTTGTGTTCCTGAACATAACAAAATAAGCATTCCCAACAGCTGTGTTCACTTTTCTTTTTTTCAATACACACATGGAAGACGTGCCAAGCATTTGGCCTGGCTACAGGTTTACTGAAGGATTAGAGGACATTTCTACCTCCTAGGTCTGACTGCATGCCCTGGCCATGTCCTTAATGCACGTCAAAATGAAACCTGGGTACACAGCATCCTGCTTTCTACTGGAAGCTATTTTGGTCTGCAGAGTGCTGCTCTGCACTCCAGCACGTTCCCTTTATCTCAACAGACTGTTGCCAGGATTGAACTGGCATTGCAGAGTGCACCTGGTCACAGGTTATAGGCTTGCTCTGAGTTGCTGAAAGCTCTACTCTGTAGCTTCTGAGTGAAGCAAATGCATAAGCTTTGCTAAAGCACATAAACCTAATGGTCATTTTTAGGCATAAATCCAAAGGTCAGCCCCCAGTTTTTTCAGGAAACAGAAGAGAGTAAAATACAACAGGACAAASTGGACAGAGAGAGCTGTGAAAAGAGCAGTCCTGTTCTGCATGACTCTCATTTCCACTAAAGAAGTGCTTTTGTGGGTGAGCATGAGGGATGAAGTGTAAGAGAGACATACTCAGCAAGATTAGCCTCTCACACAAAAATGAGTTTGACTTAATCAGCCAAGATGAGATGCTGATGAGATGCTCTTTTCTGATTTTCTAGACCTAATGAGACAAATGTATGCAAATAATTAGGAGAAAAGTCTTCAGGAGACGGGTTCTTGGGGAATAGGAAGACAGACAGAAGTACAAGCTTCTCATGGAAGTTGTGTCACTTCTCTGAAGAGTAACATCTTTCTTATACGATCCTCACAGAGTGGACAAGACACTCTATTATTAATTCAAGACAGTAATTTTCCAGTTTTGAATGCAAGACTAACCTAGTACTCTTGCCTCTGCTGCGTGCAAGGGATGTTACATCGCTAGACAAGTCAATGTCCTATGTTGTGTATCTGTGCTGACTTCACATTCTTCACAGTCTGTGGATGGATTCCAAAGTTGTCTGAAATTAACATTTTTCTCCCATGTACAATGCTTTAATCCAAAGCTGAGGAGATAACCTTCTGATGATACCACACTTTCTAAAGAGATGAGAACTTGTAAATATTTTTCATGGTGAGTATAGAGACTCACATGTCTTTTCAAATAGTGAGGCTGATAGCTATAGATTTTTAACACAGTACACATTTTTTTTCCCCCAAATTTGGATCATAGGAAATATTTCAACACAACTCCACACATTTCTAAAACCAGTCTAGTTCTTCCAAAGTGTGACTTCAAGGTGGGAAAGGGAAGGTTAGCTACCTAAGCATAGAGAGACCTTCAAGGTTTATGAGGGTTAAATAGGATAGATTTAATAGAGGACTCGCACTCCAAGCTGCAAGGGGAGCCCTGGGAACCCCATGGAGGGGGTCGCTAATGGGAACGTGCTGGATGCACGGATCGGTCACCCAGAAAGGGCTCACTTGTTGTATCCTAAGTGCCCCTTAAATTTACCAAAGCTATTTCCTTTCCTCAGCTGGGTTAACTTTGAGTAGCTACCAGCCAGGAAGCAGCTAGATATCATTGGCAGGGTGGAATATGCATGCTTGGCCTTGACGGGAGTTCAATCACACCATAGGCAGTGCTCTGGGGCTGCTGTGACTCTGCCAGTCGCTGACTCCTCTCCACATCTTCCGCAAGTGTTCCCACTCCACKAAGATTTTTATTCAGCTACTCCTTTGATCCTTTCCACAACCGTCTTGTTCCTTTTTCCTCTCTTGCAACCATCTTGCTTGACACTGAGGAGAAAAACATCTCTAGTTCGACAACACCAAAACCTGTTTCTGTGAGTCAGACCTGAGGGACCTCACTATTCAGCCTTATTTCTAATCCATTACATTCTTTTTGTTAGGATCTGGTATTCCTGTCAGGTGATTATGCAGGCTAGTAGAATTGCCCCTCTTTAAACTTGCTATGCAATTTTTGTTTTTCTTCAAATTGCACTGTTCTGTTGAAATACATATCTATCATAAAGGAATCAGCTACCTCGGTTATTGGTGTCAGGAGATCTTTCAGGATCTTCTTGACTCAAATCATTTGACAGATATTAATCTAGTTTTGGCATTAAAAGTGATTCTATTGACCACCTGAGTCTCTATGGCTGACTGTTCAATTTCTGGTGTAATTCATTTTGGGTCAAAGAAGTGAGGGGATTGAAGGTTTGATCCAGAGCCTATAAAAATTTTTTCATGAACTTTAAAGCATATCATAAACCTCCTGCTGAAAAATTTCAAAATTATTATCTATTATTTGAATTAGTAAAGTTTTAAAGTGGAACAGTTCTTTAACAGACTAATGAAATATTAATTCACATACTAGGGACCTTTTCTGCCTAGTATAACTGTATTTTGAAGAAAAATAGAAATTAATGATTATTTAATTTCACATATTACATGACTGTAGAGCCAACAAAACCATCTGCTGCCGTCAATATTAAAATCTGAATGAGTGCTTTCCATTTTGAAGTGTAGTTTCTTTCCTCATTTTCATTTCCTCATTTCTGATTTACCTCTTTACCAGGGTGATTGTAGGAGAGCAGGCATCATTCAAATAACTTGAAAAAAATAAATTTAACTACCAAATACAACAGGAATAACCAGCTAATTACTGGAGTTTGAAATCTCTGGTGTCGTAAAGAGGTGCTACAAAAAATAATCTATAAAGAAATAATGTTACTAAAATCATGCAATGTCTAACTATTGTCAACTCCAAYTGCATGTTAGAAAAACTAGCAGATTGACAGATTTTAGGGTCAGATTGAATAAAAAACTGTACCTGTTTTTACTAAATAAGAATTTCACCCAAAACAAAAAGGGAGATGTGAGGAAGAGACGAGGGGAGGTTCGTTTGAGATTCTATTCCGGGCTATAGAAGTTGGATGAATATTCATTTAGTGTGTTCAGTAGTGACATTACAGTTTATATTACTATCTTTTGGAAAACCAATGCTTTTATTTTTGGATTGTTTATCTTTGGTTTATATAGACATTTAAAAGCTGCTAGTAAATATTGTGAATAGAGTCTGGAGGAAAAAAGGACAATATTAGAAGGATTTAACATGATTAACAATACAAGCTAACTGTATGTTTATTATGTTACGGAATTATTGGAATTATCTACCTGCTATTGAAAAGAAAAAAAGGGAACAGAGCCTAATTCTGAACATAAGTTAGAAGCACAGAAGTGTATTTCATTATTACAGCATATAGGCTAACTAAAAAAAAACCCATGTTTTTATCACAATAACCTTGAGGAACAGTTTTAGCAAACTGTAGATCATGTCATATTTCAGGTAAGCATGTTTTCAGAAAGGCTGTTATGAGACTGCTGACTATGCTATGACTAGTGTTGACAAGTGACTATCAGATTGACACAGTACAAGAGAATATCTCCTTCTTGTCATACCATTACATTAAAAAAAACATTTATTACGAAAAAATTRCTAGCAGAGAAGGACAATAAATAATGTTTCTGATCCCTTTTAGCTCTAGGTCATAAAGTCTGGGGTTTTTAGGGCACTTAAGCATTGCYTTCTTCCCTGTTGCAAGACTGAAATGATTTTGACAGTCAAATTGCATTTCCAAAAGTGATTCAATTAGTTACCCCACAATAACCTAGAACAAAGATTATGCCGTCTACTTGACTGTAATTTGTGCAGATTGTTACCCAGTAGTATTAGTGATATCATTCTGGGTAATTCATCTGTCAAATCGAAGAGGCTCAAGCTACATGTTTTTATCATTGGACTAGAGATCATGCACAAGCAGTAACTGTAAACCTGTTACCTCATGGTGACTCATTTGTTCAACCATACCCTTGGGCTGTTAAATCACTTTTATAGATTGGTCTCTGACTTTTCAATCACAGAGCAGAGAGACAATGCCTTTACAAACGCTTTTGCAATTCCTCAGGCTTTTAAAATGGGGAGCAGTAGTGCCTAAATCCTTACTGTAGGCCTGTGAATGATGAGTCTTATAAAGCATTTGGTAGGTGCTGCTGCTGAAGATATTTTTTGCCTTGAAGTGAGTTGCTTTGATTAGTCCTAGAAGAATTCTTACTAAAGTGGTTCTTTTGAAAGAATTGTTGGAAATTTATCTAAAATATAGTATATAATCTATTTATATTATCTGCAGTATTAAGAATATTGACAATTTCTTTAAAATGCACTTTTGATTCTAATAATAGTGGCAACATTTAATGAAAGTTTTAAAATTCTTTTGTTAAAGTTGCATTTCTCCTTTATTATGTTTTGAGGAAAAATAAGGCCATAAAAAYCCGGTGTTCTGAATAAAAGACAGCAAATAAGTTGAAGTGAGGCACAATACTGGAAATATTCTAAAGGCTTTTTACCATAAAAATTATGTTTGCATCTTTAATTTCCCTTCCCATCACTAAACCTTGAATCTCCCAAAATAAAACCCCAAATGTAGAGTATTGTTCCTATTGTAGGTAAAGTGTCAGCAATACTACTTAATCTGCTAACGATCTTAAGATAAATAGAAAAATAAGACCATCTTGAGAGTCAGGAAGCTGCCTGTTGTAATCAGGGAGRCACTTTCTGCAGCAATCATTTACTGGTTAGAATGTTTTGTAATCGAAGAATACCTAAATGGAAGACATTTTGTGAATTAAACTGAAGAAACAAAAGGATTTCTGCTGCAATAGTTTAAGGAATGTTACTCTGTAAGTAATCTCTTACAAATAATTTCTTTTTGTTTCTCAATAGTAGTCTTGTACACACATGAAGGAGATACTGTACCCTGAAGAAGAAATTTAGCTAAGACAAATTTTAGAGTAGTTTGGGATTAATAATTTCCTCACAYGTGCAATGCTTTATTCCTGCTAAATTTGTCCTCTACTGCTTTAGATATCCGCAAGCTTCCTATAAAGTTGTTATTTCTTCACTATTGATGACCTGACTTTGCCCAGAGCAGCTTGAATAGTAACCTAAAGGAATAAACAAAAAACCTAACAAATCAGCATTATCCCATAATGTTGTACCTTTCTTAAATGCACTCCAGAAAGTAAAGACTTTGTGTCTGAAAATCCTGCAAACAAGAAGTGATTGAYGCAATGTGCCTACTACTACTGTTTAAATTTTACTCAGCCTTGTTAACATGCTGAAATCAACAGGTTACTCCCATGCAAAAGTGAGTCTTTGAAATACAGACGTTAGGTAAGAGTCAAAGTATTTAAAACACGTAAGTCCTAAAAAAGAAACAATGAAGAGTTGCAGCTGAAGGAGTTTGGAATTGAGCCCTACCTAACAGCCTAGTTCTCAGTTCKGATATGTGAAAGAAGTGTGCAATGYACATCTAAATGGTTAGATACTTCCCAGAAAGCAATATAGCAGAAGTACACATCATACAGGTGTATCAGCCTGGGCTTATGTCCAGTGAATGGTTCTGCAGAGAAGCATAGAGAAAAAAATAAATAATAAAGATTTCTCTATATTGGCAAGGTTGTGCTGCTTTCACTACCTGACCAAATAGCTCTTCCTTCATCATTGCAAGACACTTGCTTTTGGTATGTCTTTGTTCTTTGTGTGTACATATATTTGTCTATAAGTAACAAAAATAAAGAAGCATTGCAAAAATATTTCACGAGAAATTCTTATGTAATGAAAAAGATTTTTTTTAATTAAAAAAAATAATTTTGGAAGTTTCTTAAGAGTAGTATTGAAAATACTGGTAATTATCAAACTATTTGTCTTCAAAAGTGACTGTCAGTAAATGAGATATAGCTACTTTGAGAATAATTTTGATTAAACTGGTAAGATGATAAAAAGGAAAAAGGAAAAATATTTCCAGTTTTTCAAACATTTCTGGAATATTCTAAAATTTTCCACTTTAATAAAAGACAATGCAATCATTTTGAAGCTACAGTAGACTTGAAATAATGCTATCCTATCTTTTATAAGGTTACTGAAACAGATATTAATAATATCAGAAGAATATTAAGAAAAAAATAGAAATTGTGGGAAATCAAATCAATGAAGTATGGAAGATTTTCTTTTTCAGCAATTTTGCTGAACTTCATTGTCCAGTTAATATCACAGATTTTATTGAATAGTTTAAATCTATCAAAAATCTTAGCTATCCATTCCYTCCATTCTCTTTAATTCTCATATCCTTTGCAGGATGGTGAGTCAGGTTGTGCCTTTCATATGGGGATTAATGCTCACTTTATGGCAGATATTTTAATGAGTAACCAAATCATAGTTTCAAAAGTGAGCTGAGCATTGTGGTGCCTGGTGTCATGGGTAGTGTGTGAAGCAGGCAATTCGGGTGGGCTTCTGAGTTCACAAGATCAGTGGATGCCTCAGCCTCATCCCAGCTCCACCTTGAAGAAGTTACCCGAGTATATTGTAGGGCATCTTTTGTCACCCACAGCATGTGCAGCTTTCCACAGAGAAGAAACCAGCTGGTTTATGATCTGGATATTTAGGGACCAGGAAACAGAGACTGACCACAAAACTCACCGCTTAGGGGGAGCCTTCATCAAAGGCCACTTTGGTGTAAATAGTTGAAAACCTGTGTGTGATGCTCCTGAAGAGAAATTTTATAAGACAAATGGTATTTCTGTAAGCTTACTTTCAAGAGGTGATTAAACTAATTTCAGATCAAGCTGACGTAAATGCTTTTTGAAACTTGTGCTAAATAGCCCTTTCCCGTCACTGGCGTATTCTAAAGTCTAAAACTAGTTCGTTTGGGTTTGTTTGTTTGTTTGTTTCCCCCCTAGTTGCTTTCTGACCTAAAAGCTGCCTGATTTCTTAAATTTAAATTTTCTTTGTCCTGGAAAAAGAGATAAATTACATAAATTTATCAAAACCCTMTAAAACAGTGATGAATTTTAAAATTATCTAAAAATACAAATTTTATGGGKTTTTGGATAAAAAGTTCTCTGAGCTACAGTTTATTTTAAGTATGAAAYGTTTTCAGTTGTATCATCTGTTGCCCTTCTACATCACCTATCCTTTCTATGCGATGTCTATCCTGTTGCAYTAGACTATTATTCTCTAATTCTTTCAGATTCAAAAGAAAATGTACTGATTTAAGTACTGTACATATTATTTTTTCCCACTACTGTGAGGGAAACTGTGGGAGTTATTCTATCTATCACTGACTTCATCAACACTTGCATCAAAAATCCTTTTTCTCACTATTGCCAGTTCTATATTTCACTGTTTTCTGTGGAATTATATATAATAGAAGTAAAATACATTTAAAAAGATAGTTGTTCCTGTAAATTCAGTTAAGTTGAATCAACTGAAAAATCTTCTTGGCTAAGAGCTTATCTATGACATAAGCTACCATGGTAAATCAGTCTAGGCCAAAACTAATCTGCAGTTGCAGCAAAAACACATTACTTTCTAAACTTTGAAGAATCTGGAACTGGGAAAGTAGAAAGAAGAGATCTGCCATCAAGATTTAGTTGTTTGCCACTTATATAACTTCCAGTCTACCTCCACTTTATTGTTAGAAGTGTGAATTTTGGTTGATCATTAAAAATGGTTGTTAAAGCTAAAATCCTGTCTCTGATAACATTTTCCTGACTCTAGTTGTCATCTATGTTAGAATTAATTACTGTACAAATCACTATTCTGGGTTCAAAAAACATGAATGCTGCTTCAAATGACACAGAAAATATTATTGAAAAATCCTATTTTTATACTTATGAAAATGGGGGCCAGGTTCATGTCCCTCTATTCATATTGAAATCAATCAGATGTTTAGAAAAGTAAGAGTAGTTAGCATAATATTATGGGACTCCGTCCCTTTATAACTCAATCTGACCATATGTTTTATGTCAGTTAGCCTTTGCAAGAAGTGCAATATCTCTGAAAATTATCTGAAAACAATTTGGAGTTCTCTCAAATTAATTTGCCATCTGATTTATTACMAGGTAATTTGGTGCATGTCTGTACCCGCAGAGCAGTTGGCTCCCTGGTAGCTATTTTCAGAACTGGAAGTACAGGGAAATGCAATGAAACTCTAATCTGCAGAGTTTATTGTCCTGGACACAGAATGCCATAAGCTGTGCTGTTTCCCAGTGTGATCTGGCCGGTTCCCCAGTGCTGCGCTGTGTTATAGGCATTTACCAACTCTTATCAGCTGTAGCTTGCATAGTTCTGCATCACTGTTCAATATCAACACCACTTTATTCAATTATATGTAGACTTTTCRTAAGGTCTTTACTGTGAATATAAAATACTCAACTATTGTTGAGATAAGATAATATGTTGAAAGAAAATGTTGCAAAATAGTATAGTGAAAATGAAAAGAAGCAGAAGATGACAGTATCATGGAAGTCAATGGGAGAATAAGAAATTGAGATGACATTTTGCTCTTGAAATTTTTCATTGCTGTGAACATGTATACTTGTAAAATTCAGTAGAATACTCAGAGAAAGTGAATCCAGACTGGAATATGGACATGAAGAAAGCAAATTAAGTTCCTGCATGAGTGAAATTCTGCACAAYATCTATTTCTGATAAAGTAAGAATGAATAAGGAAAAGGACTGAAATGTAGTTCACTCCAGATAAAGACTTTCTGGTGTTTTAAAGTGAATGCATGCAGTACAACAGAGCTCACAGAAGGACATTTAAAGATTCAGCTGAGAGCTAAAGCAGCAGCAGTTTCTACCAACTCAGAATATTTATGATCTGTTTTACATGACTTCCAAGGTTTTCCTTAAGAAGATACAATTGTTAATTTTTAATGTTTTTGTTCATATTAGGTTTTTAAACACAAAATCTTTAAAATGCATAAGGTAGTATAATTGCTTTCCTTTCTTAGTAACATGCACGAGTTCTACYGTTGATAGATAAAAGTGCATGAATAAATAACATAATCTGTTTTTAGCAATTTTAGTTGATGTCTATCCCACTGCTGTGTTTCAATAATGGTGGGATTTTTCAGAATATTTATGGGCTCAGACTTATGATCTAGTTACTGAAGCTTACCAAATTCTCATATGTCAGCTGAGTTAGAGTAACTGTATGTACTTCAATCAAGAGCAAACTCAGAATAACGCAATGTTACTGAACAACTTTTAATTTCTGGTTAAACTAAGCTAAATCAATGATTTGTCTTCCTTCCCTGTGGGTGTTTCTGAAAATGCACCGTTTTTAATTTTTAACCAGCCATCTGTACCTAGTAATCTGCACACAAAAATGAGTTACAGAGGTGATCAGATAGAAAGGCTTCGTTTGCTGACACAGAATGATTTTAATACTGCCAGCTAATCTCAGCTTCATTCTGGCACATCCTTCAGAGTAAGCCCTGGCGGTACGCAGCAAACAGACAGCAACAGCTTTGTACACATGAACTGGAAAAAAAAACAAAACAAAACAGAAAAAACAAAACAAAAAAAACCTCAAACAGTAATTTACTTTTTCTGCCCAAATTGTATTTAATTTAATTACTCAGCAAATTGTGTCTCTGGCATTGATGTTCTTCATATCTGAGCACTAGTATGAGCAAAATAATCCCTCTTAGAAATAGTCTTAAAATGAGGTATAAAGGAGATAYGGAATTTTATCTCTGACTTGCCAAAAATACTAATGAATATTTTTGCTCTCTAGTCAGTATATTCTGGTTGGAATATTCCTTACCTTACTTTCACTTCGCTTCATACTTTTTGAGTGGCACTGAAACTGAAAACAGAAGGTTGAAATATCATCAGCTGTTATCATGGCACTTTTACTGCACAAAGAAACTGGAGGTGTAAGTAAGCTCACGGTGTTTCCGGATCAGTTATTTAAAATGATGATATTTTGCTCTCATGTAATCAGGAGTGATTCTATACAGTCAAATTGCACCAATCATTTCATAAAATCAAAGAGAAGCTTCAGAACATCTGTATACTTTCTGAACTGAATTTCAGAAGGATTGTAGATATGACTAAAAACACAAACACATTTAGTCTTCAGTGTGTGTATTGCTCTGAATTGGAAAAGAACTTTCTTTTCTCAACACAGTGTTTATTCTAAACCATACAGCCTTTACTGTTATGTTGATCCCAGTGTTGCATCCATAGGCAAACTTTATTCTCTTCCATGAAATGCATTTAATATTTCAAATAATTTCTATATTATAGTTCATATTTCATGCAGACTGAACGATTTGACTTTCTCAGCTTACTCTAAGGAATCCAATGCAATATTGCCATTTAAATATAAAATGGAGAAGTACCACATAAATTAATGCACTGTCAAAACAAGTGCAGATTTGATTTAAATGCAGAATTTGCCCTGAAATATTAACTACAAACAGATGTACATGAAGACACACTGCTCTGGGAAGATAAGGTGCATGTAAGAATTGTTGTTAATATAATTGATAAAAACAACAAAAGCAGTATTCCAGACCCATTCGGAAAATAAAATCTGTAGCACAAACTAATTAATAGAGACTATCACCAGAGGAAACTTTTTAAAGAGTCAGACTGAAGGACTTATTCTCTAAGAAATTTTGTACTAGGGAAACTCTCTTGTCATATGTTACAGTTGACTGGAGTTTTCCTCACATTTATAAGAACCGTACCAGTGCAACTAGGATGACAATATTGCCAGGTTTTAATGGAGGTAAAGAACTTGATTAATCTTTCATAAGCTTGGTGTCAATTATGACTTATTCCGTTAAAACTGCTGAACTACAGAGATGCAGAAGTACTGGTAGAACTGAACCAGGCTTGCAGTATATATTCCCTCAGCAATTTATCCATCACTTAATAAACTAATATTTCGAAAGGTGTAAAGTGAGACTGACAGTGTTCATAGAATTAGCCTTTGAATTTATYCTCTGAAGAGCTAGAGTGACAATCCAATCTACAGATATATAGTTCTAATAGCGTACATAAGAAAAAGATTGGGACACATTCACATTGTTTCTCGAAAGTGGTTGACTGCCATTGTATCTGATCTCAGACAAGAGTAAAATGGCTCTTGGTATACCAAAGAGACCCTCTGGAGGAAAACAACTGGTATTCTGATGAAGACGTGGCTTCTTGTTTAGGAACAAATAGAAAGATTTGCASTGAAATAATGAAACTGGTCTAGATACTTTAGAAAAGCTTAAAAGGGAGAGGCTGTAAAAGCAAAGAGGTTTCTCCAAGACAAGATAGCATACTCAAGGTTTGTAATTTCAGCTACCGCCTTGTCAGGACAGGAATAACAAATTAGCTCAGTGAAGGAAAGAGAATTTTACTGTAGGTGGATTAAGTGATTCTTTTTTCTTTTATTTCTTTGCTTTCATATTTTCTTAAGGATGTTATTAAGAAATCCTAGCA
>NW_028186523.1:6089902-6122187 GCF_003343005.1 Rhea americana
CAGGATAAGCAGTAAGCAACATTGCTTATTCTAAGATCTGGTATATATATAGAGAGAGGTCTTAGGAAACCAGAGCAACACCCAAACCTCTCTGGCACATTCTCCAATGTGCCTAAAAATTAACAAAGTGAATTCCCATTTCAAGAACTTGTGCATGCCATAAACCATGCAGAGAAATTGAGTAAGAGGGAGGGCACCTTCCAGCGACCCAGGTGACAACAAAGGCTGCTTAACATGCAGTATGGAATTGGACTATAGCCTGGAACCTTAAAGGTCATGAGAGGGTGGGCAATACTCAGTACTGTATTCTTTTAGCCTTTTACTCACCTGTCCTCTTAATAGCTTTTCTTAGGAGCTGCAGAGCTAGAAACCTTTGKGCTTAAGCATAAATTGGCATTGCCTCACTAGAAGATGCTGAGGCATTGGAGCCAGTCATAGACACTCGCYGAGGATCTCCCACTGCCATCACAGACCTTGCTCTTGAAAATCTCCCCGGCCTCCTGCTTAGCCTCCACAATGGTTGTTTGAAGAAGCTCCTGTCTAAGCATTCGCAGAGTTTCACTTTCCAGGTTGCCTGTTTCTGTACCTGAATCTATTTCAGACCACTCTAGGCAAGCTCCCAGGCTTTACTGTGGAGTACTGTCCCTTCTGTCACTGCCTTCAAAGTAAAAGCAAAAGGTAAGCTCCAAAAKCAGAGCTGCAGCTGTTTCATCTGAATACTCTGACTACGACAAAGTGAATGGAGTCTACTTATGTCTGAGACTCACCAAGCCCCTCTCTTCATGCCAACGATATTTAACTTCTCTAACTCTTAAAAAATGTCACATGTATGGAAACCAAGAAACATGGCTAATTTATTAAGGACTAGAACAAAAGAAGGGCTTGTTTCTTCCTAAGTATGAAGCATCTCTCTTCTGGAATGTAAATGTAATAAACTCAGATAAGAGCATGATACTGTCTGTATGCACAGACACTTTTAGAAAGGTGGGTCGCTTCTCTTGCGTTAAGAAGTTGATCAGAAGAATATTTTAATGTCATTCAATAAGGAAACTATTGATTTGTGCTGAGTATCTCCCTGTTTGGACACACGTTTAAATTATTGGAGCTCTGTATGATGGATACTATCAGAAGCACTTTACAGAAATATGTAGCCTTAAAGCAAATTATATGGATAAGGTTACTGTGTGATTTTGAAGGAAAACATATATATAAAAAAAGGTATTTTAATTCTTACTCTACTGTTACAATTAGTTTTACATGGCTTTTGCCTGAGGSAGTTGTTCTGAGAATCTCCCACATACGACTGAATACTCCACTGTACTTCCTCTTCTAAAAATATCCTAATTCTAATTCAGATTTTTTAAAGTAAGCTAGCTTTCATATTTTAAAACATGTCTATAATGCATGAGTGGATACTTCACTTAGGCTTTGTTGAACAAAATCGATACCTTTTGACAAAATTTTAGTGATTTTAAGACGTGAGTACCACTCCCTTTGGTGGTTTTGCCCTGCGACTTTTGGCACTGGGTCAAGCTTTTGTTATATAGTCCAATTTGTATAATATGAGACACTTTTCACAAAAACAGTACAGAATTGTTAATTAAAACTTAATGACTACTTTATCTGTCTAAAGAAAAGCACAATTATTTTTCAAGTTTACTCACAAGGAAACAGAAAGAAATGAACTATGCTCAAAATACTTCACTATGGTTTATATCAGCATGGATATCTACTAAAAGGGCTACTAGGTCTCCAAGGGTTAACTTTACTAGCAAATACATGAACAAGTAGGTATATGGAAAACACTTAAGACAATCTCTTAAAATATCATATAAGGAATTTATGTACCATTCTGGCCAATGTTGAGGGAGTTGTTAACTAATTTGCTGGAAGATCATGAGAATCTCTTTGCTTAATTAGATTAATACTTTATGAAACAGATTTATGAACATTGATGATAGACAGAGTGTCTTTGTCCACTCATTTTACTAAAAACATTTTCAATTCATATTCATCAGAAAATGTAAAGAGAGAGGTTTTTAATCTTAACAGATGTAACCAAGTCAAAGAGTTAGTATGCTAAACAGCTAGTCACAGGTAGGAGAATTGACCTGCAGAGTGCATGTTGAGAAATGGAAAATTCCTCAAATAGGAAAAAAAGAGCAGATATGACAAAGGATAGAAGCTAAAAGGAATGCTCAAAATCTTGGGGCTGGAAAGTGTTGCAAAAGAAGACTAAGGGAAGAATATCTATTTCTTTTTAGATGTGGGACAAGAGAGAAAGTACAAGTAGGGCCAGAAGAAATTGTGATTCAAAAAACAGACAGCAGAAGATTCCTGAAGCTAAAGGTGTGATTTTTAAATGTCCTATAGCTAACGAGGAAATGGAAACCAGGAAATGTGTGTAGATTATTATTTTGTTGCTAATTTTCTCCATTTTTATGTCACATCATAAGAGCAATAACATTTTTGAAATACATGCAAAGATGACTTGTTTTTTAGTGTGGTTTTTTTTCACTTAAATTTATTTCTCCTCATTGTACCTTCTTTAAGCCTCCCAAGAGAAAGAAAATGAGGTCATAAGTGTCCATGTGRTTGGTTTCTACTGATAAAAAAAAAGTGTTTAAACAGTGGGTGATTCTGGAGATGAAAGCAGCTGACTTGCAGAGATCTGCTCTCAGAAGAGGATGCCACACAGACAGCTTCGCTCTTCATGTCTTTCTAATGACATCATCACAGAGGTAAGACCATTTGAGCAACCTGTGCTTTAAAATTTATAAGGCTTCTGACAATTGGGGATTTTGTGCTACAAAAGAATAACTAACTAAAATTTGGAAATAGAATAACCTAAAGGAGATGGACATGGAATTAAAGCTCCTAAAATCTGGCTCTGTGTTGAGAAAACCTATCTTTTCTAATTTTTTAACTGATATTCAAATTAGTGATGCCTTAAACATGGATTAGCTGTAAAGGACTAATTTATGCCCATTAGCAACTGGAAGAGATTAAGAAAGTGTTCTGACATGAACTCCTTGCAACTGTTTGTTAGTTCCCAGGAGAGTAAACCTAATAAAGTTGTCTAATAAATTGTGTACTTAGCCTCATCTTTTTTTCTGACTCTCTTTATTAGCCATGTGCAAATTATAACAACATGTGCAAGCTTAAAACAGCATTCAGCATTTTAATATTTAGAGTCAGCAGAAGTAATAGTTGGATATTTTAGCTGGTTACAAGAAAATAAGTGACTAAAATGCAATATGATGAACTATTCTAAGCTTTTTTAGAAATGTCACTAGTATTCTTCAAAGGTTAGCACCAAGAGGTATAAGTACATCAGTGATATGTTAAAGGATAATTTTACTTTAACTTTGTAAGTCACTGTCAGTCATATGAACAATATTATTAATAATATTTCTTTTATTGTCTGTTAAATGAGTGCTGTATGCCCTTATGATCTATTCATACATATTTCATATAAGAATATGAAAATGGAACGAGACATTTCAAGTATGTGAATGGTCATTAAGCCTTTATGAAGTTTCATGGCCTTTTAATTCATGAACTGTAATGAATAAATGCATGATCTTAACAACCTGATAAATGCTGACAAAATTTTCTGAACTGTATCTGAACATTCATTCATTCATTCATGATTTATCAAATGTATACTTAAAAAAAAAAAAAAAAAAGTTCTAGCATTATGAATCTAAGAGTGTTTTCTTTTAGCAGGAATCTAAAATGAAGCCCACTTCATTTTATGAATGGGTCCAGAATGGGATATGACCTGGGTCCAGAAGAGAAACTGCAACGATTTTTTTATGTAGGTGGTTCTGTCAATGCTAGCATGTCATCTGCAACTAAAATTGAAAAACGTACCACATCTATTTTAACTACTTTTCTCACACGTATGTATGTCTTCAGTGGTAGAATACAAGACAAAGTTTTTACAATTTTTGCAAATTCCAAGATGGCAAAAGGTTTATTTTATTTCTTATATGGGTGGAACAAAAGCTAGTACATGTAGGTTTGGTAGTGTATACAAATTGCAGAGTAACAGCTCTGACGTCTTTATAAACTTTCAGAAGTCCCTCCAAAGGCCTTTTCAGAAAAAAAGTTGTTAAGATGCTGTAAAATGGTATAATTTAATGGCACAGAGAGAATAAGTCTACTGCAAAATTCTGGAAAGATTAATATTTTTTCTTCAGTCTTGATTATGCCATCACAGAATATTGAGGAGATACGAAAATGTCTGTTTATACAAAACATGCATGTATAAATTGGAATGCATTTATGTATAGGTTTATAAATACACAGCTTTAATAAATGCATAGTTAAAAAAGAAGGAAAATGGAAAGACTTCTAATCTCCTAAAACTTGCAGCACTATTTCAATCTGTTGTCTTGCTGATTGAAATTTTATCTGAAGTTGTTTCAGCTATTGCTGAAGCTGTGATCAGCTAAGAATGTTTGAATTCTAATTATTTATAAGTAAATACTTTGAATTTTCATGTATTTTAACACAGCATTCATTCTTCAGAGCTCCTCTGCACCTCTTATGTTTATTGTACTTACTAAATATTCTAGTCTTAAAGTATCTTGAAGATTTTCTTTTCCTTTAAAGGAGAATAGCATTTGTCCCATCAAATTATATTTAGCTGGATTTTTTTCAACCTGCTACTGCTGATCAAACAACTTGTATACTTCAAATTAATGTGCAGATATTCTGTGGACAACACAGATTAATTCAGCCTCTGGGTTTACAATAACTTTTTAAATAAGCAGTATTGCAAGCCACGTGCCTGACAAGAAAATGCAGTCATAACCACTTTCCACAAACTATAAGCCAGAACATTGGGCAGTAGTTCCTAATTTAAACTTATCCCACAGGAATATAACTAAGTTAGCTCTGTTACTGATGTCATGTTCAATTATTGTTCTCAAACAGTAATTCTGAGCTTGAGAGGAAATCCTAAATTGGCCCCAAATGCTGAAACTAAAGAAACTCCCCAAAACTGAAAAAATCCAAAACATACGGTAAGAAACTATTGCTGTTTTCAATCAACCTACACTTATTTCCTTRCTATATCTCTTTTACTTTCCTTTTTTCTTTGTCTTTTCAAAAGGCTTTTTGTTTCTTTTGTTTAGCCTGCCCTTTTCCTTAGTTTATGTGGAGTGGCAGTAAATGAAAATGAGCTTATTTCGCCACAGAATCGTAGAATCACAGAATCAGTAAGGTTGGAAGGGACCTCTGGAGATCATCTAGTCCAACCTCCCCCCTCAGCAAGGTCACCTACAGCATGKTAGACACGGTTGCGTCCAGGCGGGCCTTGAAGATCTCCACAGAAGGAGACTCTCTGGGCAACCTGGTCCAGTGCTCCCTCACTCTCACACGGAAGAAATTCCCCCTCATGGTCAGGCAGAACTTCCTGTCCTGAGATATTATTTTCTACCCAAGGAATGATGATAATCACAAAGGGAATATATTTGGTGATATTTATTAGTCATAAAACATAGAATTTGAGTTAAATTTGAATTGAAAAATTTGGAGGGGCTTTTCAAAGTTATTCAGAGTTCTTTCAATTAAGTGCTTAAGTAGAAATACTTATGTAGTATTATGTATAAGGCTTTTGTTTTCTTTTCTTTTTGGCCCTGAATCTGCAAWGTGTATTGGGGCTTTTTGGAAATCCCTAAACTGCTTTAAGTAGTCAATTACTAGAACTGAGAGCAAAGGTTCTGAAAATCAGTGCAGCTCTGAATGGACATTTTTTTTCCCAAGGCTTACTCCATGTAGCCTGAAAGCTAGCCATAAGAGTAATGTTTTATACAATAATTCACATTTCTTTCCCAGAGAAAGAAATGCAAAGCAGAAAATAATCTGCTTTTCAAACTACAGAACACAAGATAATTCTTAGAAATAATGAAGATTGAAAGGATACTAACACTGTTATGCCATACTATCTAATATTTTAAAACTTTCCACGGTCCGATATTCACAAAAGCGCACCACAATAATAATTAAAAAACACTGTTAATATAGGGAAAGGGGAAAAGAAATAGTGCATGTTTAAGTGCATACACTGTCAAAACTTAAAAAAGATCTAAATCACAAGTTTATATTTCGTTAGCATGACATTGGATACCACATCCACTATTGGCAGAAGAACCAAGCAATGTATGTAACATTTACTGCACAAACATACTCAAGTTGTACAATTGTCTTATGGGACCTCACATAGTGATTATGATAATAAATCAAATAGGATAATATCTGGACTAATATCTCTGYCTTTGTCGGCATAGAACGGTATAAAACTAGATTAGTAAGAAAGACAAATAAATCTTCACTAGTGCCTGAGTGCCCAAGTTCACACTACTGAATATTCAATTTACTGACTAAGACCTGACAGTCCTGAAAAGTTCAGTATGTATTACACATCTTAACCTAGGTGATTTAATAATTTATACTCTGTCTTTCTATCTGGGAWATAAGTGTAAATATATCAATCTATATGGAAAATATAGCCAGATAAAAGGGTCCTCTCTCCTTTTGTCCATCTGTCTAGCGGTTAAAGCTTTTGTTTGACACAGTTAGATTCCCGTCTTTTCTTTGGATATGGGAAAATAAATCCTTATCTCACAGAAGAGCTTCTTTAATGGAGGGTATCACTACCCTGAACCTTGCCAAATTATAATGATTCACTAAAAAAAAAAGGGGGGGGGGAACGCTCCCCAGGTGAGTGCCCTATACACTGGATTGTATGGCCCTTGTCACAAGCGAACATGCTGTCTCCTCTGTACCTGTTAAATGTATAAGCTATTCCGACCAGCATGTAATTCTGATAGACTGGAGATAACCCATATGACTAATTCATCGGAAATTGACCACAGTAAAAAAAGAGAAAGGAGTTTAACTTTTCTACTATTTTCCAAGTAAATGCCTTAATGAAAAGGTAATTCTTAAAAAGGACCATTTCCTTCTCTATTTTGAGTAATAATTGATCTATTTCATGCAGATATAAAACAGAATTAATGGTTGATATACTGATAAAGATAAGCATCTTTTCCAATCTGAAAGTATAAGCCATTTGTCTTTGAAGCTTAAATGGACCTTATGCTGTTCCTCTACTGTCTGTTAAATTCCCTAGCTCTTTTACTTACCCAGTAATCTGGTTTAAGCAGAATGAATGAACAGTGGAAACTAATTAGAGAGGCCATGACTACCTGTGTATTTATCAGATCTTAAAAACTGGTTAGAGACTGTAGCTCTATACCTTTTTCAGACTGTCTAATATTTAGATCTTGGCTCACAGTTTGCATTTTTTTTCCAATTTCATGTATATTAAAGAAATTAAAGATATTGAAATGGATTAATATGAAGTATAACAAAATTTCAAATAATGCTATTTTAATGATGATTCTGGTGTGATCTATTTGTTTTTTGTAGATTTTTAAAAAAGATTTGTATTTACAAAATATTGAAAGCTCTTTATTTCTTTATTATGATTGCCTATCCATGATGACCCCACTCATGTGCATATATGTATATTTTTGTTTTGTTTGTCTGTCTGTAGCAAGAAACAAAGAAATAGGAAGAAGACTTGGAAAGGAACAGATTTCTGCATTCTTTCATTTCCCCTGACTTTCTACATCAGTATTGAAATACGTGGTTATCATTAGTTATTGGACAGAGGTAAAGAGCATCCAGATTTAATGCTCTGCCAATGGTTCAGCTGAGGAGGAGAACAAGATTCAAACGAAGCCCAGGTGTAATTCCAAGAAACAAGGAGAGGTTACTGAGAGAATATTCGTATAGAGTTAAACATCTATTCCCATGCTTCTTAACAATCTTTTTTCCCAGTACAAATGTTGAAGGGATTACTCTGAAATCTCAAAAAAGAGCAATGAAGTAGACCTTTTATTGGCAGGCACCCAGTGTCTTAGTTGGAAAAAGGCAACCATCACTTCACTGTTTTGACTGAGTGACTTCCAAGCAGCCTTACTGCTTCTAGATCTTCCATTTCTGATGATTTAAGCTAATCTGTTTAATTTTACCTTGAGATAGACTAGAACTACTCAGGCAATCAATAAATGTTTCTCAGCTGGGAGCCCTCACTGGCAGGGTGAGAGGCGATAAGGAGAGACTTCCTACAGTGATTCCTCTCCTTTGCAAGTCTCTGATGGCCTCTGGTCAGCACTACTTGTATCTACACAGTGTGTTTATTTATTGATGTGTTTAGAAATTCTGAAGTTGCTGTACACATATGCAAATCCTGAAATAATATCTTTTGTGCTATACCCAAGCTCAGAATTATGCTGACCTCAAACATTTGCTGTGTGGATGTTTAAATGGATAAATTTCAATTTCAGACAATGCTGTGCTAACAGGAATATGGAAATATACCCCTATGTGCCTTTCAAATTTAATTTCAAGCTAACAGAGGTGCTTATTTGAAATGTTTCAGTGTGTTAATAAAAGAAAGAGTTGCTGTTTAAAATTCTTCATAACGCCTTGCTACTCCTTTATTGCTGCTCAGAAAGTAAAACAATAGATTCATAGATCTATCGCTGCTGCAGTAGGAGAGAGTCGCCTTCACAGAGTCCTACAGATCTGAGAACTAGGTCTGCATGCACAATGAAAATAAAAAGGCTCAATTTTACTTCTGTAAAGATATGTCTGTGCTCCAACATATAAGAAGTGGGATTGCCTAAGCAATCTTATAAGGAGTTGTTATATACTGATAYGCCATCAGAAACACTCTGCTGGGTTCCATGGGTAAGGAGGGCTTGATAAATCCTGAATAATAATRCATGCTGTTATCTTATGCTGGAATTAGTCACATTCTGCCTTTGGGAATTGATAATGATATTCCCCTTTTCGAGAGAGGAAGGGAGCACCAATASTGCTGTGCTATGAGAATGAAGGATTCTTCTACATTCCCCTGACCCGGAAAACACATGAAAGGAAAGTCTTATTTCAGCCCAGCTGCATTGGTGAGGTTGTTTCTATAGCGCTGCCTGTAGTTGTAAGCACAGCCAGCTTCCACTAGGGTTGCTGGGAGACTGCATTCAACAGAAGAGGAAACACATTGTTGAAATATACCATTGAAATACATTTTCTGGATCCTATTTTTCTTATTCAGTCCTTATAACAAACTTTTTGATCTAATTCTTAGCCATATTATACACTTTGAGTTTTCCCTTTATATTAGTCTGTTAACTTACATGCTAATATATTATTTTGTTGTGTGTCACCATCGCCCAACAGAAATTCAAATCCTAGATTAGTTTATTGTTTTGTTCCTATCAACAAGTTCATTCTTTAGCACAGAAACTGCATTCTTCAATCTTTACTTCTCAGTTCTACCAAAGCCAATAGCAAAGCACAAACCAGTTTTACTGAGACCAGAATTTCCCCTTGATTTAAGCAAACCATCTAGACTATCTGAAAAATACATCATTATCATTTTTTTCCTGTAAATTTTTCCCTTTTTTTAACTTTTCTAGAAAAAATACATTGCATATATGACAGTGTAAACATAATACAGAAATTCTATTTGTGTTAATAAGTAGTTATTTAATTTTGTCATCAGTTTTACTACCCGTTTTTTAATTCCTATTTTCATTTTTTTCTTGTTATTTAAGATTCAGTAGCTTGAATGCCCATTCCAAAGTAAGTCATTTGCATTAGACAAATTATAGGATTCTGTAAATTGCATAGTGATATGCACTAAACTATGGCAATAATTTTAATTTGGAAAAACAGTGATCACTGGGATGACATTAGCTTTGGAAACTTTTATGATCTATGGTAATGTATGAAACATGTAAAAGGGGATAATGGGAGCAGTGGCTGAATGATGCCAAGATCCTTGTTTATTTAGACAGCATGAATTAATATATGCTTATGTTTATGAAGTTTTAATTGATTCTTAGCCATTGGAAAGGCAACRCTGTTCTTTTTAATCTATATGTTATAATTGTAACACTTCTTTTCCTATTTCAGTTATTCATACTTAAAATAATGGACGTTTTTGTTTTCAGTCTGTAGTATACTGACTGAGTGGAGTTGAACAGTAGTTCCCAATGTTTCTGGGAAAATACATTTGTTTATCACCTAAATCTTTGGCTGTACAGTGAAGCACCTGCTGTTTTTCAGATATGTTTATTGTGAAAGGGAGTTGAAGCTTGAACTAACTGCCAAAATGGAGCAATCCTTCAAATCCTGAGAATTAACACATGCTAAACACTAAGAAAAGCAGTAGTCAAGTAGAGGACTTTTCTGGAAAGGCTAAATACTCCTTCCTGCTGAGTTACATTGCAAGTAGGTGGGAGCAGATTATATTGCTGGAATGGGGGATCATCTTAGTTGCCCCAGAAGCCCTCTTATGGATACTCAGGTCCTTAGATTTGCAAAAGCCAGAAAAAGACTGGAGAGGAGAGAGGGTCATAATGCTCCATGCTTTTCTTCAGCAGAGATGGAGAATAAAGGAGTTAATGCGAGGGCAGGTTAAAGCCAGAGTGCCCCAAGGCATCTCGCTGKGAGAGGAGCCTCTGTCTCACCTCTCCTGGTCAGCAGAAGCTGAGGGATGAGGCTGTGGAGCCAGCAATGCCTGCAGGTGTCACGTTTACAAATACCAGAGACCAGGGGGTGCTGCTGGATGCATAATTCCTAAGGGGAACAACCACTGGTGCTGGCTGGAAATTCCAGTACTAGAAATTAAAAGAGAGTGATTAGTGTGAATAGATGCTTCAGCTTTATGTTACACGTACAACTGAAGAGCGGYGATATTGTTTAGGATTTGCATTATCCAGACATACATTTTATTCATATCAGTGGATTCCAGGACTAAGAACTCTCCACAAAAAATGACCTATTTTAGCTCTTCATATTAACTTTTTGTCATCAGTATCTCACCTGATGTCTGTTTTGATGGCAGAAGTTGACAAGTAGTTAGAGCTTAGGAAATATAGTATAGTATACCTGACTTAAAGTAGTATCACTATTTGAATTTTTTCGTTAGCTTTTGCTACAAAGAAGTGATGGATTTACTTTTCTGAAAGCTCTTGAAAATAGAGCTCTTTCCTTTTCTCTTCCTTTGTTGGAAAAGTTTAGTCTTTCAGTAAATATGTCTTTTTTTAAAAAAAAAAAAAAAATCTTACCCAGTTGAGAACAGAAAGCAACAATAGCAGAAAGCACATCTCAGCATTCACCGAATTTTCCATAACTGCCCTACTCTGTATTCTTCTACCCTGGCCTACCTCAGGTATTTAATGAAGTATATTTGAAYTTAAGCGTTCTGATTTTATAAAGTGTGTAGTCTCCTTGACTACATCTGGTCATAATTTCTTGTTTCTAGTAAGACGAATCTGGTACAGGATGGAAGCCTGTGTCCTTCTTCTGGAGCCTCTGCCAAAGTATCAGTCATAGTTCTGAGAATAGTTCTATTTCAAGAATTAGATTTATTTAAAAATAAACACACCCATTTTTGTTATACTAAAAGAAATTTTAAGCAAATCTATGCATAAATATATGCTAGCAACAATAAACATAGCTAGCTTTACCCGTATAATCATCAAGGATGTCGAAATACGCTTTGTAATGCAACTTTAGYTTGATTCTAACGAAGAAATTTCTAGGATGGAGGAAAAGCATCAACTAGCAATAACCTTTCTATTTAGTTGAAGTTATAGAAACACAAATARTAACTATAATACATTTCAATCTGCTATAATCATTACGTTCTACAATTTTCAAATGCCATTTAAAACTCCTGCTAAATGAATGAGAACATGAACATAGACAAAGAAGGTGGTAGTCTTCTGCACAGCATTATCAACAGATATGCTATTATTACGACTATCATRTGCATAAATGTGGATCTCGGTATAGCAGATTGCTAACAGATGCAAAACTTCAAGACTGTCATATTGAAAGTAATGAATCCCAGAGATCTGAGAAGCTGCTGAGTTATTTCTGCATGACCAAACCCTTCTAGAAGTGAAGCCAGCTTTGTCAGCCATGACTGCTTCTGAAGCAAGTGGACTTTCAGATGATTGAAATGTCATTATTCATGGTTATAGAAACACAGATAATAACCATGATATATTTCAATCTGATACAATTTTTGCATTTTTACAATTTTCTAAAAGCATTCAACCTTCTGTTATCTGTTAGGAGTAGCATTCAAAGTACTATTCTGTTATTTAGCTTCAAGATTCATYTTTTATGCAGTCCTGAAGTTCATACAACTGTATAGAATCTGAATTTGTATTTCATAGCTTTAGATATGATCTAAATATAGACTCCTGATTTCTCAAATTTCAGGGATAAGGGTGCTTCATCTTCAGCATTTTATTATAACACATATTTAGATTTCATTATCACCTACCCTGTGAACCAGTGATCTAGTAAATAAACTGATGCTGTTTGGTAGCCGGATTTCTGGTGAAATTTTGAAAATCCGTGATATAATAATATATAATATTCACAGGAGACACCTGATAAGTCAGTCATGATCATAACAAAATTCCAGCCCTTGTCAGAATTGCACAAAAAGAACAGAGACCTTTTCTCACTTCAGCTGTTTAAAAGATGAGGGTAAATGAGTTACCGAATTTTAATTTTCAATTCAACCTGTCAAAAATAATAACCAAGACATTAAATGTTCTTTCCAAAAAATGGTGATAATCATATGATAATTAGAAGAATTTATTTTTTGACAATTCATCTCATCTTCTTAATTACTATCATTCACTACAAAATTGATTTTCCAAATTCAAAACATGCAACTAATCTTTGGAATTAAAAAAGAAAGAAAAAACACCAACAACACAAAAAAGAATTACCTGTAAAATGCAAACTGTTCTCTGACTTGAGTGCRTTCTGCAAGACTAATTGTCATGGACCAATTTAGTAATATTTTGGAACATGAAAATTTTCTCCCACTGTGTTTCAAATCCCAGTGAAATATTGTTGTTACTGGKTTTTTTTGTACAGTGGTTAATGTTGTTGGATTTCTTAACTGGCGATCAAGTGCAAGCCCTGCATATCATGTGAAAATAAAACCAACTACTCTATCCTAAAGAGTCAAATAATACTGTTATGCTTGGAGTGGTCCAAATTTGATTTTAAACATCTCATTTTTATTTTATTGCACAATTTATATGAATATTTCATTATGAGCTTTTATTCAGTGTATCTGTGGGCAAAAATATTTTGTTTACTTAAAAATAGCTAAGAAAAAAAAAAACAGTAACCAGGGGCCAAGAACAAAACAAACTATATTTTTGAATCCTAGGACACAGCTGAAGTTCCTCTTGAATTACTAAATAATGTGAAACATATTTCAGAAAACATCATGTGAAAATATTTTTGTTCATCTTACAAGTAGTTTGGAGAAAGTTTATCAGCAGGAGCACCACCATACTATCTTTTTTCATTAGATTTGCATATCGAAAGTTTGAAGTGGAACCACTTATAATTCCAGATTCAGATARTTACTTTATTCACAGAGCAAAGAAGTTAGCTATGCTTTGATTTGACAATAGCAAGAGCTGAAAATGTAATCTAGATGTCATATTCTACATTGAACGTGCAATGTGGGGAACAGAGAGAGAGGAATGCTCCAATTACTTCCTCTCTGTGTTCCTTCTAACTATGCACACTTAGATACTAAGATGGTGGTAATATTTTCTACAAAAAAAAAAAAAAAAACTTCATCTGCTGTAGCAGCATGTTTAAAGCTCTTCATTAGCTCTTGACAGCTGTGTGAAAACTATATATATTGTATGAGAAGTTGACTGGTAGCTTCCCTTCTTTTGGAGATTGTCACTCCACTATTATTGTCCAAGATGTAGAATTACAAAATAGGAAAAATAATAATAAAGAAAATGATTTATCATTTTCAAACTCCTTTTTTAGACTCTGAAWTTTTAAGATAAATTTGTGCCTCAGAATATTTTTCCTTCAAGGTTATTAAGTAATTCCTTGAAGGTTATTACATTGGCAAAGTATCCAGAGTAACATTTTTCCTCAACTTTCAAACCATTTCCAAATTATCCAAAATGTTAAAGAAACTGAAGATTTAATCTAATTTTTGAGACAAGTGAATGATGATTTAGTTTAATCTTCAAAAACATTACATAATTTTGAATTCTGAAGAAAGTCTGTTAAATTAGGGAGACTGTATAGAGAAAGGGATATAAAACAACTGAAATAATTGTAGGTATGGTAATACAAAAATTATGTATCTAGACACATTTTCCTGCGATATTTTATCATGAGCTACTATGTATAACATTGCTACGGCACTGGAAATGAGAATTACAGTAACTCTTGTTAAAGGGAGACTGACTCATAAGGTAACAACGGCTTTGGACGAGGGTACGTTCAAAGTTTGAAGTGCAAATTGTCATCATACAACCGTATTCAAAAATATTGATTGGCCCTGTCTGAGGCAGCACAGCTCCGCGGCGGGAAGTCTCACGCTTCTCTCTGGCAATGCTAAATCACTGCCCTCCGCTCCCTGAGGTGTTACAGTGCTAATAACCACACTAATTGCAATCTCGGAGTGTGACACATCTAATCCTCGCTCAYTCCCAGCTGGGGTGATAAGGTCATTTCCTGGCTGAGATGGTGGCCGTAATTAATGCCAGAAGGACAACCTAAAGCCTGGCAATTTGCCACGGGAGGATTAGCTAGAGTGTGATGCTTCCGCGCGTGTGAAATGACAGCTTACTCCCGAAGCGCTGACCGCAGCGGGGCTGAGCTGTGCTGCCCGAGTCAGAACATCACAACCGCGGCTAGAAWCTGTCATTCTGATAACCTCTCCCATTTACATATTTTGCCACAGCACATTTATTTTTGGCTATAAAATTTCAAAATAGTGTCCACCGTTAACGACATCTACCAATATATAACACTGAGTCAGTGTGCTGTGTTACCACAATCATCATAATCCATTTTTTAAAGATGCTTGAGAGAATTTTGAAATTTCTGCTACTTTTTCATTGCTTATACTTACATGCCGTGTTGGAGTAGCAAGACGATGTGTGAGAAAAAAGCGCTTCTTGTGTGAATATTGCCCATTTTCAGCATCTCTAGCTGTAAGAGTTCCGTCTCTATAATTTCATGATTCATCATTTTCCATTTTAATGAACCACAACAGCATTAAATGAATGCTGCTTCTAATGAAAGGGATTGGAGAGGAATATGTCAAGCTCTATGATTGTTTTCTTTAAGTAATTGTTAAATTTATGTTGACAAAAATGCTAATTGTTGCTAACACTGCTTATCCAGCTTCTTTAGATGTGACCTTTATCAGTCTGATGAACTACAATATATTTTAAACTGAGAAGCTGTTACTGTCGGTTTTGATTGAGCAATATTATATTGTGTTGCTATAGAAGTTTTATCATTTATATCTTAATCTGAAAGACATATAACTTTAGGTAGACTTTAATACCTAGATATTTTGACCTGAATAATAAATGAAACAGAGTAGGAGAATTTTTTATTATTCTTTAAATAGTTTTATAATTGCTGTTACCTTTTAACTTGTTTAACYAAGATTAAATATATGATAACTGTGCATGATCATGAATACATGTTGCTTGCTTTCCTTTAGTGAATTGGAAATTCACTAATCCCATAAATATGGTCAATTAGACTGACTGAAATATTATTATCAAATTCCAGAATAACAGTTATTGTCAGTGTTTCCTGGAAAAAGAACCTATTATGACTAAATCTGTTTGCCAGTTATGCTGACTCAGTAAACACACTAAAATTTGCAATTGTATTAAATCAGGAAATACTATTTTTTTGATAGCATTTTTATATCCATGTTTTTCAGATAAAGCATATAGCTCCTTATCCTGCTTCAAGGAACATAAAACACATATATCCTTACCCTGTTATGTGAACATTTTCTTTCACAATTTCTTCCACAGGARTAGCATGCCTTTGAGGGGGAATTTCTTCCCCGTGAGAGTGAYGGAGCACTGGGACAGGTTGCCCAGAGAGGTTGTGGAGTCTCCTTCTSTGGAGATCTTCAAGGCCTGCCTGGACGCAACCCTGTCTGACATGCTGTAGGTGACCCTGCTGAGCAGGGAGGTTGGACTAGATGATCTCCAGAGGTCCCTTCCAACCTTACTGATTCTATGATTCTGTGGTTCTCATTAATGTCATATTGATCCTTAAAAAATAAAATGAGATTAAGTTACAATATAAATATTCTTCTCAACTAAATATTACAAGATGATATTCCAGCCATATCCTGCATATAATTTAGAATTCCATCCATTTATCTATCATAAGCTTTATGGCTACTATGATAACCAGCATAAATTTCCAGTATTTTTAAGTGCAGATGCAAGGCACCAAGAAACGATTCTGCATCTCTGTATGGAGTAATGGTGGGGCCTCTTACAGGCATCTGCCCTCCTGCTGATGTGTTTGATGTAACATGCTGGGAAGAACCCTTGGAGTTTCATGGGAGAACAAGAACCTGCATTAGCACAAGAAATGGTTTAAGGACAGTGAGTATGAGAATGAATGGCATACAGATACGGCTTAGCTTAGTGAAAACAAATCATTCCTTATGCATTTTATAACATTTACTCGGATAGTAAGAACAGAATATAAATCACATGAAAGAACGTCCCACCACTGAGAGCGTAAACAGTGAATTTAACAGTCAAGAAAGGATTTAACACATATTCACAGTTAATGAAAGGGGGGTGGAATATACCCCCACAAATGAAGGAGAAAGACAAGTGATTGCTGAATAGAAATAAGCAATGGTTCAATTTCGTTCAGTGACCAACATCCGTTGTAGGTGGACATAACAATTTTTAAAGTTTAGGATAAAATATTCTTTAAAAACAATCCAGGTCACACACTAATAAACAGGCTTTCATTTAGACAGGAAAAATTACACTTACTTGAAACCTATYATATGATCAAGTGGGCATCTTCTACCTCTAGTCTGTATGGTTATGGAAATGCAGTGTAATGTCTGTAAATCTTGACTATGAAACTTTGGGAATAARTGAGTACCTTAAATTCAATTTTCAGATATTCAAGCAACTACTATCCACACTGACATTCTGGAARGTACTCATAGATAAAATATCTTGCATATTCACAAACAAATATGCCTTGGTGAGGTTTTTCTTTTAGTGTTTATTCTTGTCGTGGAAACTATACTGAGAACAGCAATAGTATGGAAAAAAAATGGAGTGCTGGAGTTTAAAGAAAGTAGTTTTAGTAATGTAGTAGATACTCTTCTGGGATTAACTGTTTATCTTGAAATATCATAGCAGATTGCCTTGCAGCAGTGAGCTAATTATACTTATTTATCGTGAATGTAGACTGGTAATAACATACTACAGCTGGAACATAAAGAATGGACAAGAAAAGAAACATAGCTAAAGACAATTTTTCATGATTCTCCCCTTCTGTTAGAGTTGAAGTATTTTATTAAATAAYGTAGAGTTCTCTAAGATGCTTATATTCTTCTTCATATAAGCTAGCGGTACAGAAGTGTTGGCTTTAATTAATGTTTTTGGCAATCAAGATATTTCTCAATGTATATTTCTCTGTGCAATAAAATTAAACCGTCTTTCAACCCATTCCTTCAAAATACAATTTTTATTCTAGTTTTTTCCAAGTATCGGATTATTTTTTATAATTCTGTTTATCCTTAGAAATATAATCTTCAAAATAGCTAAAGCTATTTGTTAATTTCCCAGTGTAATCTCTGGGATAAGCAAAGGATTTTGTGAGATGCTGTGGACTATTTATCACAGACTGTCAGCCAGTGCTGCAGCAATAAATATTTCATTTGATAAGGGAGACTGGCAGGTGCAACCTAATGTCAACTATAGAGTAAGAGATTTCCTCCTGATGGTGGAACGGGTCCTCTGTCTTATCTTTAAAAAGTGCTATCCTATTGCTCTGCTGATGAGTAAATATTGGCTCTGAGATTGGTCAACAAAAAGACATAAGGCTAATTAAACTGAAAGACATAATACCACAAACACACTAATACTAAATATGTTAAATACTAAATATGTTAAATACTAAATATGTTAAATCAAGCATCTTGTGGCTTCTTTGCTTTTTGTTACTTACAAGAAAAAAAGGTAACAGAAATATCATTTAACTTTTAAGAACTATGGGTAAGAAAAGACAAAGTAGATGAATTTGTCATTGAAAAGCTAAACTTTGACCTCAGCCTGAACATTTAAATTGCACTGAAGCATAACTAAGCAACCATTGAGTTCTGTACCTGCTTTAGTTTGCTTGTTTTGAACTCCAAAATTATTTCTCAGTGTAATTTGCTCCTTAAGATTTTGGAAAATCCTGTTGCTTTCATGATGACAGCTCTAAAGCAATCTTGTGTAAATGTTTTCGATTCACAAAAATAAACAAAAGCATCCCCTGGATTTGACTGGGTGCTTTCTGCTTGCTGCAATCTTTAAACTCATAGTGTCTACCTTAAGAATATAACATAACCAGCTGATGAAAGAGTAAATCAGCRTATAGGTCAAGATCTTCAAAAATAACTCAGATATTCTGTTTTTTTAATTCTTAATCCTTTATAAGAAGACCTTAAATGAGCTTTTTTGATAAGAAAAGCTGAGCTGCTACCCTTTGAAAATAARCTCCTTTAGATGTTCCAAGTTTTTTATTTAAATCTTCATTTTTGTTTTTTCTCATTTTCCCTTTTCTCCTTTTTTCTCRTCTATTGACTGTTTATTTTGTTTTGTTTTATTAGGCTGCCTACCTCACCATCTTTCCATTTATTTCACTTCCATTCCTTGCTGTTCCTTCATCCTTGCCCTTTCTCGATCTTACATTGTTCGTATTCTTTGACTATTTTTCATTATTTCTTCTTTCTTGCTGGGTGGGGAGTTTTCATCCTGGATCATGCTAACTTCAAACTATTATCTCACTATTGATCTGCTTTAGTCTTTCATTTTAAATGTCAGTATTTTTTCTGCATAATTTTGTATTCTGCTGTAGAATGTATAAATGGAATCAAAGCAACTGACAATACCTGATATGTTAAAGTAAATCAGAAGGCTGGTCTTTGTATCCATTGTGAGTGAATTCCATGGTTAAAAAAATACCATTTCCTTGCTGAATTTTACATGTCTGGCCTCTGGACAAAGAAGAGGCAGAAYTGAAAGTCTTTATAATCCATCAGTGGGAAACTTAGGAAAAAGAAAGTGCTGCTTCATCATTTAAAGTTTTATTACTACTTAAAATGTGAAGTATGCCACTCCTGTTTAATATCACCATTAAAACCATAAGTCATTGCCTCAGTAAGAATGACAGAGCTGGTTAGAGAATGTTTCTCTGGAAAAGACCTGGTGGCATAAAACCACTTCCTGACAAAAGCTGAGCTTGCACAGCCTTCAAACTGCTCTGTCCATCAAGCTCTAATTTGTCTCTTTCAAACTTAACAGGCTTTCTCATGTGGCTTCATTACTTCTACACATAACTGAATGTCATGACATAGGACAAAAAAAAAAAAAAAGAAAAGAAAGAAAGAAAACGAAAAAACGAAAACAAAACCAAAGTATCTAATGCACTTTTCAAAATGATAATTTATTTTGGAGAAGCTGATTCATTGCCCTCATAGCCTCATGAAGTGTCAGTTGGAGACTTCTAMTTCAATATGTTGCAGAATGGGAAATCTTGCCCCAAGCTGACMTGCATATGTTATGATTTCCTACTGCATGAAATAATCCTGCTATCTTGCAATGTTTTACATGGTATCTGCATCTGGTATAGCTCAACAGTTTAGTGATACGCCCTTGTCAAATTTCCATTTTTCTGAAGGAATTATACACTGCAGCTTTCAAAAGGACAGCAAAAGACTAGACTAGAGACATTTCCTCAGAGCCTCTTATTGCTGCCTGACTTAGAGTAGCCTCAAGTTAAATGTCATGATAKGACTCTTAATAGGCAACTTCCAACTTAAAATATATACTTTCCCTTTTTAAATGTTATTTTTAAATGCACTGGTTCTGGCTCTGTGCCTTTCTCATCTTTTCTCCTTCTCCCTTACTATTCATCTGGTTGAGTTTTCCAGTTTCCATTATAGATCTCCTGTGTTTTTTTCAGCACTTAGGAGAATTATAGACTGAACTGTGATTGCAGCCTTTGGAGCACGAAGTAAATCCCTCTGACTGCACTGTAAGAGACTTAGATGGGTAGGAAGGAAAGAGTGCAATGATTTCCATAAATAGTATGAACTTTTCCATCTCATGCTCTTATTGCTGCCTTTCATTAGTATCTATGGTTGGCTAGATCTCCTGATTTTTATGGAGGGAGGGAATTTAACAGGAGCACTATCATATCAGAATAACGTATCGTCATAAAGTGACATCTTACAAAATTCACATTAAAAATATAAAATGAATAGACATGAATAAAATTTTACTTCCTGTGTAAATTTCYTGCCTTCTAACTCTGAAACAGTAAACTACATTTTAAACTTTGTGTGTGCTGTATTCTTGAATTGAATTGTTTGTTTTACATTTATGATTATAACATTTCTCTGCTGTTTTTTCTACATGCCATGAATAACAACTGTTTCCTCAGATCCCTCCTTTTCTTCTCCTCAGGACTGCTACAGCAGCTCAGACTGCCCAGAAAATATTGTGAAACCTTCCAGGACCATTACTTAATCTTAAGGAGACTGGGTGAAAGGCTGTCTGTTCCAGGGAGGAGAACATAATTTGATTTCCAAAATATTTTTGCTCACTAAAACAAATGGTATACATAAAAATATGGATGGAATACCTTCTGTTTAAAAAATTCGTACATCACTATCTATGTTTACTGCTGTAAATGACCTAAAAGAGCAAAAAGTAATGTCTTAATCTATCAATTTTCTTAAAAGTTAGAGGGAAATACTTTAATTTAGTTAACAATTCTGATTTGTATTTAGGCAAACCACAGTCAAGAATATCCCCATAGAAACTTTTCAAAGCATCAGGCTGGTGAAAAGATGAAATCTTATCTGAAATTACCATTGACTTCTTCCCTATCTGCTTGAAGAGAAGTTAAATTCTCAAATAGTCCATTTTTTACAGGATTTTCACTGTTAAGAAGCCAAATCTTTTTAATGTGTCTCAAAACTGATAGAAGAAAAAGCTCCACTCTGGTTCCTCCACGTGGTGGGCCGTATTGCCACACGTATTATTTGCATCACCGTTTCCTGTCTCCCACTCTCCCTCCCTCGCATTATCACTGCGACAAAGGCACAGAATTCCTTCAGATATGTCGTTGTTGCTGCTGCTGCTCTCCGTTTCTAGGAGAGCCACCCCTTAGYCCATTTTATGCACCAGCAGGACTACCTCTCTTTTCATGCGATCCGCCACTCAGGTGCAAACGGTAGATTTCTACCAGCTACACAAAGATGGCATTATGTGAGAATGGATTTTTTCCCCCTCAGTAGCATATTGATCTTCAAAGACAGCCAATTCACGGCAGCTGTCATCTTTTCCTGTTAAAAATATTAGCTCTGGTGCTCCCTTGAGCAACCTTTTCTGTGGTTGTCAAAAACTGTCTGTCACATCCTGTGACCGTCACAAATGTAATTTAGGTGTGGAGGAAATCTAGAGTCCCATAATCCATTCTGCTTCAGTATAGAAAGGGCATAGAAAACACACAGTAAACACACACGGAAATGATCTCCTGTGGAGAACTAAGCAAGTCAGGACGCACGGACGTTGTCTCCACTAGGGCAATGACTGATCAGAGTGGCTGATATGGCCACTCGCTTTCTTAGAGAAGCTGGACTGTTTGCAAAGGAACAGGAGTGTGGTAAAACGGGTTGCTTACAGCCTGGTGCTGTGGCAGGGTCCTTTCACCTACCCAGTATGTCAGTGTCAACCTTAAAGGCAGAGTCGGTGCAAGGACAAACACCTTGTGCAAGATTTAATGTTCATTTGCCAAAGTGCACAGATCTCAGCCTAATCTTGGCTAGGCAGAAAGAGGAGGGATAGGATAATACAAAAATACTTCTTATGTTGGCTGCCAGCCTCTCCACTGTACCTGAAGTAAGTAAAGGCCCCCGGCTCTCAGTTTCAGAATGAGCTTTAAGACTCTGAGTTCTGGATACAACAACTTCTTACTACTTTCAACAGCTTGAAGAGATAAGCAGTTTTCAGTTTTGGTTCACAAACCTAGGGTTTAACTGAAACACTGTTTAAWGTAGATTCTCCTAGGAGGAAGTGCTATATCAATAAAAGGTAATACTCTGATCTGTACTCTTAAGGRTCTCTTACAGTGGTAATGAGACCAGTAATTCATTTCCTAAGAGGTCTAAGAATAAAGAAAGACTCATTTTCTTAGACAATGCCTCGACTGTAGTAGTCAAAAGAGCTCCTAAGACTACCAATTTTCTTTGCAAAGTCCTCTTAAGCATAGAAAAATCTATTTTATCTCTCTCTTCTTGTCTAGATTTTGTGAAATTARTTTTAAAGAACAAAACCACTAAAATAAAACCCTCAGGCTTCATTTCTGGGGAGGAACAAATCCTATCCTACTTTGCCTTCCCTCATGCATGTAAGCTGATATAATGCATTTTTCCTTTTATTGTGTATTTAGGGACTGTATCAGACTTCAGTGATTTGATGCACTTTCATCCCTTAGATCACCCTCAGAATAATGTTAGTTGTTGGCATCAAATTCTTTGGCTATAGCTTTTATAAAATCAACAAAAATAAGATCATCAAATTTTATGAAATCCATCTACCTTACTAGAGAAATTAGAAACCCTCCCATAACTATAGATTTTTGCAGATGAGACTCTGATAGCATTGAGTAAATCTCTGCATATCTTAACTGTCCTCAACCAAAGTGAAATGACCAATTACATGCTTAACTACTTCACGTTCTAGGTGATGAGGCCAACACATGCTAATAGGAATGCGTAGGTCGTATCTTCCTCCTTCACCTCCTTAAAGTTTTTTAATTAACATTTCTTTCTTTTTCTTGGCTGCCTGATGTCTCCTACAGAAATCTTCTAAAGACAAAATGTTAAAACTTCATAAATTATGCATTTTAATAAACACTCATTTTATAATCACCTCATTAAACTCTTAACATTTGCTAACCAGGAGCTACATAAAAACACCAAATGTTCTACAACAGACACTAAAACTTAGGAAAAAGATGCGGTTTAGCAGTCCTCTGTCTGTACACACATTGATGAATTTTAGGGGATTCTTTTCAGATACAACATCAAAGAACTTACCATATTAGCTTCAGTATAACACTTTCCATTTGAAGATGGCTGCATCTAGAAGACTTGGAATAAGCATAGGTATCTCTGTCAAAGATTAAGGGTACAGACAAATAAATATTTATGTGCCTACAGATTTTATACATATATTTTCAATTTCTGTAAACTGAGTGTCAAATTCAGGGTGCAAATAATCACTTTTAAAAAAATAATATGTCAAAATAAGTCTGCTAACAAATAAAAGCAAGGKTTTTTTTCTCTCTCTCTCCCCTTTTTGTAATAAATCAGTGATTTCCCTGTTCATAGCAGTATTTGGCATGAAAAATATACAATGTATATTACTTACTCCTTCAAGAGTCCTTGGTTAGGCAACACAGATTATTAATAAATTAATAGAAGAATAGAATGACCTCTAAATTACTCATTTAAAAYTAATGGTAAGAATTAAAGGCAGTATTGCTGGTTTGATACATCCAAATAAATTGTACTTTTCTGAAAGAAGATACTAAAAATACCCCACTAGCCTCTCTGTAATCTTGATAATATTAACCTGCAAAAAAAACCACTAGTACTTGCTATTTCATTTAGTGCCAAAAAGGAATTTGACAAACTGAGGTAGGATTATCTGTTTAATGCACAAAATAAATTTGGATCCAGAAACAAATTTTGTAAATGGATTAAATGCTTTGTGCCAGAAGCATGGCTTATTGGGCTAAATGTGAGGATTGAAATCCCCACATTCCTTAAAACCACAGCTTTGCAACTTTTGCAGCTTCCCTCTTCTTCCTTCAGAAGATGGATAAATCACATTCTATTTTTTTCAGGCTAGATTTTGGAGATCTGTATCTCTGACTGCGACCTTTTAAATGCATGGGCATTTGAAATCCCTGACAGTATGTAAGCCCTGCCGTTTTGCCATTTTCTTTAGCCAGTGTTTCCACAGTAGATGTTACCACCGTTTTGCTTGTATGCGCTCTGTCATCTCCAAAATTGTGACATTTTCATTTGGGACTAGGATAATTACAGTAGGTGCCTTTGGAGATCAATAAAATGCAACTCTCAGTATTTAAAAACCCATGCTTTCTGCTTTYATTTTTTTGTGAAAACTCTCTGTTGCACGATGCAAACACATTTCCTTGTCTTTGTGGCAAGTTGTTCTTTTCTCAGTAGTGGGCCTTTCGAGCAACAGCATGCATATCTGATAAGAAATGTCTAATGTAGTACATTTTCCATCACTTACATTAAAGCTTTGGAAGTCAAACATCAATATTAAAGAATACTGAAATTCATTGTTCTAAATACTATGAAACCTTCAGGAACTATTAGAGTAGTAATACACTCCTGCTGTTTGGTTTTTGCATTTGAATACTTCTAAACTGTAAGGATTTAGGGGAGCTATAATACCTTGTTCAGAGCATTGGAATTCTAATTGGGATCTATGGATCTGTTAGTCCATTAAAACTTTTGAAAATGCTGTGAAGACACATTTTTTCCAAAAATGGAGAAAAAGGGAACCTCTGAAAAGGCAGAAATTACAAGTAAGGCAAAGATAAAAAATAAAACTCTTTTATTTCTTACTCAAAAGATTAAAGTAATATTGAGGTTATTCAGTCTTTCATAAAAGAAGAAAGATGCTGCCGTGAAAGTAGTTGTTAGCGAATTTAATATTCCAGTTTTATTTAAAAGCAAAAGTATAATGTAGTAGGACTGAAATACAAACAGAAGAGAAAAAAGGAAGGAAAAATAGACACCAGGAGTTGAATTTCAAGTTTATTCATGTTACTGGTAATACAAATGTGCCAATTGGCTCAGTTGTCCTTAATAAATTATTAAATGCAGTAGCTGCAAAGGGAGGATTTTTATTAGGTTGTATTTTTGTTTAGATGTTTAATTGATGCCTCCACAGAAGACAAGGCAAAAAGGTATCATTCACAAATGGTGATGTGGCCTGAAACAACATCTCTGTAGACCTTGTAAGCTGGCAATGGTAACTTTGATGGACTAGAGGGAGGAAAAAAAAAAGAGTAAATGCCTCTGAAATAATGTTACAATCTCTCTAGAATGTTTTTGCCATCAGGTTCAGCTGATTCTGCGTCTTCTTCTGCAGCTGTACAGTGTTCATTGCCAGTGACCAATTCTTTTACAAGATACCTTAAATTAAAGGCATACCAGTATGATCGTCACTATTTCTACTGGACTGTGGCAACGGTGAAGTTGTCAGAGATGTGATAGGATGACATATATGTCGTTAACAACAGGCAAGTGATCTGTGGTTAATGTAACAAACATGCCCATTAGAGCTGAAGACTGCTAAGAAAAAACACAAGGTTCTCAAATGTGTTAAAGTCACATGGAAATCACAAAATGAAACTTCTTAAAAGTTCTAAAACCAAATACTGTGATTCTTGAAGGACTAAAAAGTATTTGTGATCAACGAATTATGGGTTATACCTGGATGCAAGCACAAACGCAGCATCTGGAAAAAAAAAATCTCTCCATTAAATGAAAAGTGGATGGCATACAATCAGTCACAGAATCACAGAATCGTAGAATGRTTGAAATTGGAAAAGACCACTGGAGATCATCTASTCCAACRCTCTCCTGCTCAAGCAGGTCACCTAAATCATGTTAGACAGGATTATGTCCAGGTAGGTTTTGAATATCTCCAGAGAAGGAGAATCCACAACCTCTCTGGGCAACCTGTTCCGGTGCTCTGTCACCCTCACAATAAAGAAGTTCTATCTTATCCAGTCATCTTTGTGGTCCTGAAGAATTATTCTGCTCATGAACAAGTTATTCTTTTTGATGTCAAATTGTTTTTCTCTCTTGCCAAATATTTAATTCACTTACTCATCATTACTTACTCAACAAGGCTACCATTCCTCGTTTTCTTAAGCCAATTATTGGTGCAAGGCATTACTCTTATTTTGACACTTTCCAAGAATCAACTAAGAGTCATGATAAAAGAATTACGATAGTTTTTTTTTTTTAAAAAAAATATTGCCAGCATTCTGCTCTTTACAAGAAAATATTATGGACTTACTAAGCTGCTTAAAGCAGCTGCTCTCTAATTGTTATCAAGAACTTTAGTTTGCACACTAAGGGCAAAAAAARTTAGATTGACAGAACTCCTCTACATTTTGAAAGAACTCTTAATCCTTAATTATAGGGGAAGCAATGAGAAGAACACAAATTAATATGCTGTTTTGGAGAATTATTCTTGAAGGTATAGAAGAGCATTATAAAATGTATTGTAACTTGCTCCTATATCAGACCAACATAGGGAAACACTCTACCATAACSTTTTTAAATATAGGTTTTGGCCTATTTTAACTCAGCATTGGCTTGATCTTTTATTTCACTTTTCTCATACAACTATCCAAATGTTTTTTGGTAGAATGTGATTTTTATATGGAGACAATACAGTCAGCTCCAGGATACAATCTGTTAAAATTATAGATTCACAGAGTAATTTAGATTGCCAGGGATGCCTGGATGGCATCTAGTGCAAACCACCCCTCAAACCAGGGCCAGCTTTAAAGATAAAGTTAGATCAGATTTCTCAGGGCCTTTTGCAATCATGTTTTAAGTATCATACCAAGGCTGGAGATCTTTTTCACAGTCTCTTTGGTTAAAACTTTCATAATTTTTAAAAAACCTATAATATCTAATGAAAATTTTCTCTTGTTTGCTCCCCTGTTATTACTGTTGAGCCAGATTAACTCTTTCGTCTGTCAAAGAATTATATTTCTTTTGTCTCTATACTGTCAGATACCTACAGATATCTCTGGAACATGGTAAAATCCAGATTACACTCTCCATGGAGCACAAGGATTACAATTCTGTGCTGTTCTTCAGGCAATAGTTCTTTTGCTTTCTGCTTTCTCTACTAGATAGCAGAAGGAAGAGARGGAGGAATACAATATATAATCAAAGCCTATGAAACCAGGTATGCTAAGGAACTATGATAATACATTATACTGTCAAGTTCCTTATCGATCCACTTAAAGGGACATTGACCTTTAATACTAATGTGCTTAGCTACAAATGTCATTGGAAAAGACTATAATACTTAATCTTCAGTGACATAAAATGTACAAGTCAACTGAACAAAACCACAGACTATAGTGCAGAAATGTGGCCTTAATTGCATCATCTACTTGTCAGAACACTTGGGCCATTTGCTATTATGAAAAATGGAGATTAAGAGTATTACTAGGCCAAAAGGCTACTATTCTTCATGGAAAGACATTACTATGAAATAAAAAATAAATAGATTTTTGTTGTAGACAGGAAAGGTGGTTAAATTATACATGTTTATTTCAAAAGATTAATATCAAGATGTTGATGTAAAATGAGAAATGCCCACACGGTACTTTACAACAGTAAACAGGAAATAGTTTATTGATTCTTATTTCTGCCTAAAGTTTATTTTCTTGTAGGATGTAAAAYACAAATCTGAAAGCATAACCTTTTTTCACAGGAGATGTTGAACATCTGTGGTTACAAAATTGTGATTACAAAAAATTCAACATGTGCTTATTTTAAGAGTTAAGAGTTCTTAGGAAGCCTAGATTTTTTGGCCAAACTCCATTTCTGGTAATTACATTTCCTTACCTAAAATTAGTTCTCTGTTTTACATCAAGAAGTGCTCCTTATACCTATACATGAAAAACTGTACTACAGACCATAACTAACTACACCACAAGGCATTCACTCTGGATAAAACAGAGACTGAAGCTGTTGAACACTGCTAGGTCAAGGCAATGAAGCAGCTAGATGAGAGTGGCAGATGAAATGATACACAGGCTGCGGCCAAGTGAAATTTGAGAACACTGAAAACTTTCTACACAGTTAACGGAATGTTTTGCACACTGGCGTGTGAGACTTGTTGCAGGGTATGAAAAAGAGGGGGCCACAAAACAACTTCCATCTAGCCTATGTGTTGAATAATGCAATCCACTCATTTGGTTTCTGTGGTGTGTGTATGTGATATTCATAGGCTGTATATATTTCTAACAGCAGTAATGATCATATGCTTCATTTTTTGAAAGTTAGATGTAAAGTATCTATTACTTTTATTCTTATTCCAGAAGCTACCAGCAAACATCCTTATGCACTTATTTTTCAGCTGTTTGGTTGTTCTGATATGTTGCTATGACAGGCTAGGTCTTGGAATGGATTGCAGGGAGATGTCAAGCTTAAAGTAGCAAAAATCATTTCCTCWGAGTAGTACTCGTGAGTCATAGTCTGTTTTATGATACAGTACTGAATAGTGCTGAATTCAGCAAAGGCAAAGCTATACGACCTGATCAACATTATTCCAAATGTTTCTGTCAGTCCTAATAAAGCAAGCCATAGAGACTTATAAAAATCATTTAATGATTTTATGATCCCAGAAACTTGCATCATAAGCTAATATAAATCGATGCGATGATTTCATTCAACTTTTTAAAAACCTTGCATCGCTGACAAACATAATTTGCCAAATGTTACAAGTCAGACTATAAATGATATTCATAAATAGGTACAACATAGTTATATTTGCTATATCAGAAAAAAAGATTGAAGAAAGCTGAGGGTGGTCATGCAAAAATTAGGATGACTTTCAGCCTATAATAGAAAACAGAGGTCACTAAGAAGACCTACTAGATAGTAAGAGAATTGTTAGAGATTATTATTCACTTGTTAAAGATATTGTGGGTGTCTGAAGAGTGTTCTGAAGTGTTTTCAAKAATAATTTCCTATTAACTCTAACAGGAAGTTCTTCTGACATATGTTTGAAGTTACTAAGGCCTGTCTTTTTCACTCYAGCAATGGAAACTCTAGTTAGGTTCTAGAGTCAATGCAATAAATAACATTTTTGCCAAGAGAGCTAGTCTCTTGGTTCCCCCAATAAGTTTCAGTGCTCAGTATTTCTGAAAACCCCTTCCCCTTGAGGCGTATTGGATACAGTAGGTACTGTGCCTCAGAACAGTTCTGAAAATTTGGCGCTAAAGTGCAATGCTTTTTTTGTCTTTCTCTGTAACCCTTTACACTGTTTATTGGTCTTCAAATGTACACTGATGTACACCTATTTATGTGACATTGGACTTTTGGACTTTGGACAGGGACCAACCTGCATATCTGAGCTGACTGAACAAMCAGGACCCAGTTGTGCATTTCAGTCATTAAATTTATCCTGAATTCAGCTGCAGAGGGATATTTCTGTGAGGTATGGGAACAGGGAGAGCAAATTTCCATTATGCACGCTCCATCCCCTAGTTTCTCTGCCAATTGTAGCTAAGACTTTATATCCCCTACCTATGACAATAGGACTAAAAGATATACATTTAGACCTAGATTGCTATCCATATTATTCACACACTCACTAYCCTCTTTATGCCTTTATTCAATCCATTCAGATTTCAGGGTCTGGTACGAAAAAATATAATGTTGTACTATGATTACCACTACTCTTGGAGCAGAGAAAAGATGCTGGGAATGAGACATAACATTTCTCTTCTTTAATATGCTGAATAGTGTGGTCAGTGAGGTGGTCTGTTTCAGCAGAAAAAWTCTGTAATGATTTGTCCGTGTAAGCAAGAAGCAAGTTGCTACTTCCTTTTCTAAGCAAAGAGGAGACAGGAAAGGAGCTATACATCAGAGTACACACCACTGAAGCTTAGCGCTTCCTTTTGGTTTTAAAGCTTTCTTCTCCGGCTTTTAAATCTTATTTTAGTAATCCCTTTTGACTTTACACAAATCTTTGTGCAACTGATGCCAGCTGTCATTTCTCGTAGCAGCTACCAGGGAAGAGAAATATGTAGTCCCAGAGAGCACAGAGTGATGACATATGTGACCCACCTGGCAGCAGCCTAGAAAAGGTTAATGAAAAGCTTAATTATCCACCCTAGGCAWGACCAACACTATTAGAAACAACTGTTACAATGGGTTAAGTCAGGAGTAGTCTCCAGACAAGCTGCTGAGACTTCAAAGCTATGGCAAAAAGGTGCAATGGGATGCAAATAGCCTGCTAAGCAGTAAAGGTAGAAAGAAAGCCCAGAGAATCCATGAAAGTTGATAGATAGAAACAGTCTCTCTCTTGCCACTTATCTTGACCTCGGTAAGGAGAGACCTAAAAAGGGATTTGGGTCTTCCAAGGTATGTAAAAAAGGATGTAATAGATCTGAGGATAAAAGGGTGAAGCCTGAAATTGATGGATACCCTTCTTGCATTTGTGAGAATCCTTCCTAGTTCTGTTATTTAAACAGGGAAGTATTCTTCCTGACATGGATGAAGGGATCACAAATRATAGAAAGACTTGTACTGGACACAGGAAAGGGTTACAGCTAATTACTACATAAAAATGAGGGCAGTTCAAACATTAAAATATTGGTAAATGTGCATGTAAATTCAAAAAGACTAAGGTCTGACAAYTGTGTGCTATCTTATAGTTAGTATTCTTTAAATAYTTCACTCAAAAATGCTGTTCARCTGACAAAGAATGAGCATTTAGTGTTGGCTGATGTGACACCATTTTATTTGCTGTCRTTAAAAAAGCGGTTATACACAATGATAGCTGCTGTCTTTAAATATTATTTTAGCATGCTTAAGTGTTTAAAACATTTACTTAGTCATAAGTAAAATGTAGTGTCTTATACTAGCAACTCTTGCTWAGTTTGAAAAATCTTGGTAAAAGCCACTCTGGCATTTGGTGCTCATTTACAATGTACAGCAACTATTTTATTAGTAGGAAACATCTCATAGACAACGATTTGAAGCATTTTGTAAATATTTAATGAGAAKGTATACTGTTTCAGAAAACTCCAGATGAATAGTTATATTCTGTAGCATTCTTAAACTGGCCTGTGTAACTATAACTTATAGTAAATTTTCTAGATAAGGAATTACCTGACACTTCTATGAAGTATTTTATATTAAGTTAAAAAAACTGTCAAAGAAAATATTTCCATAGACACAATTCTGCAACTGCAGATAATATTTTTCAGCACAAAACATTAAATAAACTTTCTAAATGAACCTTGAGCAGAAGGATACATGAATATATGCTTCCACTCATACARTATTATGCACAAACAATTGCACATAAAATAGATACTGCTAGTTATTGTTTCCCTCTGGCAGCATCCTGATAAGAAGCTTTCTTTACTTGCATTCTGTCTTTCAATGTGCTTACAACTTCTCCTCTTCTGATGTCATTGTGAAAATTAATGATAATTAAAACATTGAGTAATACYAGACCCAGACAAACTGTGAAAGACAATGAAGAACTATGTCCTGTTGCTTAATTTGGCCTCTTTTCTAAAGCCCGTAGGGAAAGGCAGGCTTTATTTTTCTTTTCTCCTGTAGTTCATTATGGCTCTTTTATATATTTCCACTTCAAAAATTAACAATTGATAATTACTCCCTGAATGGCATCTCCTATTACCTGGRCAAATCACCTTATAGTAAAGTCACATATTCCTAACAGTAAGACGCTTGTGAGAGAATGACAAAATATACTAAAGCATATAGAATAAAAGATGCCATTCTTTTCTAATTTCACGGAACTTGAAGGATATTAGTTGGTTGTTCCTTCATAGTAGATATTTTACAAATGCCATACCTTTTGGAGCACAGAAGTTAATATTATTAGTCTATGATCTCTAGACTCCAAATAAAAGGTACTATGGTTGGTTGTTTTAGTCTTCTGGAACCTCACCTATCCTTCAGGAGCTCTCAGAGAACTGCTAATGGTTAAGCCAGCTCTCATAGTAACCTGGGGTAAATTTCMTTATGCTAGACTGCTTTGAAAACTTTTAATCTAACCTTGAGTTCATAGCTATTTATTGCTGGAGTTACTGTCTGTCATCACACAGTTGCATGTACACCGACAAATTGAACAAAAGATTTTAAACCCATTGACCTTCTCGCTGGCACTGGTCTATCCCTGCCAGGAAGTCAGAGGATTTTTCTTTTACCTGGCTTTTCTTTTAAGCTCTTTACAAAATATTTTAACTATACATTCTCTCTCTCT
>NW_028186523.1:6122207-6149941 GCF_003343005.1 Rhea americana
TTTTTTTTTTGCTGTTGTATTTTTGTATTTCATCCTGAGTCTTGGATTTTCATATTCTTGAACCTACTTACTCTTGTACATTTGTATATTATTCTGGTCAACCTTCCTTCATTTTATGTACAGTTCCTCATGTCTCATGTGGAAGAGATTGTGGTTTATATAAGTTGGTGTCTGCTGCACTTTTTATTACTATGCCACTGGGGTAGTCTGTACTAGTCTGTCTTTATTATCCATTCTTTAAGGAAATAATGGTTTGCTTAACTCTTTCCTTCTCTTCCCCTATGCCAGCTTATCCCTTGTCACACCTTAAACTCATAATTGTGGCTACCTACTACACCTACTTTCCTGATGTGTCCTGCTGTAGGAAGCATTTTCCTTCCGCTGTTCCAGAAAATGCAAAATCTCTGACTGGGTTCGCAGGAGTGTCGAAGGCAAGGGCACGCGTGCCTTGCTAACAACACTGCCCCAGGCAGCGACCTCCAGCAGAGGAACCGGCACGCGGCTTGCAGCAGCGAGGCCTTAAATCGCTGCAGCTAGAGTAGCGACAGCTCCTCTGTAAATGCTCTCCTCTGCGAAACTGCTCAGCATTTCGGGATTGCCTTTTCACTGCAGCTCTGCAACGCTTTCCAGAACAATACTCTAACCTTCAAAACATTCCATAATTTTCTTTTTGCTTTTGTTAACTTTGTTTATGTTTCTCAAGCATTTCACAGAGGACAACAAATATGAGAAGACTAATTTCAGAATCTATTTTGTTGCTTGAAATTGCTGTGGACTGAATTATAGTTTCAGCTGGAAACTATTAAACAGTGCATTTTGTATATGTTTTTGCAAATATTTTAATTCAGACTGAAAACATTAAAACTAGTGATCTAGAAAAAACTTCAGGTGTTGCTAAATAYGTTTGAAGATATAATGAAAATTGAAATCAAATAAGATCCAGTGAATAAGTTTTTGTTCAGCTTTAGTCAGGCTACCTAGAAAAATGTGTAAGTTTACCGTAGAAGCAATTACCCGATTATTCACATAACACATTTCTTTTGTTTTCTTTATCCTCGATTCCTACATCTTTCAAAACATCTTTAATTAAAGTAAGTTAGCCACAGGAATCTTTATCTGAAATCATTTCTGCTTGTCTTATTTTGTTCTGAGATGTCACACAATTCAAGACTGGACTCAGTAAATACAGCCTTAAGGCAATTTGCACCTGTGCCCACTTTCGTAAAATATCTGATAGTGTCTTTACTCTTCCAAAAGCTTAGAGAATCTAGGTTAAGTCCTGAAAAGCTAACAAGTATTGAGCTGCTTGTTGAGTTTTGCAATTGGCTGGCCCAATAAGAATATAGACTGATCAAAATGGAGTGGCACATTTGTAAGCATGTGCTGCTTCAGATGATGCGAATAGGAAAGCTGAAGTTCCTTCTCCTATTCCTCCTCTCCTTCTCCTCCTCTTTCTGATAGATATGTACATAAATGTAATTATGAAAACTATTAGCACAGGCTTATTTTATATTACAATACKAGCTGATTCAGAAGGCAGAACCTTAAAATTCAAGTCCTGCAGTTTCTGAAAATATTGCATAAAATGCTGTAAGATTTTTCTGTCATTGGCATTTCTATATGTCACACTGTAAAAATAGCTAATCCCACCCACTCTCATTCATCTCAAATCTCTTGACAAGGCCAGTTGTAGTAAATTAGTATATCCCAGACTTGTATTGTTAGCCTCTAATAGTCTCACAGAGGAAACTATTACCTACTTATTTGAACAGTGAGCAATGTCACTGTGCAAAACAGATAAGAGCTTTGATGAGAAAGACTGATTTTGCACTATTATAAGAACTATCCCACTTTCAATATTTGTTCCTTATGCATATCTGTGTGTCTATATGTATGTGTGTGTGTATATATATATATACATATATATATATACAGACAGCCGTATATATATAGATGGCTGATGTACGAGATCCATCATGAATCAGATCCACTTTGGTTTTCTAGGTACTGCAGAAGATAACTTTGTTACTACCTATCCTTTGACCCATGTGCGATAAAGCACTTGCTGGTCAAACACATGTACTATTTCTTTCTGCAAGGCATTGTCCTTTGAAAGTTAAAATGCAATGAGTCATTCACTCACTTTTTTTTTTTTTTTTTTTTTTTTTTTGAAGCAGAAAGAAATAAGGTAATATTTAAGGAAAGGGATTTTGGAAAGGAATTTGGGATGCAACATTCTAAAATTATATTAAACTAAACTTACATCTTCCAAAAGAAAAATTAATTATAGCATAAAATCTATCTATAGCAGAAGAGAAATGTGAATGTAGAAGCAAATCTTTAGTTCCTGCCAAGGACAGATAAAGCAATCTTTCTAAATACCTATTTCATGAAGGTTCTAAATTTGCCAAGATTCTTCATAGTGAAAGAGGTAAAAATAATGTGGAATTTCAAGATATAATAATTCAAAGGATATTTCAATTTTATTTTCTGTACCATCTCCCCCCCCATTTACTAATGATCTTCAGTCTAAGAACCAATAATTGTTAAAATTTAATATATTTAAATTAAACATTAATTCCACTGAACTTTTTTATTTTTTTCCAAGTGCTTACAGCAACAATACGGAACAAAATAAATAAGTCACAGCAACAAAACTGTATAGTGTATATATATATATATGTCTTCTGTAGAAGAAATATAAATAAATGAATATAGCACTGATTATAACGTTTCCCAAGTCACATTTATTTCTTATTTATACAGTAATTGAAAACTAAAGATAAACAAGAGTCAGGCTTATTTGATTCTATTTTGAGAATTTTTTCACAGGATAGTACCATTGTTCAATTTTACATCGAGGACTTATACCTAAAAAGATGATAGAATAGAAAATATATATAAATATAACATATATGCATGCATATAATATGTATGTACATGTGTATAAAATTCCAGCTATCACTAAAATTGTGTGTATATTTATAATTTTTAGGTCTTCAAGTGCACTCTAATGAGATCTATTTTTCAGGAATTTTAATAGGAAGATGAAGATGATGCAGAGAAAAATTTCAAGTACCTGTTATTCTTGCCTGCTGTGTGTGTGCAACTCCTGCTAACTTCAGCAGGAGGTGTATATATGTAACCTGATGAGAAGTCCATGCCCCATGAGTATGGCTTAATAACAGGCAATACAGAAAACTTTTTGCATGAACAGTCTGAGTTTGACTCCTAGAATAGAGTTCTCAGCAATGTGCTGGGTGTGTTAGTGACATTAATGGGATGCAAATAGCAATTAATGGCACCACTTGCACATCCATAATAAATTGGTGTCGAATAGTTTAAGTCCATGAGGTGGAAAGTCACAAGTAGCATTCAGACATGTTTGAGCACTTGAACTGACAAAAGAGAAACTGTCATCTTCCTCAGAAGTGAAATGACAGGTGAGAACACTGGTAAAATACATTTTTTTTTTCATGCCCCCCACTGGGGTGCTGTTGTCCTATGTCATTTCTGTTGAGCTCCCTGGATACACAAATCTACTCTCCACAATAGGCAGTCCTCTTTTTACGAATCTATTTTTTTCTTCTTTTATTTTCACACTTTTGACTGTTCTTACTGGGCCACAAGCATGGAGTTCAAAGGCATGGATTCTGCATTGGGTATAAAACTGTTGGAGCAGAGGGGTAGAGAGACGCAAGGCCAAACTTCCCTAGAGGGACTTCGTTGAAGTCAGTGGAAGTTAGTCTGTTGCTAAYATTGCTGAAACGGAGAGAAGACTTGAGACCTTATGTCTTTTGTTCAACGGTTCAACCAATCTCAGTTGGCCAAAATAATGACAAATGTTTTTTGCTCCCCCCCACAACACCTTTGATTGCTTTTTCTGTTGGTAATCACCAACAGATTTTGTGGCACATCTGTTTCRTATTCCCTACATCAACTCGGAGAGAAGAAAGGGGCTGAAATATGATGGATGATAGCTGTTACTAGAGAGAGAATTGACTGGTTCAATACTTCATAAGTTGCTAAATAGAGATCTTGGTCTCAGAAAAAGCAAAACTAAACCTTCTGAATATGTAATAAAGGTAACTTCCGTTGTTTTCTTTTTTCCGCTCCCAAAATGCAGATTTAAATCTTATTTAGTGTACAAACATTGTCTCTTGATCAGCTTTTAGTAAAAAGATTTCTTTTTTCTTAAAGCAATAGATTAAATACTGTGAGATGATTGTTCTCTGTATATTTCTGTGTTGTTTAATATTTTAAATAGACTGGCACTTCTCTGCAGTTTCTAGTTCCTGAGAAACTCTATGGCAGTCAATTTTATTCTTACAGCAACTTTACAGTTTTCTTGTCTATCATTCTGACCTTTCTAGTATAATTCTGAGTGGAACACTGACCTTATTCCAGGTATATTTTACTAGAAAAACAGTTTTATCTTTCCCTAGTTAAGAAAAGATAAAAAAAAGAAAATTGTTTCATAACAACCTGAAATGAGGATCCGTTCTGTGCCCATTAAACAAAGCACCAAAACTCACTCTGCCTTCAACAGAGGTAGAAGTCCCAAGCGTCGTTTGAAAGGTTGAAAGGATTTACAAAATGAAAAAGAACTTTGCAATAACTTACTCTATTTTWAAAAAAATCTTATTAATATTTACTCACAGAACACGTCAATTCCTGGCATTATTCAAAATTAGCAGCTAAACTAACCATACAGTGCAGTCTGGCATAAAACACAAATGCAAATTCAGGGGTGAGGTGAGGCACCATTCCTCTGAGATAGACATCGAGGAGCAAATGKCTCTGGTATGAAAAAGAGGAAGCATCACATGCTGTGAGAAGAGACACGAGAACTTTGCACCACCTTTAGGCCTGCTAGGGTGGGTATATGTTTGATACCCGTGAACTTATAGAGTAAGTGTTTCCTGCCTGGACATCTCTCTAATGTGATGCTGATTTCTAKTCACAGCGGAGGTTGCTATGTCTGTATTCAAAAGGAGGAGGGAGGAAAATACGTGAGTTTTTACCTCTCTGGCCCTGCAGCTCTGGGGCGATGCAGGGCGCGGGGGAGGTGGGGCTCAGCGCCTTCGACGTGACAAGCCGGTGAGCAGAGCTGGCCCACTCCAATCGGTTCTTCATTTCTACACCGGGGAAGACATTAAGGCACTAGAGGGAACAACTGTCTGTCTAGGCCTTTTTTTCAGGCCTCTACAGGGGACTGTATGGCTACTGCACTATGTTACCTTACCTACTCCTTAGCATCCAGGAGAGGTCATAACTGACATCTTCACCCAGACTATAAGATGAGAGGAATCACATTACATACAGAAACATCTTCTCAAATGCGGATGTTAAATTTCTTTTAAAAAATTCATACTTATGAGCTGTGGTAGTGAACATTGTAGAAAGCCCTGTTGTTAAAATGAATAGATATTTATCCTAAGCAATCCATTTTATTCAGTTTTTGCTTAACAGATTTGCACAGTTTTTTCCACAGTCTTTCTGATTTCTGAAGAAAAATAAACATCCAGAGTTATTTGCATAGATATCGTATAGAATGAGAACTCAAGCAAATATCAAAGTCAACCTACTATCTTTTTTGTATCTGTAATACTGTTGAGCCACAAAGAATGTCCATTAAGGACAGCCTTAAGGGATAAGTTTTGAGCATAAAACTTGAATACAAAACACTTAAGATCATGCATATTTATCTCTACTAATGAGAGAGTAAGTGTTCTATTAAATGATATTCCTTCTAAATGGTTGTCTCATAAATTGCATATCTTAAAGTCATAATTAAGATCTGTGATTAGCTGAGACGTTTCAGAAGAGGTACTCAAGGAATCAGTAAAATAGGCAAGGTATATATCAAGATTCAATGAATAAAACACCTTGTTTGCATTATAACCATTATGTATTATAGAATAGAAATGTTAATATAGAGTTGAATTTATAGCTTGATTCCAAATGCCTCAAATGCTAGAGCTTTAAAACAGTAGCTTTCAATTTCTTTTTATGGTAATCTCATATTTCAAATACAAAAAAAGAAAATGCCATCTTCCAAAAAAGGGAGAATGGGCAGTGAGCCCTCATAGCAGTCTCATGATACTTTCACGTATAATATATATCAGCATGAAGGCTCATACTTTAAAGTGCAATTACTATATTAGGAAGTGTTAAAAGAAAAAAAAAAAACAGAAAAAATCCAAAAAACCCCAGTGACTTCATTTTTGGTACTCATCCTGAAATATATCAGGATAATAAAATTCTGGTCTGAATTAAACAAACGCAAATTAGACCGTGTTATGCTGGAACTAGGAATTAAATACAGTAATATTTCAGGGGGGAAAAGGTGGGAATAAATGTTATACACATTTTTACAMATAAATCAGGGTTTTGTAAGTAAGTGTTTTAATTGTTATACTAAATCAATTTTTTTTATTTAATGTATTAAAATAGTATTTTGTATGTACTGTATTAAGGTATGAAAATATAATTTTCTGTATATCAGCATCCAACTAACCAAATTTCTCACTTTATATGCCTCATTTTGAAACGAGTTATATAATAATCAAAATACAGCTAAAGATTAACAGCATAAGGATCTAACACTGATTTTACCAAGCTTAACACTGATTTTACCAAGCTTTCAAGTTTTCTTTCTTATATGAACAGTTTTATGTTTTAAGAATTTAATAATATACTTGTCAAGTCAAATATTCTTATTTTGTTCACATCCCTTATTATGACAGTTCTGTGAAATCAGAATTTTTAAACAAATAGTGGGAAGAAAAACCAGACATACTTCTAAGGGAAGTAATCACCTGTGCTCATTTATACACTATACAGTCTTCTTCTACATTTATGTAGTCTCAATGTGAAAGAATGTTGGAGAATTTGGAGAACTGTTAAAAAATTTCATCTTTTTAAAATGGCAACAAAAGACTTAACATTGTTAGCAAAAAGTTTTAATAGAAAAATTTGGAACTTCGAACAACTCATCTTACCAGAGGACATCCTTATATTTTTTAAAGGGAATCTTGGATTAAACCTACTAGATTCATCAGGGAATTACAATGAAAAACTCTAAGTCTCAATTTAGAAGGCAAGAGATCATCTCAATCCTTTTATGTCAAAAATCACTGTATTAGAAAACATCCTTTCAACTATATAGACATTAGAGCGGAGAGTAATTGGTGCTCTTCTTGATGTGAGATAAGGTTACAATCAAAGTAAAGAGAACATAAACTCTACAGAAAATGTTATTTTTTAAATATCCTAATAAATTTAGCAAAACTGGAGGTAATCTAGCATACCCCTGGTTCCACTTCCATTGAAGACTGTAGAAAAAGTCATATYTGTTCAGCTGAAACTAAATACACTGGGAACTGTTGTTTGCTGTCTAAAGGGATTGCTATAACAACTGAGAATTTTGCCTGCTTTTGAAGGAGGAGCTTGGGAGATGGAAAGTATCAGAAATGGTACAGCTCTGAATTGCAGACAAAACTTCTTATCTTACTCCTTTTTATTCCCATAATAAATRTCCTCTGTGAGCGTGCATGTAAAAAGCTGTTGTTTTCCTAACTGCCCTGGCATCACTGCTAAGGGGAAACAGAAATAATTATCYAGGTGAGGCTTAAAGTTTACTTTGTAGCTCAGGAATTCTCTACACCAGTCTTCTGTAAGCAAGGCTGCTTTTATTCTGATTCCCTTGGAGATGCTTTTACCATTGCCTTGATCACATTTCCTTTGCTGAATAAGGAATTCCTTTGCTGAATAGAATAAGGGCAGTGTCATGAAAGTTCAAGAAAACAGATGCRACATGAAACTTAGGAAAGTATAAGCAGGTTTGGGGACAGAAAGCACTGGAGTCTGGGTAGGTTCTTTAGATACAAAATAAAAACAAAAGAAAAGATTAAAAGGTTTAATTTTACATGATTACTTTAAACACTAAATATCATTCTGGAATATACCCAGAGGCCTTAAGTTGCCAGCAGGTTCTCCTATCTTTTGCTTTCTTACAGAATTCCCTTTGTGGGATTCTCAGCTATGCAAAATTCTTCAAAGTTTGAAGAAGGAAGGAACTAAAAAGTACCATATGTGTGTCTTTAAGATTTCCTGTCATTCTTCCAAGCTAAAATAGAGATTTCAATAGAGAGCTCCTAATGGTTAGTTACGTACTACAGCTTGGCAGAASATGCTAACAGCAGAAGATTGAATTAAGACGATAGAATTTGCCTTATCTCTAGAAACAGATAATGAAGTTAAGATAAAATACGTGTTCAAAACTGAGAAGCCTAATGGACTCCACAAAGGATATAAAGCTCTGTTTCCAGCTGATTAAACCCTGCTTCTTCTCTGGAAGTAAAAATGTTATAAAGTGAGTTGTCACAAAGTGCCACCCTCCTTAATTGGAATTGGCGGGTCTGGGMCTATTACACAATATTAGAAGTGAGTGGGCTAAGACTGTAAATGACCATTRCAAAAATGTGAAATGCAAATTAATTCCAGAATGGCATCATATCTGAGGGAAATTAATAAAGGCTACATATGGTCTATCACAAAATTGAGGAAAGACAACCTTTGTTGAAGCAACCTGGTGGTGAACAACTGTCCACTCTTTTCCCGAGCAGGTGTCTGGAGGAGCCTTGCATGTGCCTGATTGCATATTTATGACAGTTTGCTGTTTTAGAACATAGTAAAGTGAATTCATACAAGACCTATATATGGGTATGTATCTATTTATTTCCCACCCACCACCCTTTGTATTTTATTATACTCATCTGGCTCACCAAGTTTAAATAATTATTTWAAAAAAAAGATTAAATTTGTCCACAACAATGAAATATACCTATCTCCTTGATGCATTCCTAGGATGCTTGATTTATCCAAAGTTACATTCATTATGTTTTTGAGAAAACAAACATGCTGAGAACATGTATTCATTCTAATTCAAAAGAAAAYAACAACTTCATTACCTACAGTACATTTAGGAGGCCCAAAAAAATATGCACTACCAAAAATATTTTATGCAATGGATGGAATGTACTCATTCTGCTTCCCTGTGGAATATAATTCTATAATAAACTGAAGGGAGAATTTCTTATTAGTTTGTCTGGCTTTTTTTACATCTCACACTACCTCATCATTCTTGACTTAGTCCTTTGTTATTAATAGGAGACAGGATGCACAAGCAGTATTTATGTTAGCATGAACATGTTAGATTTTTATAGACTTTTGGTRACCACTTAACTAGTTTTATACCTGAAAAAAGCAAAACATGGAAATAAAGAGCACATAAAGAGCACTATACTGGTAGGTTTGTTGGCAAAATACTCCATGGAATCATATTTGATAGAAAAAGCAGTAGAATACTAACTGTGCCAAATACTCATTCACTTCAGTCTAAAATCTCTTTGGCTGAAATCATTTTCTTGTAATTAAATAAAAAGTAAAGAGGATCACTGCTGACACCCCTTTTCTCTTTACACTTTCTTATAACAACCATCTTATCTTCTTTCAGCAGCCATCTTCTGTTGTTAAAAATACAGAACATCAGGGAGCACATGAAAGACTTTGTAAGTGAAATGAAAAGAGAATAAGAACTTCCTTTTTCATATTTGAAAATATGAACCTGGTTATTATAATTTGAATTAAATTTAAACTAAAAATATATTAAAAAGTCTGTGCATTCTGTTTACACTAATAGTTTCTTAATCACATGTGTGGAACCATATTGGAAGAACTATTACTGGGGTGCTCAGTCCGTGGGTGCCCAGACATTTTAACCACCCTGTGGCTTGGTTTTGGTGTCATCCTCGYGAAGAAGCCCTTAGAAGCAAGTCATAGCCCGATGTGCTGTTCTAGCAAAAGGAAAATCTGGCTCTGAGGGACTGCTCTTTCCCAGTGACATTGCAGTCCTCCTTTTCACGTCGTACCGAATTCTCATGCTGCCTGGGCACGAGGCAGCTGATATTAGACAACAGGCTGCCAGGAGAACTCGTGCATCATGTTCATTCATACGTATGCAGAAGGGCTKGGCTTGGCCCATCTGATGTTTAATACGTGGATTGTCAGCAGGATGTGCCAGGAAGCACAACGTCCGCTACCCGTGCATGCGTGCACAGTAAACTGCGGTATCCCCAAACCCTGGTCGTCGCTGGAGTGTGTAGAATTATTCTTTGGTGAATGCTGAGTAAATCTGAGCACACTGTGATGGCAAGTTATAAAAGATAGTCCCCTCTTCTCACTACTTAGCTTTTCTAACCAGAAAGCCTGGACATGACTCATATAAGATTAAAAAAAGACAGATTAGCTACTGCTAACTCAGCAGAGGTTAAGTGGGCTAGTCTTGTATCAAGTGAGGATATTTTTTGGAGAGGTTTACTTGACTGATATGGAAATAGTTCTGTTCTTATACATGGAGCACTTGTTTCAGGACTATCCAGCAATAGCAATGTTTTGTATTTCTTGTCTTATGTGTTATTAATTTTTTTGTAATGATTTAAATCTTCTTACTGTCGGCTGATTAGTTCATTTTGTGCAACCATTCTTAATCATCCTTGTTACTGATTCAGCACATTATTTGATTTAGAGAAAGCCAATTATCATCTGAATTTTAAAATTCTATCTTCCTGAATTTTGTCTCTAATTTGCTTGAGTGATATGACAGTTTTCATTATTCTCTCTGGATGAAAAAAGAGAAGCAGCTTTATGAAAGTATTTCTTACAGGATGCTGTCTTCGTCTTTGAAGTGTTTGACAATAAATCATGGTATTTACCACTTCTACAAGAAAGAGAAATAAAAGTTCTGTTAGACCACATGGGTATACTTTAAAGGACAGCAATGAGGTTGCATTTTATGGGTAAAAGTCTAGTTTAAAAWTTTTCCTTGTTTTGGAAGAATATGTTGAGATTTTTCACTCCCAGTGAATGATACACAGATAATGGTTTGTGATTTCAAGAGCACTGTCAATATTTCAGTGCTGTGTGCTGCAGACTTCACCTTAAACTATTGTTGAGCTTCTCAGCTGTCATTCTTAAAAATAAAAAAGGTCAATGAGATAATTATTCTCTAATTAAGACTAACTCTTCTTTTTCATATATAAGCTATGGGAAGAAATAAAAAGCTAACATATGCTGACATATAAATCTTGTAATTAAAATCTTGGGCATGCACTTTGAAGCGGGTTTTTGAAAGATGAGCTAGTCAGTAGGCCTCTCTCACATATGCTGTTGGCAAAGCCCCCCTTAAAAATCTAGTGAGATCTTAAACCTGTTCCCTCAGCAATATATTCAAATTAGTATCTTGTATCATCCTCAGTGAATGTTACCTCAGCTTTCTCTTTTAGCTGAAATGGAAATTTCCATGTCAATAGAGAAAATAATGCTTCAAGAATGTGAGGTAATTTTATTTAATTATGTCAGGCTATTCCMGACATCAAAAAAGCTGATGACTGAACAAGAAAGACAGAAAATGAATGCAACATATATGTACATCAGGTCTTGCATACCATACGGCATCATTCTTGTCTGAATCTAAATCATTTTTCTCGCTCTAGGCTGAAAGCCCACAAATAGAAGACTGTATATTTTAACAATAAACTCCCCAGCAACATTTTACTGTCAATCAACATGAAAATGGCTGTCAACAGCCTAGTGGTGACTTTTTGGTAAGGCTGAGTACTCTATGCTGCAGAGCTACCATTAGCGTGACACCTGCTTCCCTCTCAGTTCTATTACCATCGAAGTGATCATTTAAGTGCAAAATATGTGATTTCAGAACGACTGATGATTTTTGAAGTAATTTAATACAAGCAACTTGTAATAAATTATGATTAGTTAATCAGAAAGGTAACTGAATGTACTGCAACAGCTAGTTACTATGCAGGCTTAACCTAACCTGGTGATCCTTTCTACCCTTAAATTCAGAGTATCTATGAACTTTCTGAGCTTTCAGAATTTCCGCAACCACCCGGAAAAAGACATTCAATATCAGGATTATAATTCACTTCACCCGGAAAATGCATCAGAGTCTTTACTCTGATCTCATTGTAAAAGAAGAATGATTCAAATAAAAAAACAGTACAAAAATTAACAGGATTAACTATATTCCCCCTTTTTATGAAAAGTCAGTGGGTTTTTCTGAGAAGGAGAAGCTGATACTGAGTGTGACACCAACATTCCATGTGGCCAAGAAAAGTTCAGCAAACTCTTTACACRAATCACTCACCAACACACAAGTCATGGGACGCAATTATTTTAAGAATAATCAGCAACTACAATAGAGGGCATCGCTTCCTTCTTGCCAATTTCTCTTTCTAGCAGCTTATTCAACCAAAATTAGAAGGATTGTTTATACGTAACCAGACASTTGTTCGTATGCTAATGAAAAAGACAATGAAGGAGCTGGTACGATGGGATCATTTGCTACCAGAACCAGAACGGTGCTGTTACCTGCTGTTAGCTTCTGCAGCCAGAGCAAACACAAGTCGATTACTACTGTCTATTATTTCTGGATCAATGAACAAAATCTTTCATTATCTAGCTTCTCTATAATATTTCTATAACCTTTTCAAAGAGCCAATTGATCTACAATGATCCCTTAAGCTTTTTTCCCTTGATTTTTCCCTAGAAAATAGTGACTGACATAAGAACACTAGGATACTGACTGAAGTAAGCCTGAGACATCACATTTTCTTTTTACTAAAATCATTTTTTTCCTGTTTTTCAAGGAGTGTTATAGCTATTTATATCTTGATTATTGCATTTCAGATTATACATACATTGAACTGGCTACAGTGGTTTAATTCAGCTTTTACGTCATATTCTCTAGTTGCATAGAGTTAGTTTTGAGTTGTGCTTTGGATGGCCTCTTACTTTGCCATGCTGTGATTAAAATTGGTATTTATATACTGTTTCAACAGAAGCAGGAGTACAAACACAAATTCATGTAAAAGGTTATTTGAACAGACTGAGATCAGCAAGTAACAGCTGTTGCTGCTTTCAGGTATGTCCACAAGATTAATTCTTTTTCTAATACAGCTTTAAGTCAATAGATGTGTGTTAGTTGGTGAGGTACGTGATTTGCAAAGGTATTTTTCATGGTACAAAACCAAACATCYGGAAATAAGGATTTTTGTGGTGTTTATATTTGGTAAACTTTCTTAATCTGTTATAAATATGGATTTTCTGGCTGGTTTAATATGGTGGAAAAATGAGTAAAATTCCAGACATTATATCAAACACTAACCAGGAACTATCTGCAGATCTCTGCTGCTGACCCACACAGCAAAGGTCTGAAATTACAGGCAGCCCAGCAAGTCCAAAACACAGAGCATAGACCTCTGCTATGTTCAGCAGATATTATTCATTTGCCAAAGATGAATACATAATATTACATTCTCAATCATTCTTTAAAGAATGAAATCTTTCATAAAATACCATAATTCCAAAATTCCCAATGGTAGTCCATCTTTTTAATGCATTCCTGGACAAATACTGTTTGTTTGCTTGTCAATTAGGAAAAAATATTTTAATTTTGGTTTGATAGTCATCTATACCTGATATTTTCTGCTAACATCATTCCACTAGCAGAGATATGTGAGCAGAAATTGCAGATAGCAGTAAACTGTCCAGTTGTTTTGTCAAGGTGGGAAAAGGAAATAATCTTATTCAATMTTTTTGATTTACTGGCAGTTCCCACTGTCACCTAAGTTTTGGTCACCAACAGGAATATAGAATAATAAAAGAAATATTGATGAATTTTTTTGTAGTGTTTCACGATTAACATACGAACATACTGTTCTTGCTGAGGGAACRCTAAAGCAGTGAGTAGAATGGGGTGTTTGATTTCAAAACAAGGGCATGCCATCCCATTGCACCTCATCCAGAAAAGGTTACTGCATGACAGATTTGACATTTCCAACCTATACATGTCAGAAAGGCATTTCACTAGTTTTAAATGAGTGAAGGTCTAAACTTAGAAAGTTGCAGAATATGGAAGACTGCAGTTCTGCAGCTGTCAGTAAAGGGAATAAATAGAGAATGTTTCTCAATTTAGAGTGCAGATCCTAATGCTTTAATTTAAAAAAAAAATCAATTATTTATTGATTAGAATTACTCTAAGTTCAGATTTAAAAAGGATACAAAGAAAAGTAGACATTTTTCTAACTAGATTAGAACAGCAACACTTAGTACCTAAGTAAAAAATTACAGCTGAAGAGTAGACATAAGGAAATGTACAATGATCACCGTGATAGCAGAGCTATTTCACATTGTGAAATTAGTATTAGCAAGGTCCCTAGGAATCCAGGAGCTGAATGAGGATAACCATCAGTGGAATCGGATCATTATACTGTTGCATCTCTGCTGAGCGATAGCAGATACCTAGGACCCTACAAGTCTGCTTTTCATGGGAACAAAATAAAATTGTTAGTAATGCAGATTAACAGCCAATCTAATTTGTTTTGCGTTATCAGTCTCCTCAAATACGTATCATTACCCGAGAGACCATCATTTTGCACTTTCCATTGCTAAGAGTCTTATGTCATCCTTCCACGGTGCAACGCCGTGGCTCCTCCCTGCCCTTTGATCCCACATTAGGAATCTCTGCTCTGCAGCCCAGCTATGCCCTGATGGGCAGGAAGAACGCAGACAGGAAAGAACGAAAGCGAACCCATGGCATTGCGTTCAGGCTAGCTGAAGTGAGGCTACAAGCTGACGGTTCCCAGATGCAGACTCTTTGGGCTATGTTTTGTTGACGTTCATGCTAAAAAAAAAAGTTGACAAATGTGCATCAAGGCCTATCACGAGCATCCGTGAAACAATTCTTAGGAATCTTGTCCCAGCTTTCAGAGTACTACTTTGCCTTAAAACCTGGCTTCTACTGGAGACCAGGAAGAGAGCAAAGTCCTCCACTGTGTACAAAGTTTATCTGAAAAGAACCTTACTTTCATCAGCCAGCAGTTCTCATTTACTATGTGTATTATCATGTATTCCTAGATTTCGGCATTTGTTTTAATGCTACAGGAAAGTATTTGGAAGTCTGATAATAACAGTGTCATCTAGTGATACTTCTTTAACAATATTTTGTTTCCTGCTAGATCAGGCACTAGATTCATATTTTAAATTATTGGCTGATTATCATGAACTAGATCAGTTTGTTCTCCTTTCTGATTATTTAAAATGTTTGGTTGCTAATTGCAAGTCACCTAGTGCAGTGACTTTGTAAAGCTGAACCTCGTTTGAAAAAAATGACAGTGCTCCAGACCTTACTTGTCCTGATTCCCAGGTTATGTGGCCCTATTCGACATTGCAGCTTTTTATGTTTTTGCTTCTCCTACAGAATTGTGTGTTCCTATCACAAATTAAAGGCGAAGCTCAGAGCCTAATTTTGTAATGTACTGATGACTCACCGGTAAGACTAGCCCCTCTGGTAGTGAATCACTGATTAAGCACTCTGAGACTGATTATGAGCCTTCACTACAGAATTATTTTCTTATGTTTTGTTCTAGGCATTTCTAGAGGTTTGAAAGTTAACTTTGTTTCTGTACCTAGCCAGATTATTTATCATCTCCTCAAGAAGATAACATTGTGGTTATTTCTTTCTTGTTGAATAATAAGTTCAAGGTAAGTACTTCCAGACATTGTATTACTTAAAGTTTAGCTGCTGCTTAGTTTTCCCTACACCTATGATGTACTCACAGATACTTCACTGTAAAGAAATTCATTATGTTTGGAAATACCTGTTGTGAACTGTGAACTCAGAGCAGATTGTGTTGCAGCTATAAAAACATTGCATTTTTTACTTCACAGTAGGTTTAATTTTTAATTTTGATTCTTATGCCATAAGCTTTGCCAACATTCGTCCTTTACTAGCAGGTAATGATTTAAATCAGCCTGTTGGCCAACTTGCCTGGAGTTCTTAATACCTATTTTTGTGCACTCACATAATTACATTGTTATCTGGAGTTTAATAGAACATCGCAACATTTAATTAAGACTGTGTAGAACGATTACTATTTTGATTAAACCTGGGTTTGGACTCAGCCAATTTGTYGACATGAGCTCAGCATGTCTGGCTTTCTACTAAAAACCTTCATTAAGGTCACATCTGCTTCCCTTGACTCCTTCATCAAAAATGACCTTGTTGTTTACTCTGTTTTATGGCCATAAAATCTCTCTCTCAGTGAAAAAGCCCTTCACATGCTGTTTGCAGTTGCATCCTTTGGCTTCTGAATATTTCCAAACTGACGTAAGCAGATCACTTCCAAACAGTATACAGCTCATCCTCAAGCCCAAAGTCACTGTTACTACTGGTGTTATCTACCAATTCTCCTTCTTGTGCCTGGCAAAAAGAAATTTTAAAAGATCAGTACTAAACTTTATTCTATTTTTTTGTGAGAGCCTCAAGATATAAAGAACTGTGGGACCAAAATACCTGCTGCTGAATCACATAAATCTCTTCTGTTACCCTTTAAAGGTTAGAAACTGAATAAAATGTAACATAAGCATCACTGGTGCACTAATATATCCTAGAATGTGCATGATGGGAAAATGTTGCAGGCGTTCAACTCAAACTTTATCATACGTGACTCGAGATCTCTAGAAAAATACCTTGAAAAATCACATAAAGCAGCTTCAAAAAAAAATCCTGCACAGTCCTGCTTCTCCTCATATTCTTCCAGCAGCAACAGCTAAACTAGGAAACATCTGAACAGTGCAAATATCCTTTTCTCAGACTTTTTTTGCTATGAGATGGGAAAAGGTAAAGGGGAAGCACCTGCTTTTCCTCACCTTTCTAAAACATCATTCTCCCACCCCAGCCCTGCTTTCACTAGTCATTTATGAAGCCATAAATCTTACCTCCCTATTAGTGAGGTGTTATATTATTATTTTTACTATAGAGCTTAGAAGTTCATTAGCCTGTTATGCTTTTGTACAAAGCCAACCACAAGTAAAATGATTCTCATTTGAGAGATTCATATTTCTATTATTTGTGCTAACAGTTTGGAAAGTTAAGGGTGGGGGAATTGCACCTACTCTAGCCATTCTCTTCTATCCCAGCTTCCCAAATGTAATTGAGTGTAGCAATAACTAGTGATTACTCAGAACAACAGAACGACAGYGTATGTTACATCCATTAAGACTTTACCACTGACACCATGCTCACAACATTGTTGTGTGCCTAGGGGTCTTTCTTCAAAGTCCCAACGTCTCAAAGCCCCAGTACTAACTCCCACCACATTACTTTTTTTTTCAAAAATGTCCCTAAAGCTACTAGACATTTGAATCTTATGTAAGAGCTAATACAGAGGCCAGAATTTGAAGAACTGTGTATGAAGCTGACTGTTGCTGTTGGTTCTTGAAATACTTTCCAACAAAGTTAACAGCCAGGAAGAACAACCAAAATTGTATGTTACTGTGTGCAGTCTCTCTACATAWACAATCTATTTACCTTATTTTGATACCATAGAGAGAAGAGAGAAAAAAAAAAAAAGAAAAGAAAAAAGAAAAGAAAAGAAAGAGGGAGGGCCTTTGACTGAAATGTAGTCATTAGACTTCTGTGTCCTTTTGTGACTAGTCATCCAAAACCAGTGGCTATATTTTTACACAGAAAATATATATCAGTTAAGTCCAAAATATATTGGAGGAAAGATATTTGGGGGTGGGCCAAAGCTGATATATTGTGACTGATACATGCTGTATTCACTTGTTCTGAGCCCAGCACAGGGTAGTTCATGTGTTTAAGTGGGTCATGATGAAAGTTCGTAAGGAATAGACAAGGAAATATGAAAGATGAAAAGTCACATGGACTTGCATACTTTCCCTGTTAAAATCTATAAAGTGTCTTTGTTTGCACCAGCTTTTGTCATATTGGAGATGATGAATATAAACATGAAATGATTATAAAGATACACAAGGGCAAAAGAAAGATATCATGGTGATCCCTCCACTGACTTTAAGGATGACATTGTCTTGCAGTCTCTTAACAATTGTGTTTCATCTTGGATTCAAAATCTCCTATTCACTTTTATCTCCCTATTCACCTAAAAGAGACTCCAAGATTTTTGATTTCAAATACTAAGTATGTGGGCCTCTCAAAGCAAGAGAGGTCTATGAGCTGCTTGGTAGACTGATTTGCTAGCTGGAAACCAGCTTTGGGCTAACAAGCAGGGAATTTATCAACTACTCCCTCAAGGAGAGCATATCAGCTCTTCCAAATCAATTTATGGATCTGGAGTTCTGTTTGTGCATGCATTCCCTTACCTTGGCAACATTTTGAATAATTCTACCAGCAGGCTTGGTGAGATAACATCTACAGAGCTAGAATCCCACTTTTTTGGTTTGTGAAAGAAATATGAAGCCGAGATGATATCAAGCTTTCCATCAAATAAAGGAGTAAGGTATTTTCATGCTTGTCATGCTATTGCACAAACTGCCCAGTCTTAAGGCAGTTCAGAACTCTGTCAGATGAGCCCTGTATAGTCATTCAGTAAATGAGATATTTTGAATCAGTTAGGACTGTGTAACCATTTCACATCTTAAAGTAACTGTTATAGTCGCTAAATTCATTTAAAATCTTTCTTTTGAATCATTGCGGTCTGTACCAATCATATGCCATTTGTGGCTCATACCACAGACCAGCAAATGTACTTACAATTTAAAAATATTTAAAAATAGACTTGAGGAAAATTATTAAATACAACCTATTGCTACTATTTCAGAGTAGCTTTCTCCAGGACAGCACTGTCTTTATTCTTGGGCAAGATACATGTAAAAGTGAAATTTGTAATTGGAGGTGATTAGGAATATTTTTTTTGATAAAATTTCAAGTAGACTGTCAAACAACTAGAATTTATTAAACAGAAATCTCTCCTTGAAAATGTGTATTTTTTTAATTATTTTTATTTTTATTATATATTCATAAGACTATATATTTTATTATGTAGTAAGAAGAAAAAGCACCTAGCCAATTTTTTTTTTCACATTAATTTACCTGGAAAGTCCAGACCATCATTATTGCAGATGATTATCCCAATTGTCACACTGTGAAGAGTATTTATGTGTTTAAAAAGGCTGGAGTAACAGTTCCGGTGGATGGGTTTTCTCAGAAAATCTCAGCTAAAACAAAAGCAAATTGGGGGGGGGGGGAAGCACATTCCCTGAAACACATTTTATCAAGAAGTAAATTTTAAAGTGAAATATTTTAGATAAGTAGAATATATGTGAAGATGGCTGATTATGCTGTTTGGAAGCACATTCTTTCTGTGAGGTGTCCTCAAAGTCCCTCTGTACAGAATGTCTTTATCTAAATCAGRGCTGACATCGCTGAACAATCAGTAGTTTTCTTCTGTGTTAATCATTAAATTGATTCCTTGGTGGCAGAGATGCAAATAAGTGCCTATGATCATGCATTAGTAAACTTCATATTTATTGGTTATGATATTACAGTTTTATCTGCCTTGTTCAACACATGGTAAGTTTTATAAAGCTATCTGTAGTAGTGCATGTGAAAAAAATCCTGATTTTTTGAGGTATTTACACAATTTATGTATTTAAATTTGAGAATCTCTTTTCATTAATTGAAGGAAATCAAAAAGATGTTAAATTTGGAAGAAAAACATACAGAATTATATAATAAAATGCCATATAGTCTTTCCTGATGGATTTAATGCACTTGCCTACACCAATGGAACACTTTCAAAACCTCTACATGATTTTTGAACAAAAGAAAATATATATAAATCACAAAGTGAAATGCCAATAAACTCTTAAGATGTCAGACTAACATATTTAAATCTAACTGAGGCCTGGCTATATTCCTAATGCACTATTCATTGAATAGGGTTTTACTAGAACTGAAATAACACAAATATTAACCCCTAGGAAGGTACTGATCTACAAATGCTAATAGAAAAAAAAAATATATTGTCTGGATTTCACAGTAGCAAAATAGAGAAGTTCCTTTGTAAGCTCCTATCTCTACTTAGTAGAAATTTCTTACAGAAAATCTCATTTATTAAAGGAATTGTTAACTATGTCATTTTTAATGATCCACATCTCTTCACTGCTGCTACCTCTTTCCTTAGGTGGAATCCAACTGAGTGAGAAGGAAACAAGTTAAAACAGCTTTGGCAAGGGCAAGATACAGGACATGTTGTCAGGGAGACAGGGTAGAACGTCTTGAGGACATTTATTTGGGGGAGCTGGGGACTGCTGGATACGTGAGGACTGGATGCGTTCAACACTTCATCCAAAATTATTCAGGGAAAATGCGTATTTTTTGTATTTTCTAATAGTTGCAAGGTTCCAATAAAGTCACCTGAAGCTCAATGGGAGTAGAGCTGAAGAGTGATATCGAAATCTGTTTTTTCATCAAACAGAATTCAGCATGACAGAGAATTTAGCATATCATTAATCCTTGTTCATGTAGCTACAGACTTTCAATAACTCTGTTCTATGCTATTTGTAAAAGTGCTATTCAGTTATAAAACTGTCATGAAAGACATGATCATCAATTGTTGTAAAGTAGTAGTTTTGTAATGTATAATATTGACATCTAGATGACTCTGAAAAGTTTACCAAGTTTCTATTTATTTTCTTTATAAAATAGACTTTGGAGATAAATAATATGAACTAGCTTCCACATAATGAAACTTGCTCCTGACCTTCAATCAGAGCTCTTTACTAGCTTACAAGTATCCATATATATTAAAGTCACACACCCCTCTACCTTTTGAAATGTGACAAGAGAAGTAATGATGAAACATATCTATTGCTATGTGACTTGGAAATTTAATTTCATTCATAAAGCCTGGTTAACTGCACATGGAGATTATTGTAATAATTTTCAACTGGATAATAAAATTTGAGAAAACAGATTTATTTCTTACTTTACTGAAATAATTTTTTGTGAGCTCCATTTCAGTTGAACAGATGGTCACACTGAAAAATAATTTTCCACAAAATGGCCAGGTTGTTCAGCTTTGACAATTTAAATTGAGTTTGTGCACGTTTTAATTTTTATATGCTGACCAAGATCATCCATTTAAAAACTGGCAGTACTGAGATAAAATGCATAAGTCATAGATCTGCTCCTGTTCTCAGATGCAATGCATTTTAAATAGGAAGAACATCNTTTTTTTTAATTTGTATTTAAATTTAGCTGCTTCTGCCAGTTACTGTGCTGGCAATAGATCAACTTGCTTCTGTCAGATTGGATTTAAATGTCATGGCCATTTCCCCTACCAGCTGTAACAAACCCTCTCCCCCTCTCCGCACTTTATTCTCTGCCATTGCCTCTCCTCTCTTGGAAGCCAGAGCCCTTCCACTGTTGGCCTGTTAGTTGCATGGAGCTGCCTATTTTGGCACRTGGCTCTCTTCATGTAAGCCAGTTCCACCTTTTGCTCTGCCTCCCATACTTCCTGGACAAGATGAAATAGAAAAAAAAAGAACACACTCCTTTTTCTCATGAAAGAAAATATCTTCAGAGTAAAATAAACAAAAAAATGTGACATGGGTTTCTCCACACCTCATAGTCATAGGGTAGCACCTCATATCACTGAGACTGGACAGGACATAGAAAGATTTCTAAGTCCAAACCCCACTATTCAAAGCAGGGTCTATAGTGAATTCACAACAAGCTCCTTGGGGCCTTGTCTAAGACCAGGCCAGATACATCCAGGTCTTGCAAACCTTCAAGGACATAGATCCTCTAGCCTCTCTGGGCAATCCCTTCCCGTTCCAGTTACATTTTGGTGACAATTTTCTTCTTTACATCCAGTCAGAAGCTCCTCCTGTTTCAATATCTGACAGTTATTTCACATTCTTCTGCTATGCATGTCAGTAAAGAGCCTAGGTCAAGCTCCTCRTGGTGGCTTGATTTTGATGGAACATAAGAACGTTTTGGAATGAGAACAAAGGTCCATTTAGTACCCTACATCTTTTCTGGGACAATGACTTAATCACTTGCTTAAGAAAGAGTTTAGGAGCAGCCTGCAGTGATATTTCCTCAGAATATTTCCCATTCCTCTATGAGGTTATGGCCAGGGATTTCGTGAAACAGTAGCGATGGCTTTGAATTAAATAACCTGCACGAATTTGCTTATTCCTATTTTCTTGCAACAAGGAGATCTAACCTTGTCTATAGTGTGTGTGAAGAATCAACTTCTTTTGCTGTCAGTGTGCCATATAATACTTCCGTTTGATGGCTTATTAAGAACTATGGACTGTGAGAGAAATTGAAAAAAATTGTTTCYCATTTACACCCTTCACAATTTTATTGACCTGTATTGTATATACTGTCAGTCATCTCTCTTCCAGCCTGGGCTTCTCAGTCATAGACCATTCTGAAGTTGTTCCTTGATTTTATTGCTCTTCCCTGAGCCTTTTCTAGCTGTATTAGTACTCCAAAAAGTGTCTTGAGATAAGGGAATCAAAACTGCAAAACCCACTCACCCATATACACAGCAGCAGAATAACATTATCTATTTTTTTCTCCATTTCTGTCTGTATAAGCCCCATTGATACTAAATTGGTCTTTCCAAAATCTCTAGGATAAATCAGGATACCCATCTGAGTTGCAATGTTTTGTTGAGAGCCCAGGATTTTATATGTAAATTAAGGACTATGTATCACTTTGCATTCATCATTTTTGAAATTTGTCTGCCATCGTATTGTTCAGTAAGCCTCACAGATCCCTCTGAAATGCCTTATGGCTGGCTTCTACTTATTGACGATAGGAGTGTTTGGCAGAAAGATTTTCAAGTTCTGTGTGTGAGTGAGTGGTGGGTCTTTAGATGAGAAAGGAATAATTCTTTCAGYAGCTTTTCAAAACAAATGACCTATAGTAATTTTAAAGATGAAAAAGCTCTCTGATTGCGTTTCGCTTGGTTTTAAGCTTTCAAGAAAATTGACTTTACGATTTTAGTCAGAAGGATTTCTTTCTATACAATAAAAGTCTAAGGCTATGTGCATCTGTTTGTCATCCTAAAAAAATGAATTCTATTTTTGCAATTAGAATTCAGCCTAGGGTTCAGAATTTATTCACTTTAATTGAGAATTATGTTGCAGCTCACAGAATAAACAAGGACAAAAGGATAATATATTAAATAGAGGTGCTTTTTCCCATTTGACAAATGTGGTTTTAATCATTAATGATAACTCTGTATAGTAGACCATCGTTTTGATGGAAGACTCAGAAAATGTGGTTAATTTGTAAAAGTAATGAGGACTTAGTAATCTGAGGACTATCTTTGGTACTCTATGTTAAATATCTAAGCAACAGAAAAGATTCTTTTTCATTTATATACAGCACAATAAAATATAGTCTTGTTGTACTGTATGTTCATGGTCATATTTTCAGTTAACATCCTTGCACTTAAAACTAGACTTTTAAATAAGTATTCTAACTTTTAAAGACTGCTGAACAGTCAGAATTCAGTGAAAAAACATGAGTGAAGTTCCAAGATATAACCAAGACAGAGATTTACATCCTTTCCCAAACTGGTCACTGGACTTCTGTCTACTGTGACTTTTTCTGGTTAAGACTTCTGTCTGATAATGCTGGATGGTTTTCTCCAATTGTAGGTCTGCAGAAGGTACAAACACAGGTACTCACTTTGAGACCTAAGATGAAGTGACCAAGCATCTCTTTTGGATTTGAGATTCAGCAGACCTATATAGCACCATACCATTATCCAATAAGAATACTAGGCAAGGAATTTAAGTTCATTCGACCTATTGCTTACAATATTATTGCTTACAATGTATCAGACAGCTTGTCAGAGGTCATCTTTTTCATTATTTTCATGTCATAGAAGTCTTACTTTCACCCATCAGGCAGATTTCCAGCAGATGTGGCTGACAGAAGTGTGTGTCATCACTCTACTTACTCTGAGCAGATAACGGTATATTTCCCTCTGAACACCTTAAATATAGCTAGATTTCTTTGAATTATTCTTTTCTAAGAAATTCCCATGAGGAAGATTTCGATTATTGAGTTAGAACAGTTTCCAACTCTCACAATTTTATTGAGTATTTGATTTTGAGGAGATTTGCACTTCTCTGTCTGCCTCAGCTGCTGAAATTGGATTATGACCTGAGAAGATAAGCTTTCTTTTTTAGAACTYGAAGATTACTTGATGACTGTTTGATTCAGGAAACAGCTTGACTAAAGYTAAATACTCGGTACCCGGGGAAAACAAAGGGAATTCAAACTACTTATTCCCTGTATCTCAAAACTGTAAACAAACACACACTTTAGGAAATCTTATTCATTCATCTTTCATAAATGTTTTTCAGAGGGAGGATAAGGAGAGAGACAATGTTCCAAATTTGAAGTACACAGTTGAACAAATGAGTGAGAAACTTTAACCTGATTTCTTTCTCAAACTATTGTATCTTGAGTTTACAAGAATAGAAGAGAAAGTACAATGAACTTAAAATAGATTCCTAACCTAGGAAGATACTTTTCCTATACTTTCTTAGACTATATAGTTAGCTAATATATTCAATTATTTCAAGTGTACTTAAATCCTAGAAATCCTTTGCCATTACTTAAAATATGATGAGGTTATATTCTGTCCCCACAGAGAGTACCAAGCTTTTTAAAAAATGTTTTTCTTAAGGACAGGAGGAACAAGGTATCTGTTAGCTTGTCTGATAAAAGGCTCATCTCCACACTCACAAAAAAGCAGAGGCAGCCTGGCAGGTGGGAGAACCCAAATGAACACCATGACCCAACTCCTCCCAGGGCTAACCCAGGAGAGCCACTAGCACCTGGTCAACAGGAAGGGTTCAGCTCTCCAGAGCACCTTACAGACTGAGGGGCATCACTGCATAGGGAGATACGAGACCTCTTATAAGAGGTGCAGAGAAACAGCACCTGGGGATTGTACAAGACTTACTTGGGGAGGTTTAGAGGAGGAACCAAAGGCAGGGAAAAGGAGGCTTCAGGGTGGTTCTGGGAGGAACAAGTGTAGGAAAACAGAGGGGTAAGGGGATAAAAGGGGCCAGTCTCCTGTGAACAGGCTGCTGGCCAGTACACTTGTCTGACCATGCCCTGCATCTAGTCACCACTATCTGTCCTATCATCTCATTAAACTCTACTTCTAACTATTTTCCTGGATGAAGGAGTTCACAAAATAGTACGTATAGAGGTCTAAGTGCCAGAATTGGAGWGGGATCACAGGTCACAGGGGCCTGCATATGTCTATGGTGACAAAAATGGGAGTGGAGAAGGGTTCCTACATCAGTGTGTGATGGYTAGCAAATACCAAGCTGCATTAGCCGGAGAGCATGAGAAGTGGCTTGGGAGACAGGGATGTGTGGGCGGATATCTATCTCTCTGTCTGTCTGTCTGCCTCTGAGTAAAAGAACTGGAGGAATTGGCTACCAGAGGGACAAATGGGGTTTAGGCCAACTTTTGGAGAGAGCAGAGGGCCTGGGGGATGACTGAAAGACCCACTTGTGTGTCTGTGTGTGAGTRTGTCTGTGGATGTAGAAGTCTGTACCAGCGGCCGGAAAGGGACTGGTGGCCTCAAGAGCTCACATGCCCCAGTGATAGCAGCAGCACTTGCGGTCAAGGCACAGCTACCTCATGGACAGAGTGTCTAATACCAGGTACTGGAGGGATCCATAGCGTATAGATGTATATATTTCCCATTAATCAGTCTAATCAGCCAGAGAGGGAAACAGGACGAGGCTGTTGGTGCTGCTTGAGTTTGCATGAGTGCTGTGCGTTCTGTCTGTGCGACCCACCGTGGTGTTGTCTATAAGTGCTGTATATATGTGTTTGTGTAGGTGCCTGCTGGGAATACAAGTGGCTCAGCCTCGCTTGTTGATCCTGGGGGCACGGATGGCAGCTGTGGTGGCTTTGTTTCTATTGGGCTGCTGGATTTGGCAGCCCCTAACGGTATCCAAATCACTTTTTTGCCCTTGAAACATCACTCCACTAATTTTACTTAATTTGATCAGATTTCAGTCTCATAAATAAGCAGAATAGAGAATGTAGGAACAATTCCAACTTTGCAAAAATTTTGGCACCTGGCAGCATCTATATTTTACAACCATTCTTGAATTATTCAGTCGAGTTACCTCTGATGTGCACACTTATATCAGGCTTCATACAAACTGCTGCTGTTCAAGCCAGGAAAGTCTTTTTCCTTATGAAGGCAAAAGTGATACTGGATAAGTTTTTTGGCTTTAGGAAAACTGAAAAGGAGAAGATGGTGAATGATATTAAGAGGTTGTTGATGCCTCATTCACTTTATAATCTTGAGTTCCGTATATTTAATCAGATGAGGCACTTTTTAACACTATTTTCATAATAGACTCAAAATCTGACATAGASACATGCACTTCTGATTAATCTGATTAACCTAGGTTGATCCATCCCTAAACAGCATGGAAGAGTTTCAGAGGGTACATGTGCTTCTGGAAGCATTAGCTCTTCCGTACTCAGCACATGCAGATAACACAACTCTGCAAAAGTAATTTTGTTAATAGAAGCTTCCTTCTAAAAGATGCTTAAGCTACTAGTGAGCGAGATGAATAAAAAGAACGATAMCAGGTGGATACTTGAGGGTAGCAACAATTGATTTGTTCCAGAAACTAGAAACTGAAACAAATCCTGGATTCCTAAGGTAATAGAGCTGCTAAAATGCAATATAAACCTCACTTTCAGTCCTATTGACACTTGATTTGAATTTTTGTAACTATAATACAATAATAGTTACAATTACTAATAATAATTACAATAATAATATTAAACAAAGCTGATGATCAATTCCATGGATGCCTACAAAATAGTTAAGAAGTCATGCAACTAGTATCACGCAGTGCTTGTGAAACATGGTGTTGTTTAAAAATGGATGCTTTTTACAGCGCCTCTAATTGTAAGTAGAATTCATCAGAGATGCATCTAAATGGTCAGCAAATACCTTAAAAGGAAGTGAAAATAGCTGTAATGTATTTAAACTACTGTATAACTACTAAAAGTAGTCAGCACCAGGAGAAAGTATGGGGGCAAAAATCAGTGCTATCAAATAAAAACTGACAATACAAGAGTGCTATTAAAAATAGTTATCCAAGTACAAATAAATCCCTTTATACATTACTATAGAAGTTTTAGTTTCCTTAACTTTTTTAGAAATGACACTACTGAAGATTATTTTRCATCTCCTTGGCTTCCCCATTTAACCATTGTGGTGCACTTACTATTGAAAATAACAGTGCTTTGCTTCTCCGTTCATGCAGATACTGCTATCAGATTACACATTCCTTTCACTTACTTTCTTCTCCTCAAGATATTTTTTTTATTTTATTTAAAAGTCAGAAATGAAACCTTGCATTGAATTGTGTAGTTAAGTCATATAGCAAGATAGCAAGAATTATGATATTGTCTCTCAGCTCATTACATGTTAAATGACAGATGATTGTGGTTGTGGACTTCATGGCATTTGACAGCAAAAGAGACTCTGGTTACAGTCCAGGTTAGATAAGAGCTAGGCTGTTGGTTCATTAATCAAGTGAACACTTTCAGCATCATAGAGCACTAGCCTCAGACGGTCTAAATTGATTCAGTCTGTGGAGCTGTGCTGCCTTACTCAAAACCATGGTTCATTTTTTTTTGATTTGATTGGTAAGCTGAGACAGCCAAAGAGTTAAGTTTCACAAGGAGATTTCTTTTTTTCTCTCTTTCTTTCTTTTCTTTTCTTTTTTTTTTTTTTTTT
>NW_028186523.1:6149972-6215307 GCF_003343005.1 Rhea americana
TGTGTGTGTGTGTGTGTGTGTGTGTGTTTGTGTGTGGTAGATACCTGTACTTGACTTAAGGTAAAGAAATCTCAGAATCAGGAAAACTAATGTAAGATCTATCCTTATGCCTGAAAGCCAAAGATATTAATGCAAGTTAATGCATAATACTTGGACTTTTCAGCTAAAAATGATGTTTCTCATGATCTCTGTGACTTGGGACATGATGATCAAAAACTAGGGAGGACTTGCTCAAGTTAACAAGTTAGAGGACAGACCGTTTTCTTGGAGGAGGAAATAGTTTATTAAGTAAATGAAGAAAATGATCCTCAAATATACATGTCAACCTAAATAACAACTTTACCACTGATTTTTTATTTAGGCTGTTAGATTTGTAAATCAGGCTGTTTTCCAATGATCTGTTGTTTTTCAAACATGACATGTAAAATGTATAGGATATAATAAATTTTCAAGAAAGTATTTTTTTTTCAATTCTTCAGTGTCTCAAATATCACCAAAATACCGATAACTCAAATTAACAGATCATGCTAATTACAAGCTGTGTGAACTTTATATGTGGAAAACTGAAATAAAAGAAAGCTAATGCAGGATTGTTAACACTGCGATAATAAGGAAATAAACAGTGCTTCCTGTCTTTTCTATTTTGATTTATAAAACAAAACACAAGTATTATCCCAATGGACTGAAATAAATACAATACTCTCCTGGTCAATGAAATACCTTAAGGAAATCTCTCTTAGATCTTGAGTAAGCAACATACCACTGCAATAATACTAGAGATCAGCATTTTCTGCTGTTTTTGTATGAGTCATCATAGCAGAAGAAATTGAACTATTTTCTGCGTAAATCACAAATCTTTAAATGAAGTTTTCAGTGCAACAATTTTGAAACTTGAGTACACTGATAAGCACCGTCTTATTTTTATCAACTTTAGCCATGTCCAAACAGAAAAAAATATATTTCAGCTACAAATGCATCCTTCTAATAGAACAATTCAGAAATTCCATTTAGGGACCTAATTTTGAGTGCAGCAAAGTGGAGAAACACATTGTTCTTGTCCAGTGACAAGTCACTACATTGACACATCTTTTACATTGTAAATATATAGCTGAAGAGCCTGTACACCAAGCCCTAAAAAATGTGCCACTTTCTATTAATTAGTGTAGGAAGGTTAACTGTACTGTTTCCAGAGATTCAGACTGGCAAATTTATATCAGCATTAACTGTTTTAAAAATTATGTAGAAATTCTTATATATTATTTTTGTTGAAAGGCAGTACAGAAAGAAAGTTCGTACCAAATAGACCTCACTTCTRTAACTTTTAATTTGGAGAACAAATTTATTTTTGTTTGTATGATGTAGGAAAATAATAAATCAATCATGTAATCACTTCTTCATGAATTATTCAACCACACAAATGAGAATGGAAAATAAGTTTTACACATTAAGTGTTACTCGTAAGTAAATCCAGTTAAGGATTGAATATGTGACACTGGCTGTATGATCAGAGCACTTAATGGTTAGATAACAATAAAAAATTCTAAATATTTTCAAAGATCAAAAAGGCTGTACGAGTTCAGAAGAACTGCATCTTTTATTCATTATCTAACTTTAGATGTTATGAGTGTTCAGCAAATCCAATAAAGATGACTTGATCATAGAACAACAAGGTCACCAGGATATAGCTGTAATTTCATTTTTCCTTTTTAAATCACACTGTGTCAAATTTTGCTGATTCATGTACAAATGTGATCAATTTCCGTATTTCCTTAGAAAATGAAGTGTTCTGAGATATGAGAAATGATCACTTCAAAKAAAGCCTAATGTGCACATGGAGAGTTAGAAGAAGGTATAGGCACATTCATCTCATACTACAGTTAAATTTCCTGATGTATTTATTAACAGAAATGTTGGGCCAATCAGCAAAAGTACCTAAATATGGAGATGCCTCACATACATCAGTAATTTGACATATTGCTACTGACAGCTCAATTAAATTAAATGTCACAGATAAGTATTTTTACTGACAAGTGCATGAAAGTAAGAGGTTATCCACTTAACGTTCTTCAGTAATTAAATCACATTGAAATATAAGGTGTCTGTCCACCTGCATTACTAGTCCTATTCATAATGTGATTAGAATAAAAATTAATAATCAGCATGTTATTAAATATGCATGTGTGTAAGTTTAACTATTGTTATGCTTTTCTTGATCATTTAAGTGACATAAATATAGTACTATGCTGGATTATTTTCTGGTAATGTGCACGTAATTTTGATTAGAAATAGTCTTAAGCAAATTAAAAAATAATTAAAAGCCCCATTTTTTTTCTCAGTTGGTTGCATAGCCTTAAATAGCATTCATTTTGCCTAGTCTTTTCTATTAGCATGCCAAAATTTGGAGGTCACTCTTCAAGAGGAAAAAAAAAATCCAAAAAAACCCTGACTCTGATTATAATCAGTGAGAGTTTTAGACACAAGGTTTTGGTCTGCTGGTTTTAAAGACACGGGGAAGGTTAGTATCCATTTGCCATGGTTACATCGTGGTGTCACAGAAAGCCTTGAGAGGAGGTAACAAAAATGTGATAGCCAGAGGCAGTTTGCCTGAGAGATCGAATCATAAGGCAGCCGCTGAGCTTGTGACGGAGAGAGGAAAAATCTCTATCAGTGTTTACATCCTTGGTATGTCAAATTTTCTTGATAACTGAGGAATTTTCTGTGTTYAGCCCCTGGATGTGGCTGAAATAACGTAGAGCAGAAGTTGCTTCTGGGGATGCAACTGGAAACACTGGTTGTCACATGAGCACACATATTGTGATAGACTGACGGGCTGTATCGGCTCCCGGTGATGCCCAAGTGTCACTTTATTTAAGTGCACGTGTGACGAGCTTCCTGCCATTCACGCTAGATGGGCACGAAGGGGGTGTTGTCAGAATTGTCATTAAGTAACCTGAGAGTTGAGTGAAAAGAAGCAACTGTTTTACAACTGAAAGTATCAAAAAGTGTAGGAGACGGTTATTCCTCTTCTTATTCCTGTTTTTGCTAAGGTCTGGGGTTGACTATTAAAAAAAAAAAAAGAAAAAAAGAAAATAAAACCTATAGCAAGTGGCAGAACTGAGCCAATATTGTTTATGAATTACAATGGCCTTGCTTATATAAACCCTTTCCCCAAAATACATCCTTTTGCTCCAGCCACCTGAATCACCCAAAGGTAACCTGTTATCCTCTCTCTCTTTCAAGATCATTTCTACAGCTAAGATTTAATTTTTCAGTCATTTTATAGCCTGTATCTGAAAACACAGCGTTTTTTAGACTTTGTCTTAATTTCACTGACAACACAATGTAATATGAAGCATAACAAGCTGAGGTATATATTGAGATGGAGAGAAGACAAAACTTTACAAGGTCTCTCTCATCAGCCGAGCTCTCTCCACATGTGAGAGGTCAAAATGACCTAATTTATAGAAAACTTTATAGAACTGAAAATGCTGAGCAAGCATACTTTGTTGTGCTTCTTTTACACTTCATTTCTGTGGAATTTGAATTATGGAATTTGCTTGGCTGAGTTTCAGTTAACACTCAGGCACAACAGATGTATTCCTTAGGTCATGGGAAAACATTGCAGTCTTGCTCCAGGTGAAAATGATGTTCATATGTATGTTATATATATGCACACTGATCTTAAGGAGTTTGAATAAAGTATGCCTGGTGCATAATGCATGCAGTGATAGTTGCCTGAGTATTTAGGCAGCCTTTGGCAGTGAGCAGAATGAGAGCAGGTAGTAGTCAGACAAGAAGCTTTTTTTCCCATGCCGACTACCAAGGCAATCCTGGAGCTTTGGCTAATGAAAGCGGAACAGGCTCGTTAGGGGATGGCGTACTCAGCTTGGGGGAAACAGTGTGTGCAAACTATCAGTGTGCATGCTACCAAGAAGTCCGACTACAGAACTACTGCTTCAGGCTTTCTAAGGATTCAAGTAAGCACTGTTGTATGAAACAACTTTGATTCGTATATATGAGGTTCTCTTTATTTTCTTCACATTTTTCTTTTAAATATTTTCTTTAACGAACTTGTAGTTTCTGCATAAGATGTCATCTTAAGTAAACAGATAAATAGAGCAGACCTGGAATAATCTCATCCAATTCTAGCCCAAAAGAAGTAATATGTCATAATTCTTGATAAGGTTTTCCCTTATCAGAGGTGAAGATTTTCAGTATGGAACATTCTCAGAAGCTCTGCATCAGATGATCTACCTCCAAAGTGAAGGCTATCCTTTTGGCAGAGATATGCTCTCTATATCTCCATAATGTTCAACAACAGTACTTTCTTCTGTGAAACTAGCAATGTTTCTATTTTCAAATTCTTAATTATTTATTTAACAAAAGTTATTGTACTGTAAAAATYTTTTGAACAGTAACTGGGTTCTTGTGTAACTGGTAAATATAAGCTGTTTGGTTTACATAMGTATGCCTATCTACATATATAGATAATATACGCTCTTCTGTATTAAATACCATAGTATCTCCATCATGCCTATGCACGCTGGTCATACTATGAAAGTGAAAACATCAGAGAGTCAGTGTTTACATTCTTTCCAGACTTGGTGCAAATTCCATTTTTTTATAGAGTGCATAAAAAACAAACAAACAAACAAACAAATAAACAAACAAGACTCTATGATCACCATGCTCTTTCTTTGCCTTCAAAGTAAAACAGAAGGATATGGAATCTGGACTTCATATATTCACTAGTAGCTGCTAAAGTCAACAAAATAAATATGTAAATCTCTGCAAAATTGTTGATAACTCACACAAAGTAAAATTAGCAAGGCATCTTATAACTAATACAAACTACTTGGACATTTTAATGGCTAGATGCAATTCACGAGTGGCCGAAATTCAATATTTGATATCAGACTTTAAACCATGCCGTCTTCTACTGCATACCCAACTSTAGTACAGGAGCATGAACATAAAGGAGAGAGAGACTAGAAAGACACTGTGATATAACCAGAATGTGCTATTTGTTGTTCTATTTGAATTCCTCACTTCTAAAAGCTAGCAGCAGGGCGATGACAAAAAATAATACCTTTCCCTTGGCAGTCTCCCAAAACCTTAGCTGGAAGTCTGAATAAGAACCTGCCTTCTCCTGCCCCTGCCCTTTTTCTTTTCTCCTTTTCCTATCTTTTTCTACTCTTCAAATCACAGTAGTTATCTGATAAAAACTTSTGTGTACACTTAAGTGGAGTCTTGTTTAATGAATCCTGATCTAAAAGTAATTTAACTAAACTCTCTGTGGTATGACAAAAAGGCAGACTGAATAAACTTTCTTGTTTGTACTAAAAACCTCAACCTTCCATTCTTCAAATATTCTGCTTTTTGAACTGGACTAAGATTAGAGATACTCAAACACAAAAGTTTCAYTTGTGTCAGACTCTCTTGATTGCTTGTACTGTCTCACGTATTTCAACATACAAGGCTACARGTTAGACCTGATTCCCATAAGTCATTGATTTCAGTGTAACTGTTGACTTCTCTATGGTCTTTAGAGCCACTTGAAATAYGAAATGACTCTCTTTGACTTTCTTGATACCTTTTTGAAGCTTTAGTATTACTCTTTAGAGAAAAAGTATTTTAATATCACTTATGACTAACCCATCAGTTTCTCCTGATGTGATGTAGGTCATCGTTCAAGCTGTTGTGCGTTTCCAAGGAAAGGGGAACTCATGTAAATCTCCTCAGGATAGTCACATCAAAGTCCACAGATTTCTGGAAACAGCTTTCCAACACATCTATCAATGCTTCGGCTTAAGCAGATGTTGTTTAGGACTGTCAAAAGGATTGCTTCAGCCATTTAACTCATTTCTAACACTGCAGGGTTATGTCAGCGCTGAACGCTAAGGAGGAGGTGGGCACAGCGCACCTTCRACCTGGATAGACCTTTCTCAGGTTCATATCTATGTAATACGTAATAACAGAGAGCAAGACACAAGTTCTTATTCAGCCCCTGATCAGCCGAATGACTCCTTGAAATAAATTTTTAGTGTATTACTGTTGATGCTAATCTCAAATAAAGAATACCTATTGAATAAAAGAAGAACTCGATACTTTTTGGAATGCATCTGAGATGACTAAAGTAACCAATAATAGCAAGATCAGAGAAGTAATCACTTACCTGTGTACAGACAAGGGTATTGTGCAGCAGTTTATGTTGCTAATATTCATTCTGTGCTTGGAGGATAAACAGTGTCATTAATCTTTCACATTTACCATATTCACTTAAATATTGTTTTCCTTGCACTGCTCAGTAAATCTTTGTTCAGAATATGCAGAGAAGTAAACATAAATGAATTTTCTGGTCCTAATAGAGTAATTCTGGTGTCTCTGGGAATGGAGACTTGCCAGTGGCATTTGTTCCTTACATTAATAAATGGTAAATTTCTGGAATAATAAAGAATATAAAAATAACAGAAGATGCTAAAGTCTGTATTTGAGTAGGAAAAAAAATCAAGTAGCCAAGAAAAAGTCAGATATATACATCTATTATGTAAAAAAAAGACTTCAGAATTCCTTCTGTTTTTATTTACAGCTATTGTTATTATTATTATTTTTATTTATCCAGGCATTATTATGCTATTCCTGTAGAAATGTTATATTTTCAAGGTAAGATTAATTATGGTAGCTGACAGATAGATAAAAACAGATCATCTGACATTTTTTTCAGTTTTGTATTTCTTTTTGAGGTTAGTGTATGTAATCAGTGATTTCCAATAGGCAGAAGAACAATATATTGACAGTCAGCAGTCCTTAGACTCTTATTTCCAGTACCAAATGCTCTTGTGCATTTTAAGAGAATAGCCATTTTCCAATCATAACATCATAATTTCAAAAATTAGATATTCTTAATATGCATATAGCATATTTAGTCAACACTTATAGAATCAAAAACTAATTAATTAAGGTTTTCAACATACATTTTTAAAGCAACAGCTGACAATGTGCTAGGGGTAGTGTTATAATAATCACTGGTCATAGATTAAATTACCAGGGCATAATTTTTCAAACACAGTACTCACATATAGATAAACTGTGTTATTATCTCATCAGGAAGAACACATTGTCTTGTTGATGAGGAAAAGGGAGTGTGAAATTTATTGTAACAGACTCATTAGGCTTCAACAAGTAGGACAGGAAAGTTAACATTGTCAACATCATGCCACAGTCTTTCTTAAATCCTGTATGAAGTTAATCTCTTTAAAAGTCAGTAAAATTACAGTTAGATAAACATCTTTATAATGTCACTAAAATATCTTCAAATAGCTCTGCTGACATATGATCAAATCCGTTAGGTAAAAGAAAGCCCACTAAATACTATACTACCCAGCTTTCCTAAAGAAAGCTTTCAAGAGTTTGCTCAAGGACATGTGCACAATAACGGGACAGTTAGGTTAGGAGTTTCTTTGGCCCTCTCTCCTCCCCTCTTTGAGTCATAATCCTTTGTTTGTATTGTAGTCTCTCTATAGCAGCTAGAATGATGTCAGAATCACTGCTGCAGGTGAATTAAAAACAAGAGATAAGGAGCTTTTCAGCAATGCCAAGAAAAGAAAAATATGAAAAATGCTTAACAGGCCGGCTAAATATTCTGGGCTTTCTTGGTGTCTGGGACTTCTTGTTCCAACACACACATTTTGACTCAGGGAGAATAGGTTCACAAAATGATGGTTCAGTCCCTATTTAAGCTTTAATATAGACTTATTTACTGTTTTTACTTTATTTACTTTATTTTAGATGTATTTACTTTAGTTGGCATTTACCTAGTTTGGAATAACTTCCTTTTCAAGATTCTTATATATTGACAATTTCTATTGCATCCGGCAGCCGTTAAAATTTGAACCTAATGCACACCGGAGAAAGCATGGAAAATCTTCCAAACTGATAGAGCTGAACCCTCTAGGCAGAGGATTATAAAATGGGAAATGCCTGGTCTACACATGAACAACTTTTATTTCGTATTAAAATTCCTCTTTTCTTCAGAGAGCAAGGATCTTTTTGACACTTTTGTGGGTAATGGTTCTGTGAAAGCTAAAATGGGAAGAAAAGCATGGAAAAGAGATCCTGCTGAAATTGTTGTGACACAACTGTCTGAAGTTTTATAGCCTATAGCAAAGGTAAGAAAAGTTCTTTTATTTCTATTCTCAGTGGTATTTATAATACTTTGAATAAAGAGAACAAGTAGAAAACAAATTTCTGAACTGCCCAAAGAAGCAGAATGGTAAAGGATCTTCCCTTTGACTACAAATCTGCTTAGCTGATACGGCATCAGCTGGAGGACTTCATGATACTCCATCAAAAATACTTTCTAATGACCACTTAGGCCATTTCTGTCCAAGCTGAGACATGTGACTTTGAGCCTACTGACACAAAAGAAGGGATCAGGACCACAGTTCTTCAYGCCCTAGATTTTATCTTGAGGTAGGAGCAGCTTCTAATGCTCTTTCAAGTTGGGAACTGATGTCTGTTCTTGGATACAAGCAAAGAAGATCTCCCTCAAAAATTGTGACATGAGCGTTTTAGAAATTAGAAAAATATAAGAAATCATTCTTCACATCCTACCAGCTTTGAAGGTTCTGCTACTTTTTTTTTTTTTTTTAAAAAAAATCTGCTTTATTTTCTGTAACACCATTTCATTATATTGGAAATAAGAAAGAACTTTCTTTTAAAATGTCATAATTAAAGTCTAACAACAGCATTTTCCGTTTGCATTCAGTAAAGCTCACTTACCACAGGGGAAGACTTTAAAAAGCACAAATGGTAATTAAATATCCAACCAGTAGGGTTTCTTGAAAATCTTCTTCTTTTACTGTGTTTTAGCACATGTAATAAAAGTAATAGCATTCATATACCATTATGCTTTCCAGCTCATTTCTTTCTTTCCTTCTTTCCTGCTGAAAGCACCTGCCAGTCTAAATTAATTAAGATATAACTGGAAAGTGYTATGATAATTAAAGAAGCAAACACAATCAACTGACTCAGTTTTATTGTTTGGTGTTGTTTTTGTTCAAATAATTAATTAATCTAATAATAATTATATAAACATTTTAATTACTGAGGGATAATTTGGAATTCTGGAAGTATCCAGCACTCAACCAACAATGTGTTCCACACAGAACTTTAGAAGCCTCTTATGGATCTAACCAGCTATTCTCTGTAAATAGTTCAACTTGTTAAGGCCTGCAGAGAGGATTAAAGTATAATGGGAAAAGAGATTATACTTCAGTACTTGGGGGAAATCAAATGCAAAGGAAACATTTAGGGCCGCATTCTGCTAAACTCTGGTTTAGTCTTCTGCCACAAAACTCACATCCAGTACTTATTTTTCAAATTTAGTTTGTATTCAGATAAAGGAATTTATTGGTCTGTAAACAGAGAAGTTCATCAGGAATTATGCAAATTTTGGGTGGGGGAGTGGAAAGAGGTGAAAATAAACCACATCCTTTCCCTACACTAAATGTCCTTAATRTGTTCCAGCTACCATCCAACCGAGAAAGTTCTGCACAGCAGCTTAGTGAGTTCTTTAAAATACTCAGAAGTAAATGGACTGGCAGCTTTATATATGTATATTGCAAGTGGACTTCATAGGCTTGAAGTTTACTGTTATCTCCATACTGATAATGTGCAGATGTGGAACTCTTGAACTAGGGGAGAAGATGAAGGACTTTGTATTTAAATGACTATTCTCAAATACTCTCAAATGAATATTCTCAAATACTTTTTTTCCTAAGAAAGTGGATGTGTCATATACTCAGGTATGCTCAGCACAAGGGGCATAGTCTAAGGAACATCCTGTTGCTATGAGATTATGTAAAGTTTAATACAGACCCCCCCCCCCCATATTTTGGCTTATTGTCTACCTAGAGGGACCTTCATTTCAGAATAGCTTCATTTTATTTACTGTAAGAAGGAATTCATTTTCAGAATGAGTTTTCAGTCAAAGCTATTTCTTATATTTTTTGATGGTTTAGAACTGACAGTTAAGTGCTGGGAAGGAGTACTCTCTGCAGAATGGAGACCAAAAAGTCTTAAAATGTGTGGATTAAGCAATACAGAAGAATAGATCTGGCAGACAGAGATTTTTTTAATAATGATAATTAAGAGCTCTCTAAGGTACAGTCTGACAATATGTTGCGTCAATTCATACTTGCAGTTGTCAGATAGTGATAATATTGTAGGCAATACAGAGAAGATAAACTGGGTAAAGACAAAAAACCCATACAAATTGTACTGCTTATGTTACAAAATACAGTGAAGCCCTGTTATCCAGGATAAGGAAGCACAGGAACATTTAAAATAGCAAAAACCTACTAGTACAATTACTAAAAGATGTCCTGGAGCTTGTCTCTGCTTGGAGCTGGATTAGGTGTAGTAGAGCTTGTTAATGCTCCTGTAGGATACCTTGCCAGATCCCATTTATCTCTCTGCACAAAGCTATCTGGTGTTTTGGGTTTGGGAAAAATGCATCTTGGTTCAGTTCTGAGCAGAAGCCGGAACTTTTACAATTTGAACAATTTAACTACACTTGCACAGCATTTCATTTTAACTATAGTAAACCCCAGTGGAGACAAACAAGCTTGAATAGAGACTATCCCCAGTATTTCAAGCTTTGCACTGCCACGTACCTGCAACCCATTTAACTCATTCCTGGGCAAAGAGGAGATGACCAGGAAAAGTATGTGCCAGGTAGGAAATACTGAATATGGGTAATGCTATGCTCTGTGAGAAATTAACTGAAAATCAAAAGCTTATTATACAACTCCTAACAATAAAAGCCCCATAAATCCCCTAATGTAGTTAACCTCTCAGAATTTTAAGAGAAGTAACATAGTGTTTTCTATTTCGTATACCATTTTAGAGTCAGTTACACGTTTAGGAATTGAAGTGTCATTTTCATAAACTTACCTTCTCCCATTAATTTTCATTCACTTCACTGAAAAAGAAGAATTCAATAAAATATCCTTTTTGTTTAAATTGTTTGACAAAGACTAGGTGCAGCATGTTGCCACTGTTTGTTAAATTTCTACCACTGAACTCAAGATCTGATAATGACGTAACTGTGCAAAGGAAAATATTACATTTGAAGTAGAGGTCTAGTAAACACCTATATCTGCATGCAACAGGTTTTGAAGTGTGGCTCTGGGAAATCCAAAATTATATAAATGATTCTTATTTAAATTTAAATATGTACAGTCTGTGAAGGACTGTGTAGCTTTAATTTTACGTTACTGATACTTTTCATTACTGTGTTGAAGTGCCAAAGGTCACTCAGACTTCATTAAGCTTTCAAGCAGATCAAGGGCTTCCTGACAAATTATGATAAAGAACTATCCAAATATCATTTTAATATTTTGGGAGACGTGCTTCAACATTTTCCTTGCTTTTGAAAGGAAACAAAAAGTTTCAATCCTTCTGTTCCCACGTTGAGAGAAATGTAACTCCATATGCCTGGAAATACTCTCAACATTACCACCATTTCTGCCAGAACAGATAACGAAGGTAAATGACTTACTAAACACAACCAAAACAAAAGTCCTAGCTTTAGGACTAATTGTCAAAATGACTGAATTTAAACTAGGGCATAACAGTRCACTTGCTTGTTGAGCTACCATTTATAACAGTGGACAGTCACCATATTCATATTTTTTGAAGCAAAATTAACCCAAATTCAAATTGTCACCAAAGTTCAGAAGTTGGTTAAAATGGAGATTTTACTCATCCTAATTATTTTACTGTCAAAAAAATCATTAATGTTGCTTTAAAGGCATATAATAAAAAATGAAACTATAAGCTGATTTACAGAAATTGCAGAGGAAGCTTTTCCTAGCAATGTAGTCTAAAAACTAATGTAACAGACTAGACGTTAAATTTTTGCATCAGCATATAATTTCTTCCATACTCCAGACTAAATAATAGATTTGGTAACTGGTGCATTTTCTAGACTGTCTTGTGGCCTTGCTTGCAAGATCTGGCCATGGTTAGGTACGTTCCCTGCATATACACATAACAAGGACATTGGTTTCTTGCAGGAAAAAAGTATTTCAGTGCATTCAACACGATTTTCAATTCACATCAAAATACAACCCTTGCTATGCTCTCAGTCACCAACATAATGAATCTTCTCTCTCCTCCTTGGCCTCCGTACTTGTTTTTTCCTCTGACAGAACAGGAGGAAGGATGGTGCATGCCTGGCTGTCCACTCGAGAAGGAATCAGCAGGGGGCTGGGGCACGCGCCCAGAACCAGGACCTAGGAAATGCTCCAAGTCCCATGCATTGAGCATAGCCTAAGTCTGAAATATTTTAATGTCTGAAACCTTTAAAAGGAGGCATTGCATAGAAATTAATTGTGTTGCATCAACAAAGTGTTTTAATAACAATAATAATAATCAGTGTTCACTCAAAAGTTTTTGATTCCATAATTATTGTTTAAATATCTGACTTAGAAAACACTTCTTAAAACTCATCTCAGTGTGGAAAAACATAYATTTTTTTCCTTCCTCATCTTTTCTTTAGTTGTGAATAAAAGTCAAAATGTCCTATGAGAAGAGTTTTATTAAAAAAAAAGTAACAATAACTTTTTCACAGTTGGTTTCTTTAAAGTTTGCTGTCTGAGCTCAGCTCACTGTGAAACAGGAAACTCTGGGTAAGTTCAGTTCTAAAGCTGGCTTAAATCTTTCACTTACGGAAAATATTAAGCCTTAGAAATCTCACGAGAAGAGAAAATCAAAATTCCAGCTTCACATTTAACCTAAGCACGTGTCACTTCTTATCACTGCGCTGCTGCACTTACCCRCTTTGCCTTGATTTGCGAGCCCATAGTTAGCAGACTGAAAACCAAAGGCGCTTGTAACTCTTCCTCCCGGCTGCGGATTGTTCTGCAGCATGACCGATGTGGCGAGAGAGAACGAATTGCCCACTGCTGTGATAGCTATCAGAGACCTCATTATGTTTTCTGTTTCTCTTAAACTTTGGAGTCATAGATTACAGAGACAAATTTTGTTATTAAAAAGGCAAACTCTTAGCTCTTACAACTTTGAATAAAATCTTGAATCCGTGAAACCCTGGAGGTTTATAAATGATACTTTATTTACTTCTTGATTTTGAGGCCAGTCATGCTTGCTGGAGCAGAGGCATGGTTATGGTGTATCGTAATTTTTCAAAGGCTGGCACAGATAATGCAAATGCGTTAAGCAGAGGGTTAGCTGAAAACGGTGCTAGTCCCTAGGGTAAGGACAAGCAGCTCAAGATGCCTTGCAAATACTCCAAGTGCTGTGAAAGTCACCGATACATTGTATTTGTGCTGATGTATTTAAGGTGCTTATCTTAAAGGTTTAAAATGAAGGGCAAAAATCAATTTTGCATTCATGATACTGTCTCACAGATTTTTACTTTTAAGAGGAGAGACTTTGTGTATTTGAAATGGAAATGTTTCTTGAAAGACTTCAGTCTCCTCTCATTTACGCTGGTTTTACAGTAACATTAATCTATTGACATGATTTAAATTAGTCTTGAATTACAGCATTCTGATCTGTGTGAGAATCTGGCCTTTTGTGTATGAGCAGACAGGGGGTTACTTATTTGTTTTTGGTTTGAGTTGGTAAGCCAGAATTAAGAGTGGTCAGTCTAAAGTAATAGTCTTCCAWTTTGACATGAATAGTCTGTTTGTGTACCCATTCAGTCAGAATACACTGCTTTAAGAAACACTGCTAAAATAAGTTATGCTGATGTGATTCGGAAACAGAATTGCTGCTGGGTTTATATATCCTGTATAGATTACAATGATCTATAATATATAATATATTATATACTATATATTATATGATCTATAATATATAATAAAACCATATACACTGATGTAGTAATCAACTTTGTTTATTTTTTTTAATAAAATAAAGCACACACAAAACAAAGTTATGTTTTTGAGGTGAGACAGAGCTAAGAAACTGTATAGCATTTTCATATACAATCTTGCTCATGTCAATTACTACCATAAAATCTAGAAAGAAATTTTAAGAAAGAATACAGCAGTTTGGAAGTACTCTTAGCAGTAGAATTTTTATGATTTGTCTAAAGAAAAGAACTTTTAACTGGTTAGAATCARTCTTGAATTTCCAACAATGTGTATTGATTCTAATTTACATTTTCAATGATGTGGAATATAATTTCTATTTGGTAATGATTGAAGTCTTCGCTTTTGTCTTYTAGTCTTTGACTATAATACCACCATACAAAAAAAATTGGCTGGTATGAGTTTATTTGTCATTCATAAAACATTCATTTTTTWAAAAAAAGAGATTTAAATTGTTGCAGACRGTCTTGATTGAGACACTAGGGAATAATGCTCATAGATATGAAAGGACCTTAAATATTTCCTTATCCATTTGAAGAATTTACTTCAGCAATCGACTTCAATTAATTTTGTAGTGTGCTATATCTGAGCAGAAAATAAACATATTGCTTGAGCAAAACCAAGAACTTTATGCTAGTATRAAGCTTGAGCTGACCTATTTTGTCATTAAAATTTACTTTATTCAGCTGTAGAAGTTAGAATTTGAAATCCTATGACCTTTTTTCCTATTCACTGWGTCTATGCAAACAGGCACCTGTATGCATACTCTTCTTTTTCCAGACTAGTCTGGGAAAAAAATACTATATAAACACAAAATGAAAGAAATACAAAGTAAAGAATGAAGATACTTAAAATGTTTAATGTTACAGATATGCTTAAATGCCATCTTTTTTCTTGYTTATGAGAAATCTGTTTAATTTTTATAAGCAGCAAGTGGCAGATATCCTTATAATTTTTGAGCCCCAAAACATCATGGATAGTTTGCTTATTTCATTCACTTCTAGATGAGAAAATGAGGTTGGAGTAGAAAGAACACTGTTTAGTTGGCACAATGCTATGAACTGTTTTTAAATATGATTCTTGGAATATTATTGCTTACAAATTGTCCAYGTAGATCCTTAATCTCTGTCCTATCCACTGGTATATAAACATATATATATATTTAAACAGTTTAATTTACCATGAAGCATAAGTATGAAAAATGACTAATAACTGAACATCTGAACATTGGAAATTAAGCTTCTAGGTTTTTGAGAGATCATTTCATTTGATACTTTAATGTTTATCAGACAAGTAAAATCAAGTAGAAAAATGAGTCAAACATTTATTTTTGTATAAGACTGTCTACACCTTGCGCAGTTAGTGACTCAGTAGGAGAAGCCGAACATTGAGCAGCGAACTGAGTAATGGACTGAAACAAAAGAGAATGTCTCCTGGAAACTATTAGTTCAACAGATTGGCTTTTAGCGCTAAAAAGAGCAATTGCAATTGCTAGTCAACACATAGTTAATATGCAAGATTTAAAATATGTTCTAAAGATGGGAAATTCTCTTGAAATCTGTATWATCTTTCTTGATTAATTTCACACATCATTTGCTTTACTAGTGGTGACTTTAAATAGGAAGCCCCTAGCCCTCCTAGCCAGCAATATTCAGTATGATGATACAGAAACACAGTCTTTGATCTAAATGCCTGCTGTAAGATGCACTTTAAGAATCTCCTAATTTCTCTCKCAGTTTAAGTCAGTAAACTTTAAATCTATCTCTTTCAAGTTGCTTGCATGTTGAATAATGTGAGTTATCCAAATTTTTATTGGTTATTAGTTAATAAGTTCAGTGGCTAAAATATGTGAAGACTGAACCTAAATACTCATTTGAAATATTTCCACTAAAGCAAAGAAAGAAAGAAAGAAAGAAAGAAAATAAAAGAAAAACTGAATTACTGCTTCAATTTCAACTAAACATTTTATATGACCTGGAATGAGATGTTTCATTTAAAAGCCTCTGTGATAAATTCTTGCAGAATTCTAGGTATGTTACAGAGCCCCTTCTCACCTGTCAACCCAGTAGTCACACACGAAAGCATRTAGGAAATCCAGGTTCAAATCCTTTTTCTGCATGCAGAGATCTAAAGAGGAATTGCAAGCATGAAGTATAGCCTCTAATGCTGTGCAAAGAATTGCAGTAGGTGAGCAATGGTCAGSAGATAAATCATATTAAATCCTGAGTTCTTTGTCTGCTTTTTCTGTAAAGAGAAGTTTAGGAGCCATACTTCTCCAGAAGCTTACTGATCTTAGGCAAAAAATAAAAACAAAACCCAATATTTCTTCCTCTCCAGATGAAACTCTTTGGAAAATACTTTTTCAATAAAAATTTTTAAATAGTTTTAGGATGCATTTAAGACATTTTTTGACAAATAAATTACTCCCTCAAAAAACAACAAAAAATCCTATTCTCTAGAATTAGTCATAACCATTCACTTTTTGCTAGGTTGTAGTTTATTAAGCAGGTTTTTGATACATCTATACTMTTTATAGTCTAACATTCAAAGACCTGGGGGTCCGAAGATCCTAAGGTATTTTGATCATTTGATTTTACTTTCTGCCTTATAAAGCACACAGGACTTCRTTCTGTACTTGCTACATCAACTGTTTCTCATAAACGGTGAAAATATTATTTATGTAACTGAGAGTATAACATAATGGCAATGGTGCTTACACTCATGAATAGGGGCATAATTTGGCTACTACCCTCCTCATTACATAAAAGGTTTGAAAAATCTCCTTCCCCCCTGCTSTTGAAAATGGCAGACAAAACTTCCACCTTAAGACTGTTCTTGTATACAATTTGGAAATTAAATACCTGATTTAAATCCATACAGCTGAGAATCCAGAAGGCTTTAGGGAACTGAAGAGGAGAACAAAGTTTCTCCATAACCTTCAAAAGCCATTTGAAGAACAGGTTGTGTTTGATGAATGAGACAACGGGCCGATTCACTCTCAAACTACTTTTTTTACTACTCAAACTTTTTTTTACCACTCAAAAATTAAGAGTCTATTGGAGCCTGTGTTACAGACTGTAAGTGGCAATCTYATACGAAATCATTTCTAACTCATAATTCCTGTCATGAAGACATTTATCTCAATATACCTAAATACTAAAGTACAACAGGACTGCTCATTTAAAATCATTTTAACAACAGCTGTTATAAATGAAATCACAATCTAAAACAAAGTCTGCACTCAAACCTAAAATTCATAGACCTTGCGTTTATAACTAAGTGAATTCCATCAGTTACATATTTCAGCTAATTGCGAATGAGTTGGCCTTCACTACAATATGCAGGAGAAAATGCTAAGAAACTGATATTTTCATAAAATTGTATGCTATACCAATATAGCTTTCAATAGTGTTTAATTAAAGATATCAGCAAACTATATCACCTGATTATTTTAGATATAAATTGCATTTTGTGGTTAAAATGACACAACACTACTGACTTATAATTTATTCTTACATAATAAAAAGCAAAATGAAACAAAGCCACAAAAAATATTTAGGCCTGCATGCCTTTAAATATAGCATCAATATAAAACTCAATAAAAATTATTACTCCATTTCTTTCTGCTAATTGTTACATATTATTTATGAAATTCCCCCTAGAAACAAAAGAATGTTGGCCAGAATTAGATAGATGTGTATTTTTTTTCTTTTTTTTATTTAATTTTGAAAATATTTGGCGGAATATTAGGGGATTTTTTAAAAGCAGCAACACTAATCAGCTGAGGGTTTTCTTGCTTTCCTAGAGAAATATCCACATAGAAAACAAACAGTATTTCAACTCAGCTTTTATTTTTCCTCTAAAAAGTATGCAGCCCGTTCTTTCTGTATTAATTAGTTAACTTTCCCCTGAACATCATGCTTAAATGATTTGGAACAGAGCAATAACTTGGGCTAGAGCAGTGATCATTCTATTTATTGTCCCTGTTTGTGTAATTGTTCAATTAAACGATAGTGGTATGTTTTTACATATGTGTGTATAGATACATGCATATTTATATATGTGTGTGTGTGCGTATGTGTGGGCATACATATATATATATATATGCACGCAAACATATATATAAAATATATACATGTGCACAAAAACATATATATTATAACACACACACATATATATACTCACACATATATAGATATATATATGAAATCCATGTTTTGCATTCTGGGTTATTAAATGAAAGGCTGTGCTCCTAGAAAATTAAGATTATTATTATTATTATTATTATTAAGAGAGTACCTATATTGCAAATATGCTAGCACTTTATTTATCTGTACCTGGACTATCTTGGCAGCGCCTCCTCAAAACTCTTCTTTCTTGAAACCTTTTTTTCTGCTTCTCCAGGCAGTCTACTCCATTAGAAAGTGACCTTTTTAGTACTTAAGACTTCTTTTCAAATATCATTGTGATATTTCAGTGATGACTGAGACAAGTAAGTCTACAACTAAATTGTTGCTATAATACATATTTTCTCAAGAAAAACAAAAAAGTATGATCTGAGTGTAGTAACTTTGTTTATGTAATTTTATTCCTTTTTTGTTAATCAACAAACTGTGAAGGCAAATGAGTTATGAAGGAACTTCTGAATCAGCAAGCACTTACGTTGGCTACTGTAAAAAACAAATTAATGCAAATTTTTACAAACCGATCAAACTTCATTTTAAAATTAGTCTTCTCCTTGAAGAATTTCCAGATTAAATTTGTTTGTGGCCAGAATGTACCCACCTGGGTATTAAGGTTCAAGTTTTAGAAGTGGATAGACAGTAATTGTGATTGTGCTGTCTATCCACTTCTCCTAAAACTTGAACCTTAATACTTCCTATTTCAAGGTTTTGAATAACAGATTTTATCCATGTCCAACATTCTACTCTATTCGTGTGCTTGTCATATTTATACTATAGCTTTTCCTTCTGTGTTGTGGTACTTATTTTGCCTAACAATAATCTCTCTGCACTTCTGTTACCCAACAATGTCTCACTTTGTTTTGAAGGTACTGCTTTTTTTCTGGTTTTCTTTCTTAGATACGTTACAAATATTTCACCTGAATGTTCTTTCTTTGATCACCTGTCATTAGATGATCTGAAATTATTCTTTGTTAGGGGATTAGAGAGTAGAAATTATTTTTTGGTAGAACCTGTATCAACTCTCTCATTGTTATGAGCATTTTTGTGGAGAACGTAACTATGGTTTTGTAAGTTAGTAAGTTATTGTCGCATTTTTTTTTGTTATTTTTAAAGCACTACTATGGGACTTGGTTTAATGGAATATGTTGTTTTCAAGGCTCTTCTCTAGATTTAATATGTTGATTCTGGGGGTATAGCACTGGACTATTGCTCAAAGTGTTTTTCCTTCTAAAGTAAAAATTACCAAATGGCTGTAAGAAGGCTGAATCACTTGGACCAGTAATGTCATACGGACTTTTATAACACGCTAGGCATTTTCTCCTGAGATGCTTGGCTGGAAAATTAAAATGACATTTTCCTCAACGGATTTTTTTTTTCCCAAAACACCTTCAAAAATGTGTAGTCTCTTGCAGCTTTTTCTACATAGGAAACCATATTCCAGTGCTCTCTGTGGCCTTCAGGTCAAAGAGATTGAACTTGCTGAACAAATACTGTCGACTAGATCTTCCCAAGAGGGGCCTCTCTAGGGAGCAGAAAGCTAGGGAGGCGTTGTCTGGATGGAAACAAGCCACAGGTTTAATCGTAAAATCACCCCTGGGAAGCTTTAACAGTGTCTTGCTTGTAAGAACAGTTGTAGTGAAAGAGAAAGGGATTTTGCAAGATGAAAGAGTACAGCAGTCCACAAGATAGAGCCCACGGCTTTTTTCTGAGGAGTATCTTCCACTGCAGGAATCAGCTATGTGAATTTTTTTACTGTCTTCCCACCTATTCTTGTTCTTTTGCTCTTTCCTGTATTTTTCCTTGCTTTCCTTGCACACTTCCTTCCCACCAATAGGAATCTCTTTTAGTTGCACGATGTTGATATTATGTAAGAATTAACAGTAAAAATAGTAGATAATTAAATGCTAAGCTAATTTTGGTTTTTTTTGCATATAGATGCTAAAATTACGTTTCAGTTACTTTACATTTCTCATTTTTATCTTTCCATTTACACTAATATTGAAAATTATGGGTTAACTTGAAAGTATAAAATTATGCATTTAAAGAAATGCATTCACAAATTTCAGAGAGCTTTTAATTATGCAAATGGTTCATTGCAATGCACAAGGAGAAAGAAGCTGAGAAAATGCATGAGCAAGAATTTTTATTACTGTTAGTTTTTGATATGAAATGATAAATTTGCTGAGTCTCCATTATTTTTTTGCCTTGGAAGATTTGATTCCACAAGAGGCCTAGTAGCTTAATGCACAGTATTACTGTCTTGCTTCAAGTATTTTTAAAGGACTTTTCTGCGTAATTGCATTACATACCTAGTAACTATATTATGAAATACATATAGTATATGAAATGATTAAGCTTCCCGTTTTGTTCATTCGTGAACTGTGTTGCGTTCCGATGAATAAAAATTAATCATGAGGACAGCAGGTTATGCAAAGTATCTGTAATGTAAAACTACAAATACAAATTGCTAATGAGGAAATTGCATTCAACACACTACAGATATCACTCAGTGGTCAGGCTCCCCTCACTGCATACAGACATAAGGTCTAACTTTCATTCCTCAGGTATGCAAACTTCTACTTCTGACTTTAGCAGAAGCTTTGCTTGTGTAAAGAATGGAAGATGAGCAGCAGTAAGGTGAAATTAAACTACAGTGCAATCTGTTTACTACTGCTCTTGCAGTATTTTTGAGAAATATCACCCTATTGCCTAGAATGGATCATAACAGCAGATGGGAATAATGTAAAAGGATGAATGTATGTGAAGACCTGAGATTAGAAGTCATTCTGGTTATCATTTTTTGAAAAGAACAGTTGACTCCTGTGACATTATAAAATGTCACATGAGCAGCTGTGCAAAGAGCTACGTAATAAAATGGTTACACATGAGATACTACTTTGTTCATATAAGCTTCTTCCACAGCAGCATGAAAACCAGATAATAATTCTCATGTATCTTTAATGAAAGACAGGAGACTTGCAGCCCCTGTGTAGAGAAGAATTCATACAAATGCACACATTTGTACAAATTTCTCCTAAAAATCTTTGAGACTAATGTAGATATACAAAAATCCTGTTGTACTCCTAACTGTATATCTGATTTTGTGACCTTGTTTGTAAATGACCTTTAATATAACAAAGTTACCTAGTTTGATTTTCAGGTTTTCTAGGCATAGTATATAATTAAAAGCTTAGGGAATAATAATTAAAGAAAAATGCTTCAAATTGAAGACATAAAAATACTATGGCGGGCAAAGCCTACAGTACATCAGCTATACCATAACAACTTATTAAATAAAATTTAGTCAGAAGTATTAAAAGAATCAATAATGGTGAAGGATCAATATTGTAGCATCTTCTGAACTACTAGGTCAGATCTAGTCAAATGAACAGGTTTTCTGGCCCATGAAAACTAAACATGCTACTTCTAGCATGCTTCACTTTCTATTTGTAAGGGTCAGATTAATTGAATGTGTATATTTTACTTCTTAGAAAAGTGACTAACCCATCAAGACTAACTCCCATGGCAAATGGGAAGAAATCATCATTTCTAGTTTGCATGAAGACAGTTACCTTTTTTAAAAGTATCAGATAATAAGATTGCCTTATTTTTGGTTCACTCTGGGAGAAATTCATATACTTTTATTGTAGACGCTAGCTGTTGTAAATGCAGACCACGCTGGTCAGACAGTTGTTAGTCTGCAATAGCCGCCACAGGAAACTTTCGTCCTGTCACAACATGCTGACCAGAGGAGCGCAGTATTAGTATGCGTTGTTTCACAAGCATGGTTGTATTTTGAAAAGATCCTGTCAAGTGTAGTTTGTGTGCAAAATATCTTACTTTCATGTTGAATTGACAACGCCTTTTTGAAAAGACAAGAAAGCAGAATCCTATACCAATGCCAATGAACTCCTCCCTGGACAATTTTCACTAGAAATTCTAAGAATTCCATTAATTTGATCTTTTTCCTCTCAATAAACATTTTCTCGTCTTCCAGGGAACTTTATGTGTGTACTTTGGAATCTATTTGTTCTGACTAATACAACTCTAACAGCTCCTGTCATTTATTTAGGAGGAACTTACCTCTAATATTTTGCAGAAAACTCTGATTTAGTTTTGAGCATCACATATATGATGACACTAGTCACTACTTTCAGCTCTTCAGGCTAAATTAATCAGTTTTCAAGACAAATTATGAGCGTCTCTAGGTTTGTGGGGACTAGGATATTCTTGGTAGGAATAACCTTTCTTTGAAACTTCATGGAAAAACTAAATCCTTTCTACATGAAAAAAAATAAATTTTAATTGGATGAAGTGCAGGAATGTTGCTGTCCTTTGCCTCCTGCCGTGTAAAGTGGATATTTTAACAACACATGCTGGGACATGTAAGCTCTCTTATAGATAGGATAGTGGAGAAGAGCTGAAGTGTGGGGGATCCATCAATAAATACATCTGATCATAACAAAATTTTATGAAACTACCCTAAAGGAAGCCTATCTTCAAACTTTAATTGCTGAAATGGTGCAAAAGAAAAATGGTATGTAATCTTCAAAGTGTAAAAATAATCATTTAATACCTTCAGTCACCTGGAACATTTTTTCTTTTCTTCTCATATATGCATTTCTTAGATTTTCTTAGATTCTACAGCCAAAGTCAAGGTAAGAAACAATGAAACATGTAGAAGTATAGTTTAGTTTACATTTATCACTGTACACATAATCTAGTTTACTTTTCATTGACATTACTCACTATCCACCTTCTCTTCTTGTGTTCACTTCCCACCCAGTTTGAACACTGGTAGATGCACAGTTACACCAGTTTCAATCTGAGTAGTCAATGTTGTTCTTTCAACCCCTTGTTACCTCTTACCTATACAAATAGCACAAACATCATAACCGTGGTTAAATAATGATGAATTCAAAAGTATTTCCCCAAATCCCAATTCATTCATTCCTGATGTTGGAAGGAGCTATTCTGTGTACAGTTATTTCATGCTTTTGTCACATACAACCAACAAATTTTCCCCTGAGGTGCCAGGAATAGCATTTGATGCACAGACTGTTGTGTTTTCAAAATCATGGCATGTAAGTAATGATATTATCAGATCCTTAAAAGTGTTTCCCTGTCTAAACAAATCTTTCCTCTGTGGCAGCAGAACATTTCAATACTTTTCTTTCTGCTGAATGTCAAAGATTATCATCTGACATGACATATCAAGTTGTTCTACCTTGCCTACAGCTTTAAGGCAATTCTAATTCACTTCTAATTCTTAGTAGAAAGTATACATTTAAAAAAATAACACACAATTTTTACAATGCTCTTAGTGAAATTCATGGAATCAAACTGAAGGCTGAAGGCGACACAATGATTAGATGCATTACTTTGAAAAGATGAAAAACTGTTTCTATTTACAGTTATTGAGTTAGAATTTACAGATAGGAAACCTGTACTCCTGCGCTGAGTTCATACAACTGAATAGAAGGCTTTCTTCCACACTTTTTTTCTGCAAACTTAGCGTTTTTCATCCTTTCACACCTATTTCAGCAGTTAATAGGAGACATTTTGTAAATGAAATTAAACAAACTACTAAAGATAAAAAGGCTAAGGCAGTCTCTTAATGAAAGTATGTAAATCAAACTGAATGGCGAGTGAATCCTAGAGAATTACAGATTAAAGTTATCATATGACTTAAAAAATAAATTTTCTATAAAATAAAGACTTACAGAATAATTAGGTTAAAAATACCTTCCATATTTTGCATCTTAGTTTTGATACATCAATAACAATTAACTTCACTGTGAATAGAAATAAGGAATAAGGGACTTTATAGCATCTGTCACAAGGTTCAAAACTGCTGTTTGGTTCTGAGCATAGACAGAAGCATTCGCTTTTTCTTTACAATTTGCTGGAGTTTTCTTTTTCTTTTTTTTCCCCCCAAAAAAGAATTATTCAACAGGCAAATTTCACAGAACTATTTTGATCCTCCTCATGCTTAAAGATGGTGAATCCTTATTTTTATTATTTTACCTGTAGAAATTGAGTGAACCTCAAAGGTTAACCTGRTATAAATACTGTAAACCAAGGTTGGGTGCTTTCTGCATGAATACTTTTGGATTAGATGCCTTTCACAACACAAACAGTTCAATATCATACTTGCTCAATATAATACTTTCCAGAGTTTAAGATAACTCATTTTAAATCTATAGGTAGCTGCCCAGAAATTTGAAGAATACAAAGTTGACCTTTATAGAGCAAAATAGATTTTATTTTTTGAAATAATTAGGACATTCATTCAAATACAATTTAACCACGAGGGCATTATTTAGGATCAGTATTCTGATGATATATACAGAATAAGGTACAATACCTGTTAGATATTATATTTTCTTATATATTCAAAATGAACTATGTTCTTCCATCCTCTGTATTTATTTATTTGGGRCTTTGTGGGGTTTGTTTTGTTTGTTTTTTGGGGGGTAGATTGTTATTTTGGAACAACGGAATTAAACATACAAACTTTATAGCTCTCAGTTATCTGAAAAAAAAAAGACAACTATCAGAAATATTTTGCCTTTATTTTTGCTGGGTTACTTTGTTCCAGAGCTGAAGAGTGATACATTATTTTCTTTTGGCCTTTAATTTTGTGTCTTATTTAAATTGCTTATTCAAAAGGAAAATTCATTATACACAGATTAACTATTGTGAATTTCATTCATCCAAGGCTAATGAATACTTTTGAATATTATTTTTGAATAAATGTAAATAAGAAAAATAGTTTGCTCTTCATTTTATATACTTTTTAAATTTTAGTTTATATCTATCCATAAAGCCATATGTGTGTATTTTTACTAGTGCATATATATTGTTCTCAGTTCAATTGACCTAATTTGTTTCATTCAGAGATGCGATCCTTTACAGTTAGCATTAAGGAAATAGATATTTGGAGTACAAACTGATAAAGTAGGCATTTATCTGCTGAAGTTTATCAATTATTTTGGGTAAATTGTTGTTGTCCTCCATTTGGGTTAATTTTCAGAATAGTTTTTAGGGCTTTTTTTTTTTTTTTTTTTTTTTTTTTTTTTTTTTTTTTTTTTTTTTTTTTTTTTGTGGGCCCACAATGTGTGTCCTATTTTCTAATGTTTACAGAGGGTAACTGTTTCTACCAAAAATGGGACAGTGCTTGTACCCAGGACCAATTTTATTCTAACATAAATTGGAACAAATCCATCTGCCTTTAGTATTTCTGGTTCCAATCTCAATGTAGTCAATTGCTGTTAAATAGTAGATGGAGGGAAGTTAATAATTAAACTAAGCAATAACTAAAAAAGATATTTTTTATTAGTAATCAAATTCATAGGAAGGATTAATCCTACTATGCGATAATTTGGGAACCTGAGGGAACAGCAGAATTTTCAATTAATATTACATTCCCTTGACATTCTGGCAAAGAAAGGGAACAGATTACTCTTGTGGTAATTTCTTCTTTGTTTTCCAAAACTGAGAGTTTCCTTTCACATGCATTTCTGCTAATGTTACATTCTGGGAAGTTTTAGTAGACCAAAAAAAAAAAAAAGTTTCTTGAAAGCGGCAAAAATTCTGTAATCTGCCAGGGCTGAGCAGTTTAATATTTTCCTGCTAAATAAAATATTTTTTGCTTTCAGTTAGTACACACCTTTGACTTTCTTCAGCACATATCTTTGGCTCTGACGTACAAGAAACTCAACTGCAGAAGAAAGTCAAAGGTGCTAAAAGAAAACAAGACACTTGAACCCCAGTATGCACTTCACTCCCAGCTGTGAACATCGTATCTATAGTGTTAAGAACACTACCCTACCGCATTCCTCAGTTTTGATCTTTCTACTGCAACATCCTGTTTAATCATTTAAATAGTTTTGTATGTGATAGTATTGGCTCACCAGTATATAAAGACACAGTTTTTGCTTTTGGGTTGTGAGTCACAGTGCAGAAGTAGAAAGAGACTGCAGCTGTGAAAAAGATCTTCTGCTTTTCCTGGTCGAAGGAAAAACAATTTAGAAACAAAAAACAACACTAGATCTGTAAGTCATCGTGATGTTATCACTGGAAAGGAACTGGTTCTCCCCCTTCTCCATTAGTTTGATACTGGATGAAATGTAAGCAYGAACTTATTTCTTTAAAAAACAAAAAAGAACACCTTTCTTCATGTTTGAAATGAATGACAATAGAAAAATACTGAAAATGATAATGACATTTTATCAATGATCTTTCTCTCCCCCTAACACTTAAATATGCATGCGTATGAGACTTTGAGAATGCARCTTTGAAGGAGAAAAAGTTGTGTTCCTATGCACCAGGGACCAGTCTATCCATTTGTCCAGTCTGCTATGATAGGATTATTCATTTAGCAAAAATGGCTATATACAGAGAGTGGAGGRAGGAATAACTATATATATATTCTCTTTCATGGATAAATTTCAAAGATTTTTGTTTTTTTCTCCTGAGATTAAATACAGATTTTTGCCATCCAAACACCTTTTACTTTGCAAAAATTAAACAATTCCCTCGCAGCATGGAATAGAAGGAAAGATCAAATGGTAAATTCTTCCTGCTGTGAGACATTTTTGAAAGCTGAATTTCAGCCTTCTGATCAGCTTCATGCAGACGTATGAGAGAGGGTCTGAGAAGAGGGATGTTTGAGTGCCAGTCTCTGAAACAAACACTTGAAAAAGTGTGGGCTGGATAAGCTACTTATTTTCATTTTTGTGCTCCTGCTACGCTTGCTCTGTTGTTGACTTTTCATCTAAACAAAACCAGAAACAGACTTATATTCTCTTTAGAGGCTCAGCTAGTCATAGGTAAGATTTAATTTTACTGCATTTGGCAGTGGGAGTAGAAAAAAGCAAAAGCAAGGATGCTCAGGAAAATGCCTTTCATTAGAGCGTTTGACTGTAGGAGTAGAACTTAGCAAGCAGCATTATCTAAATTACTATCAGTAGAGTTAGTTGTGCTGCAGTGTATTTACCACAGTGTTTCATGACTGGAATTGATTGAGACTTAATTATGTTGATAAAATAATTTTAATGATGATGACCCCAATTTCATGTATCCTGTGYGTAGTACTCCTTTTCATCTTCAATATAGGCAATAGTGTACAGATAACACCATCACAGTTCAGCTGTTCTTTAGAAAGGCCTGTCAGCAAAAGTGTTAAGAAGATCATGCTGAGAAAGCACCTAAAAATTAGACTAGTGAGACAAGACTTGAGGGTAATATCTTTTAATAATGAGTAACTGATGCCAGACATATTCTATCTTTAAATGTATGTGTATGAAATAAATGATGTGCAGGAAGTCTTCATAAATATAAAAATAGTAGTAAACATAAATGAATTTAAAGATTTCATTAGGTATGTTCAAAGGCACTTGCCTTCCCTTTTCTGATTTTATTCATACTTCCTAGCTATAATCCTAAAAAAGAATCAGAACTGTGGCTTAATTTCACCAGCAGAAAGTTGACAATAATCAAGAATTTAGTACATTAGATCTTTTTAWTTTGTTGACCTTCGTCAATATGAATAACATTTTAAAAATAGATTTTAAATACCTTTCAGTCCTGGGGAGCAACAAATACAGACCTTCATCATAATGATAACTCTTTGCTTTATTTAATGAAGGAAGAGACAAAAAGGTAAATGATGGAAATTTTGGATGTCTTTATAACAGCCTTTCTTCTTGATGTTGGATATAGAGAATGCCGTGATCCAGCTGAAATGATCAGCAGCAGAGTACCTGAGGATGACTCTAAATTGCTTGTAGATGCACTATGTTTTCAATGGCTGTATTATATATAACAATATATARCATGTTGACGTGCTATAGTAACCAAAAGTCATGTAGAACATTAAAAAGATGGACTCCATCTGATTTCTTATGCTTTTTAGAGAAATCTCACTACTGCATGTGCTATGCATGGACCTTGGACTCTGGCATCAGTTTTTCATGGTTATTTTAAAATTGCCTCTCTGTCACTCGTTCAGTGATCAGCTGCCATTAAAGACCATGAGAGTCAAAGAGACGGCAAGAGGGCAGAGGAAGAACAGATGGACAAASACCGGAGGCAGCCAATTGTCAGTCACATAACAAACAACTCTCTTGCCAGGCCACGTYCCTGCTTTTCAGCTGTTTGATCTGTAATATTAACTACTTCTACCCCGCAAACTACATAACTGTTTTACAAGGTATACATTATTGGCAGGATATGTACGATATGGGTAAGCTACTTCAGTACCAATAGAAATAAGACTCACATGGAAAAGCTTCCGTTGATGCTGTGTCCCAACCTAAAACTGGACTCATCATATAAATTCTTAAATAATCTTTTTATGATTATGTTAATTCCCAGTATATCAGTGTGTACGGGATACGGACAACAGTGACTTGTTCAGTATCTCTGTCCTGATAATTTGTTAAACTGGCTGCACCGAATATGAGGGACTATGTCAAGTTTGCYACTGACAATGGTGGCAAGTTTGGTACTCAGATGTGCAGAGTCTTGGGCTGTTCCCATCCACAAGGTACGGTGCTTTGGAAAATGAAAGTGATGCCTTATACCAATTGCATTAGGCCATCTCCTGCCCAGAAAAGAATTAGAGCAAGTGCTATACGCTGAACTAACAGAGGATCTGAGAAATTCAGCCAGACAGGACAATACGATGGTGTTCCACCATATCAAAGAAAGTGTTATTTGATCCTTTTGGCACAATCCAGTCTTACCAGTTACTCCACACTGGTTCATCACCTACCTTAGCACACTAGTTCACAACCTCAGATCTGAGAAGTCACTCTTCACATTTCAAAAACATGGTGACTGACCTCCTATGGATTGTTTCCTTTCATAGTGTGACTCTTGACCACAATTAATAGCCAAAAATTTCTTCTTACTAGGAAGGTTTACTTTATTTACCAGTTYCCCCTAAAATAAAAGTTTCTATTGCTTTTCCTATCTATATTTAAAATTACTTGACTGCATGAAAGAGGTACTTGGATGAGAAGGAGAAACAGAGTGAATCTTACAGGCAAGTGAAAAGAAATCTTACAAGTAAGTAAAAATCAAAGACAATCCTTCTTGATATGTGGTGACATGTCAGAATAGGCCTTCACTCAGAATAGAAGTCTAAGTTCAGAGTAGATAAAGAAAAAGTTTAAACTCTGATATTATCTATTTGAAGTCAATGATATGTTTCAAACATTTAATTTATGCACTACTATTTAAATAGGTAGCTCTCATTACTATTTACATAGGTAACTGTGTAAGTATATTTTCAGGTTTCGTTGATGTTACTGCAMAAAGACTGCTGCTGGCATGCTTACCTCTTCAGTAGTATTATATACAGCTTAATATTCCAAAAAGAAATTTTTGTGTAAGTGGAAATGGAAGTATTATTCAAAATGGAAATGTTTCCTGAATAAAATAATAGTATTTACCAAAAAATTTATGGATATCTAATTCTTTGCAAATTGTTTGTATARGTTCGCAGGTAGAAATGCTTAATTCTTCAAAAACAAAATAAAATGTTACTTGAGTTGTGTAATTAAGCAAAAACCAATATATTCAGTATCTATTGATTTACCTTATTAACTATCATTTTGCAACCAGTCAACTGAAAGTATACTCATATATACACTTTGTACAGACTGTCATTTTGTGTCAACATGAAACATATTAGAAAGATGCTTAACATTAGTCTAATACAAAGAAAAGTGCATAATAGCCAAAATAATATAACAAGGCAGAACGAAAGCCTCATGTGTTMATCTCCCTCAGTTTCACACAGAAAATTTTCCTATGCTTTATTTACTGAGTGAACGTAGTTGCTAGATAGATGCATTCTGATGCCTACAGTTTTATAAGATATATATTATAAAAAAGTTTTAAGTTGCATAGCAACACATTTAAAAAAAAAAACACTAATAGGCTTCAGCTAAACGAAATATTTTTGATGCACCCGTGTTAAAGTTCACTTTCATAAAAGAAACGGGAGTAGATAAAGGCTAAACTGTGATGCTTTTCAACTGCTCCAGCAAAATGAAAAATTGATTTTGAATTCATAGTGTGAGTCAAGGTATCTCCAGAGGTGTCTTCCAAACTTACTGATTCTATGATTCTATGACAAGAACTTTGCCTTGTGTGAGCAAAATTCTTTGGCAGTGGGCAGAAATATAAAAAATGACTTCTTAGTAGATCATTTCTGCATATTTTCAAAGGAAAGTTTCATATCAAGTTACCAGTTTCTTTTGCAGCTCTGTCTGTTCAGGGTAAATCAGGTATAGCCTGATTTACARAATGTTCCTTTCCTCCAGCAGTCTGCAGCAGTTTAATTCTATTCAGACTTAAATCAAGCCCTCTAGCATATAAGCACCTATAAGACTAATGAGAAGAGGTCTTACAAAAATCCTACAAATAAAGTGTAAATGTTATTGATTTTCTATTTCAGTTAAAAAAAAAGGAGAGCTGCACATTTCTAATTCATATGAGTTCAAGAACTGAAGTCAGTTTTTATTAATCTAGACAACTTTGTGAGAATATCATTGCAGTAGTAAACAATTTGAGTGAAAGTGTTCTTTTTTTATTATTTTTTTAATCTCATTGCTCATGTTCCGTTGTCCATGGGCTGTACTCCRGTTTCAGATTAATTACATAGCAGTTGCACAACTGTCTTCTACTAGCCTATCTCCAGACCAGGCTGATATATCCCCATAGTATAAACTGTGATGCATTCTGYGACCTTACAGACTCAGGCTGTACTTGATTAAAGTACACCTTTGGGAATGTAGTCTTTTTGTATTTTATGTTTCCATTCTCATTATATGTTCTTACAGGTTAATTCATGTATTGTTTTGTCCATTTTTTACTTAATTCTTGTTAACCTCCCTTTCCTCATTGCCCTAGCAAACTGAGAATTGGTTAGTAAATTAGTGCTATCAACAAAGTTATTTCAATATAGTGTTAAATTTCTTCTTCAGCATTTTATTTTAGACTTCACTTTTAATTATTTATTCACACATGCATGTGTGCACACCACAGCATGCTCCCTATACAGATGCCCAAATGAACCTTCAAAAAATCAGTCAGCTGTTACTTACAAAGCATCCATTCGCTAGCAACTACTGCATTCACTTCTTGAATCAGTTTGCAAAYAGGTGCCCGAGGCGGGATGCTTGCTTTTAAATGAAAAACAGCCTAAGGAATCCAAATTTAAGCCAGGACAGTTGCAATAAATATGAGCCACGAGATGGCAGTATGACTGGCAGTTTTTTGTCATGAAGGAAGAGACTGTATTTCATGGAAAATAGGTTGTTAGTGTAATGCTTCATCTTTATGCACCAGTAAAACGTATTAGTTACTGGTAGTTCTCCGACTGGGATTGTTGCTGTGCAACAGAGCTGCTACCTACAGCTGAGAGAATCCTGAATGATCCTGCTTTTTATTCCGGAATGCACAATCTGAGCCCGCATTTTCCAAAAGTACCGGCTCCTGCGGATTGTTTTATTTTTTACTGTATTTCTCTATTTCTCCTTCTTCTCTGATGGAGAAGTATCAGGATACTCCTCATAATATCTGATACTGWCCTTGGGAATTGCTTTTTCATCATATAAAAATAATAACCAAGGAGCCAGTATCAGTCCCATGTTGGTATTCATGTCTCCCTCTTTTTTTTCTCTCTCAAAATTTAGTATTCTAAGAGCAGAGCCCGTTTTTTTTTTTCCAGAAAATGTGCTATTTTTTAAAAAATCAATAAGGAGGCAGTTTTTGAGTCAAAGCTCAAAGAACCACTTGACTGTCAATAGTTGAAATATAGGGAGTTATAAAGTGCTGAAGGAAAGTCTTCACAACTCTTACCAGCCTTCKTTTCGTGTGTGCGCGYGTGTGTGTGTATGTGCATGAGTGTGTATGCTTTTCCTGGTGCTCACCAGCACTTTTAATTTTTGCCCTCCTGAACTTGCCAAATTTCTTTATAGAAATCAAGGATCACTTATAAATCAGGGATCACTGTCCTTCAATTTAGCCTTATATACTAGCTCTGTGAGTCGCCTTTAGAAATTGTCTGAATTCTGTTTCTTCACAAGCTGTGGACATACCATAATAAAGTATTGACTAATCACGTTTTCATGATTTGCTGCTCATAACCTTAGCCATTTAAATGACTATGTGTCTATCACAAACTTGCTACCTTTGTGCAATGATAAATGTTAGTTTGAACCAGCTGATGTGATCCATGCTATGGTCCATGGAAGTATGTATACTTCTCTAGAAAAAAAGGGAATGTTGAGATACCCTCCTATTTTAGTATGCTCATTTAGATTATTTGATTTGCACTAATGAAAATCTGTTTTGTATTTATATGCATGTGCTCAGCTCATATTTTAGATATTTTTTCTTTCTTCTTGTATTTRTTTGGGTAGGTTTTGATAGAAATTCTACCTGATGTTTAGAAGAAGGAAGCTGAACAGCAGGTAGAAAGCTAGAATTTTCTTTCCTTTTTCAATAATGTAATTCTTTGGTATCATTATTTCTTGTAATAACTTCTTCTCTACATAGATATATCCCAAATGCTCTTTTATCCCAACTACCTCTTTAATGGACTTCAGTGAACTTCTAAGCTAAACTGCGCAAATAATTCATATACTGGACACAGTGAAAAGCATCTATATCCCCCAGAGAAAAGCATCTATATCCCCAAAGATCCTCTATCCCATTTCAAAAGTGATGCAATTATGGGCTTGGGTTCCAATTCCCATGGATTGGGAATGAAATTTTGGCATTTAGGTCCCTTTGACTCTTTGATTATSTATTTTTACTTGTTATGCAATATTCCAGCACCACACAACACTGCACAACAGTTCTCAATTACAATGTTATGCATATTGTGAACGTTGTAATTCCCCATCGTGTTCATATTCTAATAACAAATTATGTTTATGYCAGCAATTAATTTATAACTTCCCTCCCTCAAAGAGAAACCAAAAAATGCTCGAAGAAGAGAGGCAGTTTTTGGTCCAGTGGCACAGTGATTTCACTATAACCAGGGCTTTGTTCACCCTGGAGTCCCAAAATTCTTGAGAACTGAAAAATGTTACTCAGACTAAAAAAAAAAAAAAAAAAAAAAAAAAAAAAAAAAAAAAAGCTGAGCTTGGAAACAAAGATAGAGATCTTGCATGGAGGAAAAAAGCATGGAGGAAAATGGACTAAAACCACATGAAGTGTCTTTGCTCAGGACAGCAAACGTGTGCAGAAATAATAGTGTCCCCAAGGCAACACAGCTCTGAGGGCAGATCTTTTTGACCATTAACTGAAAAGACCAAATTGAACTTTGAGACATTTGTTTCTGTTATCTTGTGCTGGAAGGTGGTGGAAAACTGTCTCCTAAGGGAGAGCATTTAATTTGTAACTCACATATAGTCTCCCTCTACAAAATGTTAGGTCTTCTTTTTATATATATRAAAAGACTTTTACTGACAGCTTTTTTCTCATTCATTAGTGCTACTCACTTTATTAAATCCTGCAGTGGAGAAGCTGACAACTTACTTTTGATGTCTTTTTTGCCTTTAATGAGGATGGCTGCTAGATGTCATGCTTTCTTATTTGATATGATAACACTCACTGATAGGTTTCAACTAAAGTATATATCCCACTGAGTAGAAGGATCCAGTTACAACACAATATTCTCCTGTCATGGTTCGTTGTTGCCATTTAAATAAAACTGACCTAYGTGTTAATGGAGCTATAACCTCTGCTTTAGAATAAACTTGGCCGAATCCAAAATAGAGACGGGAAAAAAGAACATAATCTGCTACACAAAATGTGAAATATTATTTTGGAAGGTAATGCTTTAGCAAAGTGTCTGGAGCTTGACAGTACATCAAAATACTTGCTGGACTCATGCTTTCACACTGAGCTAGAGCCTTTCAGGACAGCAGAAGCATGTATGTGAAGGTGCCTGAGGTCAGATTAAAGATTCATTTTTCCTGCCTTTGAGTGTGGTCAGCACGGCTTAGGGAAAAGCTCCCTTTAACTGTGGAACAGTGAAAACTTTTGGCAATGGATAAGTTTGGGGCTGCCTCAGTCTGAGGATTATGTTTAATACCACTTTCTGTTTTCTTTCCCCCCGACCCTGCTCCCCTTCCCATCAATTTATTCAATCATTTATGAACTCATTCGTGCTTATGGATTTCAGACATYTAGGTAAGGAGTTCAGCTGTTAAGCTGCTTATTTCTTGAAAAACTATGTTTCACACATGCTGTCTGATCATTTCATTATACCTATTTCTGTATGATTATAAAAAAATGATCAATGTCTACTTGCTTTGACCACATCACTTAAAACTTCTATAATGCTTCCTCCTGATAATTTATTTTCTAAGATGAAATCCTTGTACAGAAATCATTCTGCTCTGTTGAAAAGTACATGTGACGTTGTTGTGAGTRTTTGCTATAGGCCACCTGCTCAGGAAGAGGCAGTAGATGAGATCTTCTACAGARAGCTGGAAGTAGCTTCACGATCACAGGCCCTGGTTCTCATGAAGGACTTTAATCACCCTGATATCTGCTGGAGGAACAACAKAGCAAGGCACAAATAATCCAGGAGGCTCCTGAAGAGTACTGATGATAATTTTCTGACATAGTTGATAGAGAAGCCAATGTTTCTACTAACAAGATAGGAAGTGCTGATTGGAGATATGAAGATTGGGGGCAATGGCTGCAGTGACTATGAAATGGTGGAGTTCAGGATCCTGAGAGGAGGAAGCAGGGCAAAAAGTAGAATCACAGCTCTCAACTTCAGGAGAGCTAACTTTGGCCTCTTCAGGGACCTTCTTGGAAGAATCCCATGAAATAAAGCGCTAGAAAGAAGAGGGATCCAAGAGAGCTGGTCAGTATTCAAGGATCACCTCCTCCAAGCTCAAGAATGGCCCATCCAAATGAGCAAGAAGTTGAGCAAGACCTGCCTGCATGAAAAGGCAATTCCTGGTAAAATTCAAACAAAGCAAGGAATTGTAGAGAAGGTGGAAGCAGGGCACTTGGAAGGAATATAGGGACATCATCTGAGTATGCAGGGATGAGACTAGGAACACTAAGGTCCATTTAGAYTTGCATCTGGCAAGAGTTATCAAGGACAACAAGAAGGGCTTCTTCAAATACATCAGCAACAAAAGGAAGACTAGGAAGATCACTGCTGAATAGAGCTGGAGACCTGGTGGCGAAGGATACCAAGAAGGCAGAGATACTGAATGCCACCTTTGCTTCAGTCTTTACTGCTAAGATTAGCCCTCAGAAATACCAGACCCTGCAAAGCAAGGAGAAAGTCTGGAGAAAGAAAGACTTACTCTTGGTCAGGGAGGACTGGGTTAGAGATCATTTAGGCAAACCTGACATCAACAAATCAATGCACCATGGCGGGATGCAGCCATGAGTGCTGAGGGAGCTGACAGATGTTATTGCTATGCTGCTTTCCATCATCTTTGAAAGGTTATGAACAGAGGAGGTGCCTGAGGACTGGAAGAAAGCCAGTGTCACTTCAGTCTTCAAGAAGGGCAAGAAGGAGGAGAGAGRGAACTACCAGTCAGCCTCACCTTGATCCCTGGAAAGGTAATGGAACAGCTCATTCTGGATGTCATCTCTAAGCATGTGAAGGAAAAGACAGTGGTCAGTAGTCAGCAAGGATTCACAAAGTGGAAATTATGCTTAACTAACCTGATAGCCTTCTATGATGGAATGACTGGCCAAGGGGAGAGCAGGGGATGTTGTCTCCCTTGACTTCAGCAAGGCTTTCGACACTGGCTCCCATAACATCCCCATAGGCCAGCTCAGGAAGTGCAGGTTAGATGAGTGGACAGTGAGGTAGATTGAGAACTGGCTGAAAGGCAGAGCTCAGAGAGTTGTGGTTAGCGGTGCAAAGTCTAGTTGAAGGCCTGTAGCTAGCRGGGTTCCCCAGGGGTCAGTACTGGGTCAAGTCTTGCTCAACTTCATCAATGACCTACATGAAGGGACAGAGTGCCTCCTTAGCAAGTTTGCTGATGATCCCAAGCTGGGAGGAGTGGCTGATACATCAGAGGACTGTGCTGCTGTTCAGAGAGACCTGGACAGGCTGGAGAATTGGGCGGAGAGGAACCTCCTGAGGTTCAACAAAGGCAGGTGCAGGGTCCTACACCTAGGGAGGAATAACCCTGTGTGCCAGTACAGGTTGTAGGTTGTCCTCCTGGAAAGCAGATCTGCAGAGAAGAACCAAGAGATCCTGGTGAACAACAAATAGGTAGTACAATAATCATGCAGTAGGTGGGTAGGTCTACCAAGTAATRAGTTTGAGGAAGAAAATTAGTGGTAGTAGAGTATAATAGGATACAGACTGGCAGAAAGGTGGCAAGTAAAGCAGAGATGCTTACAGGTATTTTACATCTGTGAGAAAATAAACTCCTAACAGTGCATAAGGAATGAGAAAATAGCAGCCATGGTCTAATGATCTCCCCAAGTTTCAGCAAAGACTCTACTTTGCCCATAGTTTTTAATGTGTATTAGAATTCCAAATTTTTATTTGCAGTGTCATCTTTTGATGGTATTTTGTAGAACTCTCTCAAAGATTCAGATTTTGATATTTGAGATTGTATAGTTATATGAACAATACTGCTACTTGTGTGTTTCTGTTGCTTAAGAATTGTTGGTGTGAGTTAATTTATGACAGTGGCTGGGGAGGTTTGTATATCACAAGAAAACTCCACCAATCTTCATGAATCCTACAGATGCATTTTCTTTTGGCACTCTGGGTCACCTCATAGAAGATGTACAAGTGAAATCAAACAAGTGCTGAGTACCACAATAAATTCCAACAGACAAGCTGTGGAAGGTAGACCACATAGTTTCTAGTGGAAGAAAATTGTTCACAAGACTACTTCTGCATCTTTGACATCTCTTTCCTGGTTGTCAAGGAGATGCCAACCCCTATGTCTGTCTTTATTGCGCAGAGGCTGACTACTTTTCTTTCTCAAAGTTATAGTTATTGTTCTCAATTTATACACAGCTACTTAGTTACTGTCTGTGCCAGACCTGTTGAAAGATAGTGCCTGAAAGCTGTCCTCCTTTAGAACTATATCAACTCGTTCATTAAAAAGATTCTCCTCTTTACTAGCTTGGATTCTTTGACTAAAATAACTATGTTAAATGATTTTCATTGATTTTTCTTGTTTTACAACCAGAACCTAAAAAGCAACTAACCTAGCAATTCTTAAGAAAATAAAAAAGCTTTAAAGCTTTAAAAATTTCAAACATATAGCCCTGATAGTGAAAGACTATATATTAAGGATATTATATTTTTGCACTGAATCCAAATACTTAGAAATGTTAATTAAAAAATCCCTATCTCAAAAGAGAAGAAAAGCAGAAAAGATCAAATTGCTGTTGACAAAGTGATGTTTGTGAATGAAGAAAAGGAGAAATATCGCATAATATTGCCTATGCAGTTAAAGACAATGCAATAAAAATAATGAAGAAGGTAGTAGAATCAGTATCTAAGTAATTATTGTTTAGGGAAGTTAATGATGAAGCACAAACTACTGTGAGAATGTAGAAATTGATTTTCATGTGGACGGGTCTAAGTGCTTCAGAATAACATGCAATTTTCAAGATTTCCAGACAATTAGGGGCCTTATGATATTGATTTTATTATCACAGATTTCAGTCAAGTCAGCTGAATTTCACAATTGCATGAAAATTATAACTTAACTTACTACCCATGAAATCCCACTAACCAAACAGAGTAGAATCAAGGCAGTGCTATAGAAATGTTACAGAATTGAATTTGCAAGATATGGAATATTTTTAATTCATAAAGACTTAAATGGGAGTTTAGAAAGCTCAGCACCTCACAGGATCAAATATCGTGTTTTTAAAAGAGGATTTGATATGAAAAAAGAGTGTAAACTATGATACAAGGACTCTTATTGTTACAGTCTGATATAAATACACTACAGTATTAAAAACTGCAATACTTCAAAGTAATATGACCTTTTTGCAGATGAATGTATATTTATTTTCTCCTTAGTTCTTATAGATACCGAATTCTTTTGTTTTTTCTTCTTATAATCCAAAGCCACAGGCTATGGTTAGAAGCTGCCCTAAAACAGATGTAATTTACTTAGGTGAGGAAACTTAAAATAAACAAACCAAAAAAAAATCACTTTTTTAATCCACTCAATCAGAGCATTCTTTGTGCCTAAGCATAAGGGTCTAGATTTTAAAAAGTACGTTCTCAAGAAGGTACTACCCTGGAGCAAGAGTCKGGCTATTTGTCAGCACGAGGATGGATGGAAGGATCCGTAACAATAAACTTAAACCTCTGCACAGGCTAACTAGACTGTGACATCAAGCACAAAAGTGTAAACAGTTGCTCACTGTTTAGTTTTCTTGCATTTGACCATTGCTTTGTCACTCTTTGCATAGGTGGCGTTACCTATTCCTTGGCAAGAAGATGTAAGGAAGGGTCTATGACTCCAAGATAAGCCTATAAGTCACAGTCTCCTGGAGCTGCTCTTTGGATCATGTACGGCATACACCACCTCTTGGTCAGGATTGCACCTGAGGGCTTCGTTTTACCCTCTAAAATTAATGTGCACAACCGATTATGGTTTGTAATCATACAAATTTGTATGATTATTTCATACAAATCAGAGACAGTTTGGTAATAAATACCACCTTCTTGAAAATAAAATACTCTTCAAAGTACATAATTTTATTTATTTTATATGTTACATGCACACAGTTGTAAATTTCCTAGACTTAGACTTGAGCTATGTTATTTGAAAAACAGAATTAGAATATATTTAGTTTTTAGTCTTAAGATGAATTCCTTTGTTGGAGGATAGAGGTGAAAATAAACAGAAAATGTCAACCAGCACAGATATAGTAAAATAAATGAGCCAAGATCTGTGAATCTTTTAGTAATGGGGGTAACTACTGGGAAACATTAGTGGTACACCTTCTCTCTCCCTAAATAATAGTGACAATGTCTACAAAATATGGATTCAAATTTACAAAAACCTAAACACAAATGAAATCAACAATGGGACTAAACAGATTGCTTAAAAGTTACCCGGCTATAATTTTTTTGCAGAATCAAGACYAACAGATAAATTATTTTCTGTTTGAGCCATATTTTACATCTCTTTTTTCTACTAAAGTCAGAAACAGCAAATAACTTAAAACCAAAAAGCTTGATTATGATTATTCTGGCTCATTCTAATTTAATCCCTTTTTTGAAAAAAAATAAATCTCCTTTGTTACCTTTTCAAAACATCTTTCAAGTTTGTTTTATAAGTATTAACAGACTATATACTTACATTATAACATAATAAGTAAAGAAAGAAACACCTGAAGGCTTACAATGACTTCCATAGTTTGCTCGCATGACTTATGAAAAACAGCACAGTCTTGTTGTGGCAAAAAGTTTATACTCAGTGCTATAGTATATTCCCTGAATATTGTGTTTAAAAACAAAATTATCAATTAGCATTTTGGACAGCACAGCCAAAACATATCAAATGTTTGTTTGTTTGTTTGTTTGTTTTTTCAGGGGAGTAGGGGAAGTTATGACTTTTGACAAAGCAAGCAGATAGAAAGATAACTTATCAACTGATCAAAATGTTTTTGCTGTTTTGCATAGCATTTTATATTGCCAGCTCTTTCAACTCTGTACAGAAAAAGCATGGATATCACAAGGCACAGTTATCATCCAGAAACAACAATCTTCAGCATGTCTGTCCAGTATCCGGCATGAATGAGTAAAACCAGGCAACCAAGAAACAACCTGACTACAGGAGAAGTAAAATATTCCAGATAACGAGCAATGAAATTTTAGGAAAGAAAAATGATGGAAAGAGCCACATGAAATTTTCAATCAGCTGTTGTAAGAAAAGGCTTTTTTATTTTGTTTTTCTGATGAATTGCAAGCTGTGTATGTCTTATAATAAGAAAATGAATTTCCTGCCACTGTGTCAACATGTAATTTCTATTCACTATCACGTGATGATTCTGAAAAAAACAGTGGATCTGTCAATAACATAATGTACATARCTGTCTTTTGTTATTCAGTCAGTACGAGATAATCACAGTTTCTAGCAATTGATAGGTTTGCAGTATTACTGAGCACCTCCATAGTTGCGAAAGCTAACAAACAAATAGCAAAAGGCAAAGCAAATAATTTGCAGAGGACAAAAGCTGGTAAGTAATCTTAATCTCTACTTCAAGAACTCACTTCTTGAAGAGCCTAAGAAAAAGATTTCAAAGATGTTATAATTTTCCAACTGTGAACTAGGAAATAAAATCAGTCTTCTTATGATAATCGTCAGGGCATACCTTTAGTGACAACTACTTAGAAAGGTACAAGAAAAAGCTACTCTGATCTATTTAACTGGTAAAGTTATAGAGACCTGAAAAGAAAATTAATCGGGCTTCTCTTCTAGGTACAGTACAAGTGAGATGAGTTTTGTGGAATAGCAAATCCAGGAAAAATGTCATGTGAAAAATCAAAACTTGCACATAAACTCATGAGAGCTTTGACTCCATGGGTGGGTATGACCTGTGTATTATCTGCCTGAAGAGGCAATAACATCATCAAATCCAAAACGTGTGTGTCCTCACTCAAGGACATTTTAAAAACAAACTTGCTGCTGTAAATGCAGTTAAACAGGGCAGTCTATTAACCAAACACTCTTCAACAGCAAGTTTGCTGCACTGCTGATCTATGCCTTTGAGAATATAAATTGGGATACCACGATGCAATACAGTTTGGTGAACCTGCATCAACTGTATACAAAGCAAAATATAATTAGAGTAACTGTAATGGCCAAAACTGCACTGTGTGGTGTGGCAGTGTGATTCAGGTAATGAATCCCTGAGGATTACAGGACGGAGGAGTCTCATAATGCAGGCAGATGAAACATTGCACAGGCTGTAATAGTACTAATCTTGAATCRTATAACGTAGCATAGTTTCACACTGATACTCCAAGACCTGCTCCCGAGCCATCGTTCCRTTTTTCCATGTTGACAAATTTTGAGGGTGCACTTGAGATTACAAATAATTTGAATTCTTCACAGTGTAGAGCAAAATAAGAAAACAGAACATTATAAAGCAAGTGGCTTTGGTAACATTTAGTTTTATCCATGGGTTGTGCTGTGTAATTTGATATTGATGAGCCCTCTAAGTAAAATAGCCAGGGGAAATGGGCAAGAGCTCACTCATTAATTCTGATTAACTCTTCCACATGGTGAACTAATGTATATATAAGCTGCTTCTAATGAGCCTCAGTTAAATGCAGTCTAAAGGTTTAAATCTGGATGGTAGTTATAGAATACATTAAAATATATATTAGGACTGAATCATTCCTCTCTTCAAGGTGATTATATGGACTGACTTACCAGAGAGACATTTCTAGAGTTTTATGTAATTGTGTGTTGAGGCTGGGATCAAGAAATGGGCTCTGAACGGAAGCCCTGTAGCTCAGCRTGTTCCCATATTGAATGAGCTGCTATTCTGCTTACTCCTTCCCCACCGCTCCCAGGCCCTGGGCAACCCTTGGCGGTGTCGTGGGAACAGACCCCGGAGGGTGCTGCCCTGAAGCACTCTCTCCCAATGTAAAACAAAAATCTGTAAGTGTATAGCCATGTTTATTATGCTCTTTGTAATCATGTATCAAAATTCCTTGAGAAACATTTAGAATTTCTAAAGCTGCATAAACATTATCTCAGAAAATCTACAACTCTAATTCTTCTAGCTTACTCCCTCATTAATTTCAAAAAATTAATTAGTTTTTTCCTCTTACAATTTTTCTACTCACTGGAGTTTTACATCTGAATAAGTAATTTCTTAATATATTAACTTCCCATTCAGGATGCAGTTTGCTGGATTCTCATCCTCCTCTTACTCTGTGTTGTTTCTTGGGATCTAGGGTTAAATTATAAAATCTATTTCAGTAGTACGATAGAGAGTTGGCTCTATATTCCTCTAAAGCATCGTGGAATAAATCCACACAGATATATTATCCATAGGATTCTTGTATACTGTATGAGGAATACTGCAAGACTAAATACTGAAGGCACAGGAGTCTTCCCCAGCAAATATATCAGAGAAGAAAATACCTATCTACAATCTTTACCGAGCGAATTCTAGTTTCTACGCACCTAGGTTTTTTTTTTTCCTATTTGCTTAGCATTTCTCCTCATCCCAGTGCTTGTTTAGCATTGTAGTAACTCCTAATTTTATATGCTTGAAAATACACACCACTGATACACCTTAGTTTGATTAACGTTGTTTACACTTTGATTTCCAAATAGCTCACCTCTGCATTCAAAATCCAACTGTATAATTTGTCTTCCTTTCCTTTAGCTCCATTATTCATCCTAAAAAATCTCATCATGGATGACTGCGCTCTCAGTGCAATACGTTTAGGCTTCTAGGACATCTTCATCTTAAAAAATTCCACATAGTCTTATCCTGCTTTATATCTCTACTTTCATTTCCTTCGCTGACTGTCATAGTCTCGGTGTTCCGTGAAACCTTCCCACCTTATTGCTTTTCTCTTCTTTATTCATGTTCCCTTCTGACCGTTGAGAGGATGTCTGTCCTATGTTAGCTGCCAAACATTCTTCCTTCAAACTTACGTTTAAACCCAMTTTTGGGGGGGAAAGGGGGAATTGTTCCTGTCTCTGCTAAATTCACTGTGGGAGTTATTGTATTGTAAATTCAATTAAGTGTTGGGATGCCCAGATTCTTTGTGTAGCTGTCATGTCATTATTATTAAAATCTAATAAAAGAAGTAAATTAAATCTTAACCACCTGTCATCAGTAAATAGCCTTCTTTCTGTCTTGCTTTGCTTTTCTTGTAAGACTGACTTTATTAATGGTAGAAGTTTGTTTTCCCTTACGGCATGCTAGTTTATGGTGCTATTAAAATGAATAATGGTTAATAACTGATGAATACTTAATAATCTTGCTTAGCACTTATATAGTGCTTTATGGTAACAGAAGACTTGTCCTTGGAACCGACAGATCCAGAGGATATCAGTTCCCAGTTTTTGTTTGTACAAACATAGTTTATGGTTATCTAGGTTGTGGAGGGATTTTTTTATTGAACTGTTATAATTTAATCATGGGCAATCAAGACAAAATTCTAATGCTAACAAATATATGCTTACTGATCTTGCTATTTAAAACTAATATAAAAATTGAAATTACTTGTTCAGTGCTAATGTGCATATATATRYGTGTGTGTGTGTGTKTKTGTGTGCATGTGTGTGTGTATTTTGGATGATAAATAAACATGGTAGTGCACATTTCAGTAACTAGACATGCTTTGAACTAATCATGGTCCGAGTAACTCAGCAAAGTACATCAAGCAGATTTCAGCCATAACAGCACTACCTGGATCTAAGCTGATAAGCCAAAGATGAAAGATTATAGACCCCCCGGTCATCCTCAGCGCTTGCAACCAGTGCTAACAGAAGCAGTTCTGTATTAACGAATTTCTGGACTAGTCAGTAATTCACTTTTCTGTGCAAGCAATTACTCTGTCATGCAACTGATAAAACAGAGGAAAAGAGCCTCAAAAACTGTGAGAGGTTTATATGTGCAAATAGGCCATGTTTAAATGCATTTTACTTCACAGCTTGCTGTAACTCAGGTCATCAGGTGGCRGGAGAATGCCAACGCCTGTCCTGCTGAGTGATGTGTGCTTATGAGCTTAGAGCCGTCTGCTCTGAAGATCTGCTTGATGTTCACTGGACGGAGCCAAACAAACAAGCAAAAGGAAGATTTTCTTCTCTGATGCCTACTGGGTTATTTTTTCCTCAGCTTTAGTGCTCRAACTGAAGTAGTTATCTTTCTTTTAAATTACTTACCTCAACAAAGAGCACTAATGTGTGAAACTAGATATTGCTTCTTGCTTACAGACAACTCTGCAGGACATTTTTTATAGTTTCCTTTGTTTAGTTCTTCTGGAGAATAACTTCTGTCTTTTTAGATGAATAGAACCGTATTTCCAGTTCAGCCCCCAAAGGCCCCCAAAAGCACTCTTCAGAGTGATGCAGCCCCATGAATATGCTTACTCACKGTGATAAAGTACCAGTAATTATTTCGTCAGGTATCAGTTATACGACTATTTCAAAATGCAATTTTTAYTTTTTTCCAGGAGACATGCTATGAAAAAAAAGCATTTTTACTTTAATTTATTTACTTTTAAAAATTTGAATCAAACTGATGCTTCCTTTTAGATGAATCATTTCTCCTACCCAAGGCTGGAAGTCTAAAAATTATCATGAGTATTTCAGGGATTTTTTTCTTTCTTCTTCTTTTKGGAAAGATAATCATCCACTCTCCCTCTGTTGCCTTCTTTTTCCTTCTCAAAGGCAAGCTGATAAAAAACTGATAAAAGTCGATAAAAGAGTCATGTCATCGCTAAGGAAAAAAAAAAGACATAGCAATATCTCAGTTAAAAAAAAAAAAGCAATCCTGGTTTCACCATTTATAGTCACACAATGGAGCAAAGACACTCTGCTGAAGTATACTTAGATGAATTTTCCTTATAAATTTATTCATTCTTCCTTTGTTATTTCCTTTGATCTAAAATAGCAGTAATCTGGGCTGTAAGTACATGTTTGCCCGTTGTGAATGGAAAACATGACAGCAGCCATTACTGGTTATTTTAGGGGAAAAAAATTAACATACTGTAGCTGTTTCCAGCATACCAGCCTTATATCCCCTTTGATTCAATAGGAAAATTGGCTTTTGTTCACTGATAAATAATTTGGGTTAATTTACTAATAATGCAAAAAAAAAAAGAAAAAAAAAAGACCCCTGACGTGTATTTATATGAAGCTTCTAACTTAAGAAATCTTAATCTTATAAATAAACATTCAGTGACGTAAAATACTAGGCAATATAGTATAACAGAAGTGGAAGAAATGAAGCTAATGTTTAGTAAAACAAGTAGTAGAGAGAAATAGGACTCTAGAAAAATGACTAGTACAAAAAGAAATCCAAAAACAGCAGCAGATTTAAATCTTCAAAGACTGAAGAAATCAGTCTAAGGTTTATTTTTTCATATATGCACAGATTTTCCTGATAACTTTTTACATTGCTAACATTCACGGTTTAATATATTGCCATGTGAGATCCGAAGGCTGAAAATGCCTTATTTAATCAAATAAAAATGAAATCCTGAAAATCATACTGAGTCAGATTCATAGCAAAACAAAGGCCAAAATCTCTATAAATTTAATCAATCAGTCTGATTGCTACAGACACCCAATTGGTCAATACCAATTTCTTTGGTGAATTTGCAACAATGTCTGATAGGTCAGTAAGGTTTAAGTTTAGTTATGTATTTAGTTACAGTTGTTCCACTGTTAACAGCCTACCTCTGTACAYGTTCACAGACCCGCTCACTCTTTAATGAGAATTCGTTTGCTGTCAGTTTTTGTCTTCTTAGTATGAAAAACCATTTTCTGACAATAATCAGCAGCTAGATTGAAGCCACTGGAAAGTCTTATTACTGACTTTAGTAATCTTGGGGACTTTGGRTTCAACTGCAACGACAAATCATCCRAAAAGTGATGTACTGACAGAGATAAAGTTGTCGYAATAATTTAGGCAATGCCTGGATGACGCAGATTTCTGCCAAGATAAAAGACAGTCATTCTAGAGGTATGTAACCCAAAAATGAAGGGCTTTGGACACTCAGCAACTATGCAGTAACGTGAGTGCAGTACTCCACTCTGCTAATTACAGCCCTGYCTGCTTCTTAACAGAGAATTACCCTGGCAAAAGTGCTATGCTCATACATCTTACTGCTTCCTGTAGTTAAGTGAGTACTTTTTTTAAAGCTGATTCTAACGTCTTTATGGGCTGCTGCTGGATTGAGTAATGTCACTCTTAGCGCAAACTGTTAATCAGTGGTGAATAGTCTCCACAGTGCTAAATCTCTTTGCAATAGAAAACACGTTGTTGTTGCCAGACACAAACAACTAGGCTGCTCTTGTATGTATTGATTACTTAAGATGCATTTTTTCTCAGGCATTCCACAGAAATTAATAAAATCTCTGAAATATMTATCTCAAAGGTATGAATGAGTCTGAATAGGTGTGTCCATACATCTGGTATGAGAACAGCTGGCCATTTGTAAAAACACTAAGCAGAAAAGACTCATTTTTGTAGCACACTTTCAGAAGTATTCTTTCAAAAAGCACGTATCTTTGCATGCAAAGTATTTGAAAATCAAGGTGTTTAGCATAGCTTGTTAGCGTTATCTGCTTTTATCTCTGCTACAAGTGAGCTGAGTGATTGAGTTGATTGAGAAGTTATTAGCATATGTATAGAATTTAATTTGAATGTTTTATTCAATTATGACTTTCTCAAAGCATACACATTTCCTAATGGAGGTACATTTTCRTTAAATATTAACTTTTCTTGAAAATGTTTGATAACTGTTTGAGCAGTTTCGGCATTTAAGAAAACAAAATTTGAGTACATCATATTTTTCTCTCTTCTATTCTTGCACCCATACAATCAGGATAAATTCGATTCGATTGAAATCRAATGTTTTTGACTTTTCATGTTATGGATGAATCATTATTCATTCCAGTGAAGCATAATTTAATAACATCAGTATCAGTCTCAAAAGAAAGTGCCTCTTATGGAAAAAGGCAATCTATAAACCTAGGAAAAAAGGAATAGAATGTAGAATCTGTGAAAAATAATAGTATTTCTTAGAGATTAGACAATTAATATTATGTCATGGTCTGATGCTAAGCAAGACTAAAACTTTTCACAGAGACTGTTAAATACCGTTAAATAATAAGTATGCAATAGTATTTGAGCAGAGAGGGRAAAAATATGTTTTTTAGAATATTTCTCTTGAAAATGTAATTTTTTGCTTATTTTTGATAACAAGAATCCCTGAAATCTCTAAACTCTACACAATTTTCAATGACAGATAAAAGAAGCAAGATAAAACTTATGAAAGTTGTATAACCACTTTTTTTCAGTTCTAGTGACCTTTCGATTATTCTTGATTAATTTTCAGTGAGATTTAGATTCCTAAGTGCTCAAGTAACTTCCGAAAATAGTTCTTAGAAACATTTTGATAATAAAAGTTTTCAGAAGCCTGACATGCACATCTTAACCCTACATTTTCCTAGCCTCTAACCAAATACATTAGCTTTCCTTTCAACTAAATTACATTCACTAACAGAAAATGCTTTTGGCCTGAAGAAATCATACTGCACTTAGTTCTGATACACTTTTATTAACCTTATATGTGAGCTGGAGTAGATCTGGAACCCCTTCTCCATTAGGTGGGACACGTGACAAAATTCAATGAACAGGAAGTCAATTTCTGGAGCCTTTAATTGTAATATGGAAATTAATCATTTAAATCCCTGGACTTTAATAAGGTTTTGTAAGCACAGTCCAAATAAAATGTCTTTATAAATCTATCTGGGGAAAAGTCTTTGTTTTGGATAGTCTGCAGACATATTAATACTGTAGTAGAAAAGGGTTTTGGGAGCCTGTGGATAGTCTGTGAATGCATGATACGATTGTGCACACTGGRAAAGGGAAATCTCATGCAGGAAGTCTTTTTGAAGCTTTTGTGAATGTTTTCTCCTACATTAGGTAGGAGGAGAATTAAATGCTATCTAAAGAGTACATAGTCTGGTTTTATTTTAGTTAATAGATTTATGTAAAAMTAGAATTGGTATTGACAGTTGAGTTTCCTTCCTCTTTTCCCTGTTTCTTTCTTCCTTTACCCCTTAACAGAAATTTATTCTGCACTCCCAAAAACCAGAGTAGAATAAAAAATGGCAATATGATCATCATAAGATCCCATAAATTGGTCGTGTAGGATTCCACGGAAGGGAAAAAGTGAAACTGAGATAAAAGCCCTGTAACAACATGAGAACATCAAGAGTTTGTATCTATACTTTTTATATTTTCTATTTAAAATAACCTAACAGCACATTGCTGAAAAAAAAAGAAAACAAATTAAAAGAAATAATGAATTAATCCTTGTCAAACACCCCTAGGGCTGCCATTAGGATTTCGTCTTCAGTGTGGAACACTTTTGATTCTGCACAGAACAGTTCAAGTTYGAACATTGATTCCAAAACCGCACTGTTTCAAAACCAAAGATTTCCAATYGTAACTTCCAAAATTCCCCCTACACCAAGGTAGAATACAACATTGGTACGCATGCCCTGGTATGCATAGTGCTCCACAGATCCTAGCTCTCTTGTTCTCATCTTAAGTTCTGTGCTCATGAAATTATGCTAACGTTTTGTAGAAAATTTACCTGTCCAGAGGATATTATGAGCATGTGAGGTACTAAGTGACAGAATTATGAAAAAAATGACAAGAAACAGAAAAATGATGGGTAATCTGTAATCTGTGCTCCAGAGGGTTCTTGAAGACATTTTCAATTTCTCTAGAAATTCTTAGAATGTGTCCTCTGCTCTTGGTTTCTCATAGGGCAAACCATAATTCTGTCAAGAAAGTTGTCTTGAAAAGTGAGTTATTTATATTACTTACTAAATTCAAGATATATGACATCTACTGCCTATTCCCTGTCCAGAAGGTCTGCTACCCTGTCACTGAAGGAAATTAAATTGGTTTGACATGTGTTTTTCTTGACAAGTCCACTTTGGCTGCTACTCATTTCCTTGTTCCCTTCCAGGGACTTACAAATAGTTTTTCTGGATCTCTTGTACAAATACTGAATGTTGACTGGCCTATAATTCTTTCTTTTTCCTCTTTTTAGGTAAATAAGGAAATATTTTTTTCCATCATTTTCCTTGTACTTCACTCGTGCTCAGTGATATCCCAAAGATAACCCRTACGGGTTACTATTTCTTACATACTCTAGGATGAAATTTGTCTAGCCTACCTATTTAAAAGCATCTTATCTAAGCATCCAGGACCCTGTAGAGCCTTTGCTCACTCTGAGATCATTCTCTTTTATTGTATATATTGTATTGTATATATTATTCTATGATCACCKGATCACAACTGACTGTTGTATTGAGAGAATTAATGTAAAAAAGTCATTTAACTTCCTTGGTATCCTCCACTATGACACTCACTCATGATCTCCTAAGKACTTCATTTTGTATCTATATTCTCATGCTGTACATTCATACTTGTCCATAGTACTAAAATTTACTTCCATTTCCTAAATCTTCCTTCTCTGAAGTCAGACAAGAGCTCATGATTTAGCCAAGTTGTTCTCTCTCCCACTTTGTATTTTACTTCATATGCTGAGATACTCTGCACTCGTGACCTCAATACAATTCTGTGAGATCCTGCCAGGTGTCTCTTCCCCTTTGACTAAACTTCCATCCAAGAAGCTACCAATATTCTGAGTGTTTTGAAATCTTTCTTCCTTAAATCTACTCRTTTTTATTTTCCCATTATTATTTCTTCCTGTTTTACTGGTTGTAAAATCCATTATTTCATAATCACTTCCACTTCCACTTCCTTGATGTGACTAATTCCTTGTTGTTGGTTAGAGCACAACCTGAGCACTTAATTTTTCATTAACGATGTGCTGAACATAAATGTATGTATACYAGTAATATCTATTTTACAGATAAGGGTAATGATGTGCATAGAATCCAGACATAATCCTGTCATAACATGATTAATTTTGTGCATTAAAGAGATTCACACTAAAAGTATTATCAAAACTATATCCTTGAGCAGTGGTATAGGCAATCTAGTTCTGACAATTTTCTTCCTCTTTCCAGACAATAATWATATATCGAAGAGTCATTGTCATTAATGTCAATGTCACATTCAAGTTTCAGTCACATTTCTGCTTTTGACTTCACCAGAATATTGTTCAAGGGTCTGCAGCAGAAACCAGCATAATGATCTCCTTAGCTAAATACTAACTAGTGCTCGACAGCTGCAAACATACAACACATATCTGTASACGATCATTCATACAGCCTCTCCAAACATCAGGGATATGTTATCACCCTGAAAACTTGACGGGAAGCTTTTCTACATTACATTGAGGTGCTGCATGGAAACCTGGCAATATATAGTCACTGGCAGTGGCAGTAAACCTAGCTAAACCGTTATCAGCTCTCCCTAGGAAACAGCTATTTCCAGAAGAAAAAACTCTGCAGCTATCTAGCAATATCTGGCAAAGAGTGGCTGTGTTTACTGAAAATATGTTTGCTGTGTCAGCTCATTCACTCATGAATGGTGAAGAGTAATGTACCAATCTAATCACTGTGTTCTTGAAGAATGGCAATGCCTTTGAGATAAAGGTGCAATCATATTGAGAGAAGGAAAAGAAGAATAATAATTTTAAAATAGCTTTTAATCGTTGTCTATTTGTTTGCAATGCAGGACAGCAGCTCCTTGGCAAGCCCAAAACACTTGCTGAGGAACCAGGTAGAATAGTATTCACAGTGCACCCTGTCACACTCTGCGTGACCTAAAGCAGCAAAACACATATAACAAATGAAATAGTGGGAATCAGTAAAGTATTCTCCCAGAGTCTGAGGAGAAAGAGATGCTGAAAAATCTCCAAGAGCCAAAACTCCTAAAGTGCAAATTCAAAAAGAACTGAAATATACTTTAGTAAAGAAAAYAAAGTAGAGGATAAAGACTTATGTTCAAATAGGATTCTTATTGTCTGCTTCGTCATCTCATTGGAAATATTAAAATAAAGGGTTATAATGATTTTCATTCTAATATTCAATCTCTAAAAAGATTTGACTGTAGGTTTCTTTGGAGGACAATTGTCATATATCTCAAAGGGATGATAACTAAGTCCAGAAAGGGCTGTAAGCTGTAAATGCAAAGTGCACAAAAGCAGATACAGATTTTCTGTAAACATTCAAATTTAGAAGAGAAGTGAGATTCAGGTGTGCTTTCTTCCATCTTTCTTGGCTAGCTATGACATTTTGGTCAATCTGTTGCGATTTCCAGTCAACAGTGCATAATTCCTCCATCTGATATGCAGAAAAACATACATTATTCATAGGGTTTTAGTTAGTCTACAAAGAAATATGCAGAGATAAACTCACACTGTTCATGTCCTCAAATAGCTGGACATAAGCCACTTTTTATGGCAATTCATTTTCAGATACTTTATTAGTGTAATAGAAAACTGTGTGCTCTACAACATTCTGAGAATACAAATCCAATATGATGGGGGTACAAAATAACAATTAGGAATTTAAAGTACTACTCATCTGATATATGTTTGCCTTACATTAAGGACACTTCAATAAAACTGCAGTTAGGTGTTTGCATGCTATATGTTTAAAAGTTTCTTCATGTATTTTTCAGTACCTTGATTTTGGCTACTACAAATACTGAGCCTGCAAACTGTTGGCCTCAAACTCAGCCCTGTGAAGACTGAACAGATTAAATGACCTCACAGCTTAGTCTTATGACAGGCCTGATCTATAATAACCATTGCTTGCGTAATTGCCTGGTGGCCTACAAACTGAATGGATGACCTGAATTAAGCTCCTGACTCTGCCCAAGGAGAGCCAAACTTTAGGAAGCACCTTGAAACCTGTTCTTGGATGAGAGAAGGAACATTTTCCTACTGAGGCTGTCTTTGTGCTAAGCAAACAAGAGTCATGGAACCAGAAAAAGGAAAAACAAGGAGAAACAAGATTATAGCCTCACAGTTAGCATTCTCACCTCAAATGAGGTATACTCAAACTTCAAATCTACTTCCAAGATCTGATTGTTTTTTTGTTTGTTTGTTTGTTTGTTTGTTTGTGGCCTGTAATAAAAATGTGTAAATAGCTCAGGGTGCAGTGAGTGAAATGTTGATCTACTTTCTCCCCACCACGCTGTCTTGTTTGTTTGCCTTCTTCCAGCTCCAGGACTCTTGTTACATCTGACCAAGCTTCAGAAGGCAGCTTTGTCTAAAAGTCCAAATGAAATTAATGTTCAAGGAAGAGGGAGTCATGAGTCTATACAGTCTTAKTCAGCTAATATGTGCTGAATTCAAGGCTACTGAGAAACGATGGCTGTTATAGATAGATTTTTATATTGTCCATATTCATAAGCACCTTGGGGGAAAGGGTACGACATCTAGCTATGTCTCACATATCCACAGAGGCTGAGAAACACAGAAGTGAGATTTGTCCTTAAATGCAGATGAGAAATATCATTTCTGGCAGTTTCTGCTTGACTGATTTAAGATTTCCCTTCGCAGTGTGACATTTGTGACTCTCAGACTTCAGTGCATAGTCACTCACTCTGAATCCTAYTCAGTTTTTATGGCACTGCAGCACTATAGCACTGTCATAATGCCTAGGTCATATCTGGATCTACCCTTTAGCTCAAGTAATTTTAATATCTAGTATTTTAACTAGTGATTATACACTTTTGTGGTAGTCAAGTGCCTGTAGCATCCCATTGGTAAAAATGGCTTGAAAACCTAACCTAGAGTCTGGAATAAGTTATTGGAAGCACAAAGACAATCGGCAGGGCTGCGTTGGAGTTAATGGATACTTTGTACTTGGCCATCTGAGGCTGTGTGCCATCTGCTTCTCGTTAATCTCCTTTCATTTGGAGAATCAAGTTGAGTTTGCACATCCAGTGATTCAAAAGGTTCGTGATTACAGAGGGAAGCAATAGATAACTTAATAAGTGGTAAAAACCCTTAAAGCAAACATGGTAAAGAATATAGCTTTATAGTAAGAAGCCTTAGATAATTCTATATAAAAAGAAGAATCTTATATAAAAARGACGAAAATTTTAAAGGTATCATTCTAGCTGCTGTAAAATGATAGGTGTATACAATTTATTTTAGTCTTAATTATGATTTACAATATCTTTAGCCAATAAAGTGTTAGATAGATACATTGCCAGTTAGTTATTATATATAATTATTAAATACAGGTATTCTGATTTTATTCTTCCTTGGTTTACGACGGGTTTTAGAGGAGACTGGGTATTTTGCAATCAATCTCCTCAACTCTGTTGTATAAACAAAGGAAGGATTTTTAACAAAAATGCATAAAATGTCTTGTTCCTCAGCTAATCAGTTAAAGAGTTGAGCTAGCAGAGCTAATGCTAGAAAACATTATTACTTTGAGTATATTTGACTATGAAAAATAGACTGAGAATAAGCAATGTAATTACTGATGAATATATTTAAGGGATATGGAAAGCACTGGTCAAAGAGAACAAATTGTACAGACATAATATGTCACTCCAATAACTTTACTTTTCTTGCTGAAGAAAGCAATCATGAAATAAACTATTGTAATATATAACTTTCCGGAGATTTTGCTTTTCTATTCCAGCTTCACTAAGAATTGTATTTCATTTTCAAAGACTAGGCAATTTTTTACATATTTTACAATTTTTGCCCTATTAGTTGCAAAATTCAGAATGAAAATCTATTTTTAGCATCCATAGAGAATGCAAGAACATATTTCTGTATATGGGCTAAAATGAGGGTGCCACCTGTCTAGCAGTAAATATGTAAAATATCTCAGCTTTATAACATAATGTAATTTATTTTGACTGAGAAAAGTCAACTAGGAAATATTATTTGTTCTACAAAAAAGTATGTATTTTCTACAAAATAGTGCAAAAAGAATTTTATTGGATATCTTCATCTAGACACATCCCTCCACTCCTTAATAAAATAAACTAATTAAGCATCGTTCTACTTGCTGTAGTTCTCAAGGAGCATCTGAAGGGCTCTTATCCTCTTTCATTCTTTGTTTAATCCTATAGTAGAGTACCTGTAACTTTTCATTAATGTTAAGTCTGTGTTAGAGAAGAAAAGAAACTGCTTTCACAAACCTAACCCCAGCACACCATTTACATGGAATTTTCCACATGTCAAATGGGAAATTATCAGACCAAACAACGAGAGAAACTAAGTGCCACCTGTCAAAGTGTGAAAGCCATTTAACACACAGTAGCAGTCTACATTAGGGAAAAAAAATAATAGAACATCTTTACTGAGGGTATAATCTTACTCTAATTCTAGCAATTCTAGTAAAATAAAAATCTTCCTCTTGGGAATGTTATCAACAGTGTTTTAGGGATCAAGTGCGATTAAAGTCCCTCTTAACCCCTCACAGTGCTCACTGACATAAGCTGGGTATCACCACCAGTCTACTACATTATGCAGTCCTCTTCTTTAGGAAGAGGTAGGGGATYCTGAGTGCTGCAGGAGGATGTCAAGGAGACCCTCCCCATCCCCWCTGAATCACACACTCGAGCCCTCCAGCGTTGGATTCTGAATTATCCTTTCSATGCATTCACCTCACCAGCTTCAACCCGCGTGGTTGTACCTTTTTGAGAACTTCACTTTTGTATACTTTGCTTCAAATCCCACACCAGTGATGAGAGAGAGTGTGAATATGTAAAATCTAATGGCTGCTTGCATGACAACAGTGTGTGTGTGTGTGTCTGTGTGTGTGTCTGCAGTGACAGAAAACTGGTGGTAAGACCCAAAGCTGACAGTGAACCAAGCTTGGTTCAGTAAGTCACTGGCCCAGTTAGAGTCCAGACCTCCTGTATAATRAAATCTGCTTCCTGGATCAGGCATACACTGCTCACAGCAGTGATTATATGCTATATAGCAGCAATATCTCTAAATAAATAATGTGGCTACTGAGCTATGACTGTCCAAGTGGCTGACCCAGCARTAAGCACAACGATAGAACAGAGAATGAAGATGACATTTTAGGCTCTATTACTGTGTAGTTAAGAGTGGTGCAACTGGAACTGAGCATCCACAACTCACAGACCAATTAGTCCCATTCTCACAKTGACCTTTTCTTGCTCTCCTCAGGCAACATTACCTCCACACATGATCCCTCTTCAATCTTCTCCCTAGGCCTTCTCTCAGCTGCTCAAAGAGTCCKGGATCTAAAGATTTGGAGTCTACAGTAATATGTTCATTCTCTCTGATCTACAAAGTAAAAACTTCTTGAAAGAGCCTCATAGATCATCCATTATACCACTAAAAGAAAGTGATTAAATATATCCATAAAAGTCTGACTCTCCTCTCTGCTTAAGTCACTTACTGAAAAAAACATGCTGCCAATCTCTCTGTATTAGTGATAAATATCTTCTCACAGAAATGTTCATATAACAAAAAAGATATATCATTCTGATTTCATCATTGACATTGCCTGCCAGTAAAGAATTCCTTGCTTGTTTCCTTGCTTCATTCGTTCTTTCTTCTGAGCATATATAACTACTACACCAGCAGATTACTATCCATCTATTAGATTTACCTGGTGTTTCCTCTATCTTTTTGTTTCCATGGAAACAAAGGTGATTTTAAGGAGGTAGAAAGAAATGCAGGTCACCACACCACCATTCCTCAAGCTAGACATTTTAAAATATCCTGTTTTTTCCATTAACCTCCACCCTGCCACCTCCAAAGGCACATACTTTCCCTRCATAGTCCTGGAAGATCTATCGTTTAGTGTCCTTCTATTCACAGAGACCTTGAGATGACAACACGCAGAGTCCCCAGCTAATTAGCAGCCCTACTATGTATTTCAGTCTAAATTAAAAATAACTCAAGAACATGAAAATATTTAATTATACACTACCACATACAAAGAGAGAAGCCCAGAGGACTTCTGCAAAGTGGCTAGGCAACTGAGAGTTGAACACCACATTGCTCARTGCTGCAACTCTGAAGGTTCATTTTGACAAACCTACTCAGATGCCAAATGAGATGCTAAATCTGGAGTTAGTAAACTAATTCCTCCACCTTAATGTTTAAGTAGGTAGGCTCAATCCCCTTTTTCTTGTTATCCCAACCAGAGGACCCACTGGAACATCTTCTTGCCTTGACATGCCTGGATTTCCTTCCAGTGGAAACAAGCACACTAGGAAAGAGAAAGGAGGGAAGAGGAAGAGGAGAGATACATCTTATCAGTTCTATTATATATTCAGGATGTGATTAAGCTATACTTGAAATCTCCTATGCTTTCCTTAGAAACTGGAAAGCCCTAGTGAGTCCCACAGCTTGACTGTGTCCTAAGAATACCAGCCTACTGAGTGTTCCTGGAGTGACAGGGATGTGGTGACACTCGGAGTGCCCCAATCAAGATGTTTCTGAATGGCTCTGAATTAGGCAGTTTTGATATGCTGAGATTCACACCCTGAAAACAAGGGTACTATTCTTTTTTAACTGTTCCAAGATAAAGGAAGATCAGGATTCAAGACTGGGTGTACTAAATAATGAATGGATAAAAATAACTCCTGGCCCATAACCAAGAGTCCCTTTTATCTGCCCCAGTAAATCTTGTAATCCTATACACAAAGTGAAACAAATTTTCAGGACTATCAGCAGCACTTCTCCCCCTCTTTCTTCATATTCTCTGTTGCTGGGAAGCAAGTGATTTGMCACTATCACAGGCCCTGGGTCCCTCGCTTCCTGACTGACTGTGCTGACCGATAGCTGTTACAGAAGAAGCTGAAACCCCCTTTTCTTCCGCAGGTCATATCATTGGCATTCAGTACTGAACAACATATTATCAAGTGGTTTAAGTGAGATTCGAGCATACCTATCAGACAGAAATGTTCAGGGGACTGAAACTCAGGAACACATGACTCCCTAGCATATTTTGTTTAGACATTAAGTACTGAGGTCACTGAATCAACCAAAATTTCAGCATCTCATTTCGAAGTGCCTCATAGCCCATAAGGAAGTAGTAATCTTTGTCAGCCAAAAACTCTTTAGAGACTTACCTAAAAAATTAGCGAGTGGTTCTGTGACCCACGCTCATGGAGTTAGGAATACATTTATTAYCTAAATTGTACACAAAAAATTGCCTGACAGTTTGCATAGATCATGATTTTCCRTTGGAGACATCTTCCATATATTGCAATATTTATTGGAGAATTTGATATTTCTATTTTTTTTCCTGAAAAGTGACATCTTTTAAGCCATTTCTCACAAAATCTGGGCAGAATCAGTTAATTGCTATGAGAAGCAAATTTAGAAAATGTTTTAAAGCCAAATAACTRTAACGGGTACCATAAAAATATTAATAGTTTAAAAACACAGTTTTGTTTCCAACTGGAATTAAAAGTAATAAATCTAGATTTTTTCTGAAAAACAATAGTAACCCTTTGCTAGAGTATTTAATATGCCTTAGAAACCTTTCAAGACTTGGGAAAGCTCTGGAGAAGCTTGCAAGAGAAACAAAACAAAGCTTTGTCAGATTTCCACCAAAATTGAGCCACTTGCCATTCTGGTAATATTTTCATACTGAACACAATATTCTAAGGATGTTGTGTTCAGAGTCTAGCGAACATGTAGGTATGACAGAGAAATCACAGCTAAAATGTCATTTAGATTGTTRTGGATGTGGATATGAGGCCTGCCGGAACATGAAAAATGTGTGGTTGTGGTTAGATGTGCTGGCCAGGATCAGCACCATATTYTCAGATAAGAATAATGCGAATCTTAATAGGACTGGTAAATTATTCTGAAGAGGAAGGAATGTCAAATAAAAATCAAAATGGAGTGAGAATGGTATTAATATAAAGGAAATCAAAAATATTGTTAGAAAGATTATGTAACCAAATTCAGTGGTGGAAATGGCTTGTCTTAGTTGAAATATTTCAGCTCCTGCTTCAGTTGTTCTTCTAACTTTGCCCTCAGAGGTTCCCATTTCCACAGGGGTGGAGTCTCAGCTGCTCATGAAGTGGCTGCTGAGGGTTTAAAAGTTACAACAGTGTTACTAATTTTAGCGTTCCTTTATAAAACACCATGTAATTTCCAGTGATTCCAGAGCTGCTAGAAAAGAGGAAAATGCCAGCTGAGGCCTCATTTATGTATCACTGGGAGATTACTCAGGATGAAAATTATTTTAGTTGTTCCTAGTAAATTGACTCCATTTCAAAATTTCAGCTACTCAATAAGAAATAAGAAAGAAAAATCTTAGGAAGAGGCAGGATAGTCAACAGCACATGGGAATGGAGGTTATAATGATAGTTACAACTATAAGGGAAAACAGGGATTTGGGGATACACGGTCAGATCCCTTGCATTTATTAGCAGAGAGGGAAGAAATACTTACTGGACAGCAAAATTGTCAGCAAGGGATTTCAGAAACAGGAAAAAATAATACTCTCTTCTAGGAGTTATACCTGGAATAATTCTTTAAGGATTAATCTTGGGTATAGTAATAGACAGCTAAGTGAAAAATCTCTGTTCATTATACAGTTAAAGTTAAAAAAAAAAAAAGGAAAATCAAATCTTAAGATGGGAAATGAATAGGTCATAGAATAATACAGACAAAGCTTTAATGCAGCTAAATGAACTCATGGCAAGATCTCATAATTACAACATTTCAGACAATGCAGCTATTTGAGACAAGACTCAGAGGAGGATATCCTTTATAGTGGTGTACTTAGAATATTTAGCATTAGAAAAAAATGCTTATTTCAATAGCAATCATGTTATTTCAGTAACAATCTTTTCAATATTTGACAGATAACATTGCTCTCATATGAACTCAGGAAAGGCACTGTGAGATCACATAAGAAATCTGTCTCTTATGCAGTTTCACAGTGCCTTTCCTGAGTCATCTAGGAAAGGATTTTGGGAGGAGACAGTGTCTTCTAGAAGTCCAATTGAAGGTCAGTCTTGGAATTCAAGATAAAAGAAAAGAAATGTGAAGAATGAAAAGAAATATGAAGAATAAGACTGCTTTATAGTAGATTAGGAACATTGGTGCTGTTGGTGGATAGTCGAATTGTCAGCAGATCATCAGTAATGTTCTGAGTTTTGAATTTAATCCTGCTACTGAGTCATGTCAAAATCAACATGCTTACCTATTTTTCAGTTTGCATTTTGCAAATSTAGTGTCTTATATACACAGACACAGATTCTGACATGCACAAGTGTTRGTATAGCATTGTTAGAGACACAAGACAGTTCAAAAACTAGCAAGTGCAAGGAATAACCACTGCCTTTGTAACTATTCCCCTCTTGTCCTTGCAGATTTTCTTTCTCAGTTCGCGGTGCTCAAGTTCCCTCATTCATTGAATAGAAAATAAATTCTCCAAAATATGAATATCATTTTGAAATATAAAGGTGAGGTAACTGCAAAGGCAGAACTACACCCCAGTGACATTAAATCTAAGTTTTATTGACCTAGTGGAATGGATATAACAAATAGAAAGCAATTTGCATTCTATGCCCTACCCTTGTGCTCTGCCTAGGACACACTYATACCAATAAGGGCCACTGGTCCTGCTATGACTACACCATTGACTTAGGGAACAAGMCACTCACTTCAGCTGGTTGGTCAGGGTGTCCCAGCTGGCAGCCCAGCCTTTACACTTAGCAGATCCATCTTAGGCCTGGCCTTCTCCATGATGTTGGATTGCTGTAGATGTGTTCCCCCAGGAGAGTGTTATTGTTGTCATTACTTATTGCTTTCTAGCTTGGAGAGWTGGCATAAGCTGCCAATGGCCTTGTTTGTCATGTCGCCCCAGGCCCCAGGTCATTTAGGAACGACTTTCTTCCTCTCTAAAGTCAATGAGTTGTTGTTACCTGCCTTACTGTGCTTTCTGGTCTCCTGTCTCAAATCCACATTCAACGGATGTAAAATTTCTGAGAGMTAATCTGTGCTTTTTGTTTCTTTTCTAGGCACACCGAAAACAGTGTGGGGCAGAGGTAATCCAGTGCTTTTGGGAAAGCCTCCTCCATAACTGTTATCTGTGGTAACTATTTTTTTTTCTCATACCAGAATCAGCTGATGAGTTTGAGCTGGGCAGATATAGTCAAGTCTTACTTATCTGAGCAGCACTTCCTGGTAGGCTTCACTCCATGACAGTGAAACACTGCTGTTTAGAAAATTAAACTGTCTGCAAAGTTCATGTCTCTCTTTTACTGAAGATATGGAATATATRGTGCAAATAATACGGCCCTGCTGATGAAGAAAGGATGGTCTTACCTTTGAAGTAATTGAATTATACCTGAAGACTGGTTTCTTTCTGTCTTTTGRGGGCTGGTGAAGCCAATGAAATCATATCTCTCCACTATGGGCATCTTGTTTCTTACGTTCCTTACTTTAGGTCTGARTGTCTTTTTTTCCATGCACTTACAACTGGTGCCAATGACAGCTCTGCTTTGAGCATATGCAGGTCTGATTTAATCAATTTTGAAAGACTGATATCAAACATGAAAGGACTATTTTTACTGCTAATCATTCTGTGTCTTGATTCCTTGTCTGCAAACAAGCAAAATGCCCGGTTGTCTTTCAGTTCCATTCATTACAATTTCAGAAGTGTTCAAAAATTATAGTGATGAATACCATATCAAAACCCAGGATGATTTTAATAATTCTCTTTTCAGAATGTATTTTAATAGTGTGCAGTAAATAAGRCATGCACCAGACTTTGAATGATGAGAAGAAAACAAWATACTGAATAGTTAGTTGTTCATTAAGCACTGTCCATTTTGTGTTCTGAACAAGACAGGAGGTCTCTGTAGCAAAACAGTATATGATAATGTAATTAAAGAGAACAGAATTCAGCCTGACAAAGAAGAGGTAAGAGCCAAGGGAACAGAGCATAAATTACATATTGACATTTGAGTTTCCTAATTTGAGTGTTCATAATACTGCAGTCTCAATACTGTTTTTTTACAGAAGTTTTCTTGTTGTTTTTAATTTATTTTCTTTTGTTTTGAGGGATTGGAACAACTGTGATTGTTTGTTATAAAGATAATGAAGAGGAAGAAAAGTGTTGCGACTGCATAAAGCAATATGTAGCAGAAAAATATTAAATTAGTATTTTTTACAGTATCTTACACTCTAAGCAGAAAAATCAACTATATTTAAATGCAGTAAGTTACATCCTTTTTAAACAGTTCAAAAAATGATTAACTGTACAACAGGATTAAATGGAACGGCATTACACTGACACCACGTATGTAGTAAGGTTCAAAGGTAAATTAGACGTTGATATGGCTAAAGGAAGACAGTTTCATGTTTCAGAATTATAGCCAGTTTCCAAAGGAAATTACAAATATACTTGTCCAGCAGATTCATAAATCAACATTTACACAGATGTGGAATTTCATGCATCTCCCTTTGAAATGCCTGGCCCCTGACAGAAACAAGCAAAATTTTTGTGACAATTCCAGTGTGAACTAATTTATTGTAGTTCTTTTCCATAAATTGTCATTATCTTCAGATATTTGTAATTTTTTTTTAATTTTCTTTCTTTACTGTACTCTTATTGCTTTAATGCTGACAAGAATGGGAAAGTTCTGACCTGATTTTTTTACAGGATATTTTAATTTAGGACAGTGCAAAGGTTAGAACTGATTATCCTTTAATAATGAGAATTGATTTACTGGGAACTTCATTTGGAGCATCAGAGCTGTGTTTAGTCTTGATCTTGTACAATTATGCTGATATTTTTTCTGATTTCTAAAGATTCTGTTTCTTTATTTTGGGCTAAAAAGTGTGTGTCCTTTAGGGAAGAAGGTCATATTTATGTGAGCATATGCGGTGACATTAACAACATCTAATTACTCTAACTGAATAAAGCAGCCACATTACAAAAGCCCAGCTTGTACAGGAGTCATCTTGCCCATCTTTGAAACTATTAAAAAGTTCACATTTTCCAGTAATAGTGCAACCATGAATACTATTAAACACATTGAAGTGATCGGTTAAAATCCTCACAAATGGAACTGTCATAGAGCTTTTTAAAAATACAGTGTGCAGGTGGCAGCTATACAGAGAGAAAAACAGGTGATACTGTACCTTTGGATGAAGATCTGTGTCTGCATACAGCTAACATGACCAGTGATTCAGTACATAGTATTAATTATAGTGCACTGCAGACAGTCAAAAATTAAGTAATTTTGCTTCCCTAGGTCTGTTCTCTTTTATTTCACAGCTCAAACATCTGGAGATTTGCTGCCCCTAGAGCCAGAATTGCAGAAAGTGTGATTTAGGTCCCAAGCAAAGGGACTTGGGAATAGAAGGGAGAAAGAAGGAATATGAGTTATTAAGGAAGAAGAGTAGTGAAAAAATGCTCCATTATGATAATGGCATGGATAATCTAATTTTCTATCTATCAGTCCTCATAACTGAAACTGGACTCTGTTGTAGGGACTGCTCTTTGGTTTTCAATCTTCCTTGCAAAGGTGAGGAAGAAGAACAGTGATGTAGGATGTAGTGAGGTTAGGTTCTCATTACTTGGTATCTGCAAGATTGCAGGTAGCATTGAAAGAGGATCTGACTGCAGACTAGCTGGAGATTATTTCATCTTCTTCAGTTWGTTGGCATTTGTGACACTATGGCTCAGCCATGGGAAGGGAAAGACTCAGCAAGCTGCCACTGCCAAAAGCTATTTTACTTTAATACTTTCAGTATTGCTACTGCTGGGCATATGATCTAGAAGAGTCCTAGAAGATCTGATGAGAGTCCTAGCCTATTGTGAAMATCATAAACATTTAAAAACTATATAGTGTGTAAAAGCTTAATTTCCCTAGTCTATTGGTTTTATTTTTATTTTTCATTTTCATRTTTTCCCCACAAACTGTTGTGTAGCTTTCCCCTACAAAACCAGTAGAAATTAAAACACAAAATAGCATAGAGTTCATCATAAACTCTTAACCAAACAGTCAAAATTAAGTCAGAATTACTAGTGCACACTCCATTCGTACACATTTGGGTTTATTTTTCTGTTCTGCTCATTTAAAGTTTTAATTATAAAGACTCTCCTATTCACTTGAATATTTKTTTCCTTTTAGGTTTGCTGCCAACACACAAAAAAAGTAGTCAAGTAAGGACAAAGTCATAGCTTGGAGCTTATAGCTTACTGTTAAAATTTCAAGAAACTTGACATATTAATTTAGCCACATGACTACTGTGATGTTGGAGCTGTTCTGGTAGATACTCAAAAGAAAATGCAACATGCAGCATTGTTTTAAATGAAAACAAAAGATGACTGTAAATGATAATTYACTGAAGTTTGTTTTAGATTAGAGAATTTTAATTACAAGCCGCTGTCATTTTTTTGATATCTCTATTATAGATTTTCAAAACAGCTTATATACAAAYTTTCCTAAAGCATATTTGCCCATCTTATAAAAGTAAGATGGGCAAATATGTTTTAGGAAAGATTGTACATGACAATAGATGACATRTTTATGCCCATAGTATCTCCAGCATTCATTTCAGGATAATACATTTGAAATATATGAGCAAAGATATGGATCACAATAYTTTTTCATGTCAGCTTCCCCAAAAAAGGTTAATAGCCTTATTAGGCAGAGTTGGTTTACTTATTGGAAAAAAGCTGCTGCATTTGACCACCTTTCACTTGTCTTGAACTGCTTGTGCTCATTAATTGTCTCAAGGAGAGCTGTTAAATTAATCCATTTATTTTAAAACTCTAACGAATTAAGGATTACAGTACGGTTTATGGTAATAGTTTTAATCCTATTGCAAGGGCCATAGGTCATGTTATACTCTGAAGAAGTCTATCATGATCACATTTTGTTTTATATTTCTAGTGCTTATGTCCCTAGCTGAGTAATTAAAATACTTAGATAATAATCCARTGGGACTAGAAAACAACTTTGTGTCTAAATTCTGTTGTAAATGCATTATTGCTATGTTATGCATATTCTGTGCATAMCCAAGGATGGTAAGATAGCAAAGTTATCAGACCATCTGTAGTGCTAGTATCTGCTGGTCCTGTGGGATAGCAGAATTTCTCCAAGCAGACTACACAGCCTCCTCCATCCTTATGTGCAGTAGACCATTCTCATGTGAAGTCCTGGAGCGCTTCCTTCTCTTCCTACTCTTTGTTTCCATGCACCCTTGGTATATCCAAGTGGACCAGTGTTTGTGTCCACTCTGAGCGGGTCAGATAAAACCCCAAACTTACGTGATTTCCCATAAGAAAGATCTGATCCAATGTTTTCATAATAGATGAGGCATTGTAAGTCTTGATGGAAGCAGTTGCATTTTAAATGTGAAACAACAAGCTTGCAGCCATTTGTATCCACTGGTTTACTGTGTAAGCACATTGAAATACCGGTAGACAGCGATAAATTAAACTAATGCCTTGGTTCTAATTAGGGCTTTGATTTTTGGGAGTGATTTTCTGTTAATACACAGGAAAAGGCCTCTAAGGTTACATCACCCTACTAAATTAAACATGCCTGATATTGTTTTCTGGTACTGAGATGAAGTGGCATGGAGCAGCCTTCAGACATACCGYTGAACTTTCTCACCCTCCAAAGCAGGGTGATGGCATTCGGTTTAGTCATTGAGATTGGTCCTACTCAGCGCGAACTCTTTCATCCTGCCTGGCATTGCTTCAGAGGTGCCTGGGACAAATTTTTTCAGAGACCATATTAATCAATCATTTAACAACATAAACGGGAGTGTAGGACCAAAACAAATCAACAGTAAAAGCAGTTCAATTCCAGTGCCCAGGAATCATTCCTAGCATCGTTTTACTCAGGAATATAAAGGAAGCCTAATTGACAAGAATATATGACATTGCTGTTCTTCTTGCTCAATTTAATCCAAAAGCTAGTTATCATTAAGCACTGAATCAGGTCCTTTATTTGGAGACAATGCTGTGGGCAGTTCTACAAAACAATACTTAAATTGTTTATTAACAAATCTCTTTAATACAATCAAAAATTCATATACACAAGGAGGAAAAGCTAGTACTGTCTTACAGCAGCAACAGTTTCTCAGAAAACAAGCATATAATTTCTATTGGTTGACTGACTACCCTGAAATTYATACTAGATACATATTTTCAATAATATTTCATAACAAAGATCCAAGAAAGCACAGGCATGTATTTACTGAAATCTTGAACAATTCTATTCTCTTGAAGTCTTCAGGATTTCCTACTTGCTTCAGTGGCAATACAGCATGAAATTTCAGCTCAGTGATTTGGATCTGCTTTTTTTTGGTACCTTTATAATGTGAGTATGACATTTTAAGAAGTCACATCAGACTCCTGGTTTGGTTGTAAGCGTTGTGATAATGACATGAATGAGACTAATGTATTACCATGAATTTGTGTCATATAGATCTGCTGATATTTAATTAAAGAGGGAAAGGAAAGGAAAGGAAAGGAAAGGAAAGGAAAGGAAAGGAAAGGAAAGGAAAGGAAAGGAAAGGAAAGGAAAGGAAAGGAAAGGAAAGGA